>NW_016107330.1:4306139-4308701 GCF_001604975.1 Cebus imitator
AGTGCTGGGATTACAGGCGTGAGCCACCGCGCCCGGCCGCCTTCCTCTTTTTATTTTCTTTAGTCATTTAAGGCACATGTTTGACACCATGTCATTTCACCTCAAAATACTTCTTCACCTCAAAATATTTCTTTGTTTGTTTAAACTGGTTTTAAAAACAAATTTTAGGTTTGGGGGTACATGTGAAGGTTGTTACATAAGTAAACTCGTGCCATGGAGGTTTGTCGTACAGATTATTTCATCACCCAGGTATTAAGTCTAGTACCCAACGGTTATTTTTATTCCCTCAAGTAGATCCCAGTGTCTGTTCCCTTCTTTGTGTTCATGAATTGTCTTCATTTAGCTCCCACTTGCAAGTGAGAACATCTGGTATTTGGTTTTCTGTTCCTGCATCAGTTTGCTAAGGATAATAGCCTCCAGCTCCATCCATGTTCCCACAAAAGTCATGATCTCATTCTTTTTTACAGCTGCATAGTATTCCATTCACCTCAACCTATTTCTAAAAAATAAGGCCATTTCTCACATCATGATCACATCTAATTTACATTTAAAAAATCCTAAATAAGAATGATTAGTTTATACTCAAATTCCTCCACTCATTGTATTTGATTATTATGGCTTCCAAGTCTTTGTATAACCAAGAACATTCCCACTTTTTTTGCCCCCTGTTTTCCTTATGTCCTTGACTCGCTTTGAAAACTGGATCAGGTTTGCTATAGAATGTCCCCCATTCTGCATTTGCTTGATTCCTTTAACTCGCTGGTTTTGTTCCTTGTTTCTCCTATAATCTGAAAGTGAAATCTAAAGGCTGAGTTAGATTTGGTTCAACCTCCTTGACAAGCATATGTCATGAAATATCCTATTTATGCATCACAAAGTGCATAATCTGGTGCAAACGTTTAGTGAGGCAAGATCGGTCACTTGGTTCAGGTGATGGCAGTCTGATCCTTCCACTGAAAAATTCCCTGTCAATCATTTCCCATTAGGTTTTGCATTAATTTAATCTCTGGACCTATTATTCAATAAGGGTTTGAAAAAGGTGATTTTTAACCATTTTTGTTGTATTATTCCTTCTAAGCATATTGGCTGAAATTCTCCTGTAAAGAAGAACATTTCCTGATGAAGTAGGGCTTTTTAGTAACCTGGAAATACGGTTCAGATGTAACAGGTGACATAAATGCTAAATTCTTTTTCTTAAATTACCTATTCTCACAGTAAGGAGTTGGTGCCCTAGCTACCTTCAATAGCGCCCTATGCTTTTTTTTTTTTTAAGTTGCTTTTTTTTCTCTTTCTGTTTCAGTTTCTTGCTCAATCTCACCTCCATTATCATTATAAATGTATTGATTTTATGTACTTGCTATGTTTTAGTCAATTACAGTCATTCTTCTTTTTGATGCTCTAATTATTTTACCTGAGACCAGGGGAGCCCCACAAGTTGGCTTTTTGGTGCGACCCCCATTAGTCTTTGATAGCATCCTTGCTTTCTAGTACAAGAAGCCCCAGGGTCAGCTCATACTTTGCCTGCCTTCAGTTTATGCTTAGCCATTTCTCCAAGGAGCCCTGGCTTGTTTTAGTGGGAAATCGTTGTTGTTATTGCTTCTGTTGACTAACCTAGAAAATAAATATATATCTTTTCTCCAACTAGTACAAGAATAGAAAAATGAATATTTTTAAAGCCTCAAAAGTTAATAATATCTCCATTTCAAATCTGACGTCACAGAGTTTTGACTGAATTTTTTTGTTGTTGTTGAGTTGGAGTTTCACACTTGTCACCCAGGTTTGAGTGCAGTGATGTGGTCTCCACTCACTGCAACCTCTGAGGCTTTAAGCGATTCTCCTGCCTCAGCCTCCCAAGTACTGGGATTACAGGCACCCACCACCATGCCCGACTAATTTTTGTAATTTTAGTAGAGATGGGGTTATGCCATGTTGGCCAGGCTGGTCTCTAACTCCTGACCTCAGGTGATTCACCTGCCTCTGCCTCCAAAGTGCTGGGATTACAGGCATGAGCCGCCATGGCTGGTTTTACTGAACTTCTTTAATTTTATATGTGTGTGTCTTTTCTGTTACACACATAAAAATCTTGATTTCTAACAATAGTTTTTTATTGATATAATGATGTATTAATCCTCAAACCGCATACAATAATTTCAAATTGTAGTGTCAACATTGCTACCTCCAGAAAGACTACTGAATGAAGTTTACATATTTTTGGAGTTCTTTTTTTTTTTGACCTTAGAATACATTCCTCTAATGATGTACAGTCCAAATGCAGCGTCCAAAAGTAATTGAACTAGCTCTTTCATCTTTGTGGCACACCATCAATTTGATAAGAAATTTAGTGCCTATTTTGATTTATTTTCAAGTTTTAGGAAATGCTTTATTTCCTATCCTTAATTTTTGAATATATAAAATATGTAAATGATTTCAAAGTCAAAGCTTTATAGCCGGGCGCGGTGGCTCAAGCCTGTAATCCCAGCACTTTGGGAGGCCGAGGCGGGTGGATCATGAGGTCAAGAGATCGAGACCATCCTGGTCAACATGGTGAAACCCCGTCTCTAC
>NW_016107330.1:4309216-4311292 GCF_001604975.1 Cebus imitator
TTTTGAGATGGAGTCTCACCCTGTCTCCCAGGCTGGAGTGCAATGACACAATCTTGGCTCACTGCAACCTTTGCCTCCCGGGTTCAAGTGATTCTCCTGCCTCAACCTCCCAAGTAGCTGGGACTACACGCGTGCACCACCATGCCAGCTAATTTTTTGTATTTTTAGTAGAGACAGGGTTTCACCATTTTGGCCAGGCTGGTCTCGAACTTCTGACCTCAGGTGATCCATCCTCCTCAGCCTCCTAAAGTACTGAGATTACAGGAGTGAGCCACCGCGCCCAGCCTTATTGACATATTCTGGATGTCACTCCACATCAGTGTCCATGCAGATTTCTTATTTCTTTTTTTTACAGCTTCATTGTGCTCCATTATGTAGATTTTTAAATACTGTAGTCAATCATTTCTTACTGATGGATGTTTGGGTGGTTTTTAATTTTTTACCATTACAAATAATGTTGGAATGTATAACACAAATATATCATTTTTCTTGTGGTTTTTGTTTGTTTGTTTTCAAATGTATCACTGGATTGCAGTCCTAGAAATAGGATTGCTGGATCAAAGGATAAATGCATATGGAATTTTGCCAGATATTACCAAATTCTCCTCCATAGCATTTCTATTATTTTATATTACTACTACCAATTTATGAGCATTCCTGTTCCCTCCCACAGCCTCACTCGGTGTTTGACATCCAAGTTTGGAATTTTTGTTAGTCTCATAAGTGAAAAAGAGTGTCTTAATGTAGTTTTCTCATTTCTCCTATGAGTGAGGCTGAGTATCTTTTCATATCTTTCAAGATAATTTGCTCTCCATTTTCTGCGAATTATAACTTTTATTCCTTTAAAAAAATCAGTCATTTCTCAAGTTTCAGGAACCCTTTCTATAAATTCTTTAAGCTAAGTGGCAAATATTTTTCCCAGTTTATTATTTGCCTTTTGTTTTTGCCTTTAGTATTCTGACTATTCAGAAGACTTTGTTGTTGTTATTGTTTGGTAGTACAATTTACAATCTTTTAAAAAATTCCTTCTAGATTTCAAATCATTATAAGATTTTCCTCCACTTCTATGCTACAAATGACCTTTTCTCCTGCTATTTGTGTAATTTAATTAATAACATTTAGATCTTTGGTCCATTTGAAAATCATCCTGACTTACTGTGTGATTAATAGATAACTTTTTCCTTTTTTAAAAAAAATCTGATTGTGCTTTTGAATCAGTTAATTAAAAGGATTGATTTTCTAATCATTGATAAATTTTTTTTGAAGGTGATAAGCAATTTTTAACTGTATGTATTTCTTTTTTTTTTTTTTAAGTACTTTAGGTTCTGGGGTACATGGGCAGATCATGCAGGATGGTTGCATAAATACACACATGGCAATGTGGTTTGCTGCCTCCATCCCTCCATCAACGACATCTGGCATTTTTCCCCATGTTATCCTTCCCCAACCTCCCCACCCCCTGCTGTCCCTCCCTTGCACCCCACAACAGACCCCAGTGTGTGATGTTCCCCTCCCTGTGTCCATGTGTTCTCATTGTCCAACACTCGCCTGTGAGTGAGAACATGTGGTGTTTGATTTTCTGTTCTTGTGTCGGTTTGCTGAGAATTATGGTTTCCAGATTCATCCATGTCCCTACAAAGGACATGAACTCATCATTTTTTACGGTTGCATAGTATTCCATGGCATATATGTGCCATATTTTCCCTGTCCAGTCTATTGTTGATGGATATTTGGGTTGGTTCCAGGTCTTTGCTATTGTAAACAGTGCCACAGTGAACATATGTGTTCATGTGTCTTTATAGTAGAATGATTTATAATCCTCTGGGTATATACCCAGTAATGGGATTGCTGGGTCAAATGGAATTTCTATTTCTAGGTCCTTGAGGAATTGCCACACTGTCTTCCACAATGATTGAACTAATTTACACTCCCACCAATAGTGTAAAAGTGTTCCTATTTCTCCACATCCTCTCCAGCATCTGTTGTCTCCAGATTTTTTAATGATCGCCATTCTAACTGGTGTGAGATGGTACCTCGATGTGGTTTTGACTTGCATTTCTCTAATAGTCAGTGATG
>NW_016107330.1:4312262-4343239 GCF_001604975.1 Cebus imitator
GATGGTTGTAGATGTGTGGTGTTGCCTCCAGGGCCTCTGTTCTGTTCCATTGGTCTGTATCTCTGTTTTGATACCAGCACCTGTTTGTGTCCTCTCTTATTTCGTTGAGCAGTGGTTCACAGTTCTCCTTGAAGAGGTCTTTTACATCCTTTGTTAGTTGTATTCCTAGGTATTTTATTCTCTTTGTAGCAATTGTGAATGGGAGTTTGCTCATGATTTGGCTCTCTGTTAGTCTGTTATTGGTGTATAGAAATGCATGTGATTTTTGCACATTGATTTTGTATCCTGAAACTTTGCTGAAGTTGCTTATCAGTTTAAGGAGATTTGGGGCTGAGGTGATAGGGTCTTCTAAATATACAATCATGTTGTCTGCAAATAGAGACATTTGACTTCGTCTTTTCCTAATAGAATATCCTTTTTTTTTCTTGCCTAATTGCTCTGGCTAGAACTTCCAATATTATATTGAATAGGAGTGGTGAGAGAGGGCATCCTTGTCTAGTGCCGGATTTCAAAGGGAATGCTTCCAGTTTTTGCCCATTCAGTATGATATTGGCTGTAGGTTTGTCATAAATAGCTTTTATTGTTTTGAGATATGTTCCTTTGATAACTAGTTTATTGAGAGTTTTTAGCATAAAGAGCTACTGAATTTTGTCGAAGGCCTTCTCTGCATCTATTGAGATAATCATGTGATTTTTGTCTTTGGTTCTGTTTATGTGGTGGATTTTGTTTATAGACTTGCGTATGTTGAACCAGCCTTGCATCCCCGGGATGAAGCCTACTTGATCATGATGGATAAGCTTTTTGATGTGCTGTTGCAATCAGTTTGACAGTATTTTATGGAAGATTTTTGATGTGCTGTTGCAATCAGTTTGCCAGTATTTTATGGAAGATTTTTGCATCTATGTTCCTCATGGATATTGGCCTGAAGTTTGCTTTTTTTGTTGAGTCTCTGCCGGGTATTGATATCAGGATGATGTTGGTCTCATAAAATAATTTGGGAAGGATTCCCTCTTTTTGTATTGTTTGGAATAGTTTCAGAAGGAATGGTACCAGCAACTCTTTGTATGTCTGGTAGAATTCGGCTGTGAACCCGTCTGGACATGGACTTTTTTTGGTTGGTAGGCTGTTAATTGCTGCCTCAACTTCAGTCTTTGTTATTTGTCTGTTCAAGGTTTCAACTTCTTGCTTGTTTAGGCTTAGGAGGGTGCAATTGCCCAAGAATTTATCTATTTCTTCCAGGTTTACTGGTTTATGTGCATAGAGTTGTTTGTAGTAATCTCTGATTGTAGTTTGTATTTCTGTGGAGTCAGTGGTGATATCCCCTCTATCGTTTTTTATTGCATCTATTTGATTCTTCTCCCTTTTGTTTTTTATTAATCTGGCTAGTGGTCTGTCTATTTTGTTGATCTTTTCAAAAAACCAGCTCCTGGATTTATTGATTTTCTGAAGGATTTTTTGTGTCTATCTCCTTCAGTTCTGCTCTGATCTTAGTTATTTCTTGTCTTCTGCTAGCTTTTGAGCGTTTTGGATCTTGCTCCTCTAGCTCTTTCAATTTTGATGATAGAGTGTCAATTTTAGATCTTTCCTCACTTCTCGTGTGTGCATTTATTGGTATAAATTTCCCTCTAGACACTGTTTTAATGTGTCCCAGAGATTCTGGTATGTTGTGTCTTCATTCTCATTGGTTTCAAAAAACATCTTTATTTCTGCCTTCATTTCATTGTTTATCCAGTCAACATTCAGGAGCCAGTTGTTCAGTTTCCATGAAGCTGTGTGGTTCTGAGTTAGTTTCTTAACTCTGAGTTTTAATTTGATTGCCCTGTGTTCTGAGAGACTGTTTGTTATGATTTCCATTCTTTTGTATTTGCTGAAGAGTGATTTACTTCCAATTATGTGGTCAATTTTAGAAGGTACAATGCGGTGTTGAGCAGAATGTATATTCTGTGGATTTGGGGTGGAGAGTTCTGTCAATTAGGTCCTCTTGGTCCAGATCTGAGTTCAAGTACTAGATATCCTTGTTAATTTTCTGTCTCGTTGATCTGTCTAATACTGACATTGGAGTGTTAAAGTTTCCCCCTATTATTGTCTGGGAGTCCAAGTCTCTTTGTAGGTAGTTAAGAACTTGCTTTATGTACCTGGGTGCTCTTGTATTGGGTGCGTATATATTTAGGATCGTTAACTCTTCTTGATGCATTGATCCTTTTACCATTATGTAATGCCCTTCTTTGTCTCTTTTGATCTCTGTTGGTTTAAAGTCCATTTTATCAGAGACTAGGATGGCAACCCCTGCTGTTTTTTGCTCTCCATTTGCTTGCTAGATCTTCCTCCATCCCTTTATTTTGAGTCTATGTGTGTCCTTGCATGTGAGATGGGTTTCCTGAATACAGCACACCAATGGGTCTTGACTTTTTATCCAATTTGCCAGTCTGTGTCTTTTGATTGGGGCATTTAGCCCATTTACATTTAGGGTTAATATTGTTATGTGTGAATTTGATCCTGCCATTTTGATGCTAGCTGGATGTTTTGCCCATTAGTTGACACATTTTTTTCATTGTGTCGATGGTCTTTACCATTTGGTAGGTTTTTGGAGTGACTGGTACTGGTTGTTCCTTTCTATGTTTAGTGCTTCTTTCAGGAGCTCCTGTAAGGCAGGCCTGGTGGTGACGAAATCTCTCAGCAATTGCTTGTCCATAAAGGATTTTCTTTCTCCTTTGCTTATGAAGCTTAGTTTGACTGGATATGAAATTCTAGGTTGAAAGTTCTTTTCTTTAAGGAAATTGAATATTGGCCACCACTCTCTTCTGCCTTGTAGGGTTTCTGTGGAGAAATCAGCTGTGAGTCTGATGGGCTTCCCTTTGTGGGTAACCCGACCTTTCTCTCTAGCTGCCCTTAGCAGTTTTTCCTTCATTTCAACCCTGGTGAATCTGACAATTATGTGCCTTGGGGTGCTCTTCTTGAGGAATATCTTTGTGGTGTTCTCTGTATTTCCTGGACTTGAATCTGCCTTGCTAGGTGGGGGAGGTTCTTCCAGACAATATCCTGAAGAGTGTTTTCCAGCTTGGATTCATTCTCTCAGTCACATTCAGGTACACTTATCAAATGTACATTAGGTATTTTCACATAATCCCATATTTCTTGGAGGCTTTGTTCATTTCTTTTCACTCTTTTTTTCTCTATTCTTGACTTCTTGTTTTACTTAATTGAGTTGATCTTCAATCTCTGATATCCTTTCTTCTGCTTGGTCGATTTGGCTATTGAAACTTGTGTATGCTTCATGAAGTTCTCGTGCTGTGTTTTTCAGTTTCATCAAGTCGTTTGTATTCTTCTCTAAGCTGTTTATTCTAGTTAACATCTCATCTAACCTTTTTTCTAGGTTCTTAGTTTATTTGCCCTGGGTTAGCACATGTTCTTTTAGCTCTGAGAAGTTTGTTATTACCCACCTTCTGAAGCCTGTTTCTGTCAATTCATCAGATTCATTCTCCATCCATCTTTGATCCCTAGCTGGTCAGGAGTTGTGATCCTCTGGATGTGGAGAGGTGTTCTGGTTTTTGGTGTTTTCATCCTTTTTGCGCTGGTTTCTTCCCATCTTAGTGGCTTTATCTACCTGTGGTCTTTGTAGTTGGTGACTTTCAGATGGGGTCTCTGAATGGACATCCTTTTTGTTGATGATGAAGTTCTTTCTTTCTGTTTCTTAGTTTTCCTTCTAACAGTCAGGCCCCTCTGCTGCAGGACTCCTGGAGGTCCACTCCAGACGCTGCTTGCCTGGGGATCCCCTGTGGGGTCTGCAGAACAGTAAGGGTTGCTGCTGGTTTCTTATTCTGTTATCCTCCAGCCAGAGGGTTACCTCCCAGATGTCGTCCTGAGCTCTCCTTTATGAGGTGTCTCTTTGGGTATACAGGGGTCAGGGAGCTGCCTGAGGAGACAGTCTGTCCCTCATAGAAGCTCAAGTGCTGTGCTGGGAGTTCCATTGTTCCGTGCAGAGCTTCTGGGCAGGTACTTTTAAGTCTGCTGCCGCAGAACTCATAACCACCTCTTTTCCCAGGTGCTCTGCCCTAGGAAGGTCGGATTTATTTATAAGTTCCTGTCATGCTGCTGCCTTTTTTCATAGATGCCCTGCCTCACACGGAGTAGTCTAATCACAGTCTGCCAGCAGAGGTGTTGCTGAGCTGCCTCAGGCTCTGCCTAGCTGCTGTGTGAACTGCCTCGGCAGTGGAGGTTGCCCTTCCCCCCACGGAGCTGGACCATCCTGGGTCCAGCTGTGCTTGCTGCGAAACTCTCAATCCAGAGCGTTTCAGATTGCTTGTTTTGTGGGGGTGGTACCCACCAAGCCAGATCGCCTGACTCTCTGTGCCCCCTCCCTTTCAGTTGAATGGGTGGCGCTGTCTCCCAGGCCTTCCAGGCACCAGTTGAAACAGCCGCCCAGATTTGTGTGAGTGTCTGTGCACCAAGCAGGCACCGGCTGAAACCGCCGTGCTGAAAACTCTGGTGCTTTTCGCCCGGGAATCTCCTGGTCTGTGGGCAGTGAAAATTTGTTTGGAAGTGCGGTGGGCACTCACCCTGTTTGTTGCTCTTGCTGGGAACTGCAGTCCGGAGCTGTTCCTATTCGGTCGTCTTGGATCCCCCCCCTCCGATCACTGATATCTTTAGTGAGAGTAAAATATTATCTTTTTCAAATTTTCAGCACCTTGTGATTGACAGGCTAACACTCAAGAATTTTCTAAAGGTTACAAGTCAACATCATAGGAAATCGTTACTTTCTTTCAGCTCTGTTGTTTTAGAGTTCTCTAATACACCACACCTATTCCTATCTCCATATCAGTGTGGTACATAATGTTATACAGGAAACCAGAAAGAGTAAACTATTCTTGTCAGTCAAGGTGACAAGACTGCTTGCTTCCTCTTCATTTCTGATGCATATTATACACCAGATATTGTGAGGGATAGGAGAACCTAGCACTTGCTGTTGACAAAAACAGTAACGCACACACATCACAAAACATTGCCTACGGGAACACTCTCGTCTCTGATCGCCATCAGAGTGAACCGCTCTAAGTTATGCTTAGAAATGCCATAGCTGACGCTAGGTAAATTAATTAAACATTATTAATATTGCAAATAATGATATTTCTGACCTATTTTAAGAATTTTTAAAACAGAATGTATAATGACAATGCTATAATGAAATGAAACTCAATTTGTGAAAATTTCTTAAGTAATTTGAAAGTTAATAATATACATCAAACTCAAATGGAGATGGAATTATTTTTACCAGCATATTTTTACCAACAGGTAAACCTTTTCTTCCGTGATTTTTTAAAAATCATGTATCTTTTTTTTTTTTTTTTTTTTTGAGGCAGGGTTTAGCTTTTGTTGCCCAGGCTGGAGTGTAATGGCGAGATCTCGGCTCACTGCAAACTCTGCCTCCTGGCTTCAAGCAATTCTCCTGCTTCAGCCTCCTGAGTAGCTGGGATTACAGGCATGTGCCACCACGCCCGGCTAACTTTGTATTTTTAGTAGAGACAGGGTTTCTCCATGTTGGTCAGGCTGGTCTCAAATTCCCAACCGCAGGTGATTCATCCACCTTGGCCTCCCAAAGTGCTGGGATTATAGGCATGAGCCACCTCACCTGGCCAAAATCTCCTATCTTTCACTTGCTGAAGAAAACAGAGGTGACCAACAGGTGGTAGAATGTGAACTTCTGAATTTTTTTTCTCATCAGTAATGGTGAAATACTTACAATGCTCCAAAGTTATAGCAGCATTTTCAATGACCTCTGTAAAGTGGCTGACTGTAGCCATGGGCTCAAAGGCACTGCAACAGACCAAGAAAGAATCAAAATTTTGACCTTAGCCTAATTAGTGGTATACTCCAGTCAATCAAACCAGCTATATTCTAACTGGAATTACAGTTAAGCAACTATTATCTATTACCAGGAAATTGATCACTATTTAAATGTCAATCAAATCATAAGTAGGCATAAGAGGCGGGGTAGAAAGGTAACCACACAAAAAATCATGACGAAGAAAATAATAATAAAAGACAGAAATAAGAGAAAATAAATATATACTAGAGAGAGTCAGTAAAGCCAGAAAGTTAGTTCTTTGGCATTATAACATTGACAAACTGCTGTGATTAAAATCAGAGTGAGAATTCACAAGTCGTTAGTGCCAGGAATGAGAAAAGGGATATCATTACAGGTTTCACAGTCATTCAAAAGAAAATAAAATATGATAGACAACTGTATGACAATAAATTTAAAAATTTAAACCGAATGAACAAATTCTCATGAAAAATGAGTTAGCAAAACTCATTTCGGAAGAAATAAAACACCTAAAAAGTTCTAAAGTTTCTTCAATAGGGCAAATCTAACTCTATTGAGGAAATCGAATTGGTAATTGAAAACAAAAAGTCCATTAAAATTCCAGCCAGGCTCTGCATGGTGGCTCACACCTATAATCCCAGCACTTTGGGAGGCCAAAGCAGGAGGATCACTTGAGCCCAGGAGTTCAAGGCCAGCCTGGGCAACATAGTGAGACCTCATCTCTATAATTTTTTTTATTAAACGAGGTGGGAGGATCGTTTGAGCCTGGGAGGTTGAGGCTGTAGTGAGCCATGATTGTAACACTGCACTTTCATATGGGTAACCAAGCGAAATCCTGCCTCGAAAGAAAAAAAGAAAGAAAGAAAGAAAGAAAGAAGGAAGGAAGGAAGGAAGAGAGAAAGAGAAAGAAAGAGAGAGAAAGAGAGAAAGAGAAGAAAGAAAAAGTGAAAGAAAGAAGGAAAGAAAGAAACATAAAAAAAGAGAGAAAGAGAAAGAAAGAAACAAAAAAAAAAACAAAGAGAAAGAGAAGAAAGAAAGAGAAAGAAGAAAGGAAGGAAAGAACGAAAGATAAATACATAAATAAATCAATCCAGACTTAGATGACTTTACTGGTGGTTTTCAGCAAACATTCATATGAAACATTTTTCTAATTTCACACATACTCACATACTTTTTCACAGAAAAAAGGAGATTTCCCAACACTTTTTATAAGGTTAGCATAACCTCAAATCTACACCAAAACATGATAGCCAAGAAAGAAAATGTAAGCAGTCACTCTCATCTGTGAACATGGAGTCAAAAATCCTGATAGAAAAATTAATAAATCACATCCAGCATTATATAAAATGGATAAACTATGTGTTGGGTTTATGGCAGCAATGCCAGGTTGTTTTATCATTTAAAAATTCATTAATGTTATTCACAATACTCAGAAATTAAAGGAAAGATGTCATGTGCTTTATTCAATAGATGCAAAAGAAGTATTTGATAAAAGTTCACCCACATTGAAGAGAAAGCCTAGCAAAATAAAAACCTACACCAAATACATTAGTGGCAAAAGCTCTTCCTTTGCTCTCAGGAGCAGGGCAAAGATCGAGGCTATCTATTACCATCACTATTCATCATTGTAAAGGAGGCCAAGAAAAGACAGGAAGAAAAATAAAACAAAGTTTATTTTTCAGGAAAATATAAAGAGGCAACATAGGCAGGGCACAGCCTGCGTGTTTAGTTGAAGATATAGTGGCTCATGCCTGTAATCCCAGAAAATGTATCCATAGAAATATGACAATGCAAAATAGTAAACAGTGGCAAAAGAGAGCACTGGCTAGCTAGTTCTGTGGCTTTTTTTTTTTTTTTTTTTTGAGATGGGGTCTGGGTCTGTTGCCAGGTTGGAGTGCAGTGGCACGATCTCGGCTCACTACAACCTCCGCCTTCTGGCTTCAAGGGATACTCCTGCCTCAGCCCCCTGAGTAGCTGGGATCACAGGGACATGCTGCCACGGCCAGCTAATTTTTGTACCTTTTGTAGAGGTGGGGTTTCACCATGTTGGCCAGGATGGTCTCGATCCCCTGATCTGGTGTTCCACCCACCTGAGCCTCCCGAAGTGCTGGGATTACAGGCCTGAGTCACTGCGCCCGGCCAGTTTCGTTGCCTTTTTTAGGGAGGACTTTAACAACACAAACTTGGGGATTCGTATTTTTGTTATTTATTTGTTTATTTTGTTTTTGGGGGAGGATTAGTATTTCTATTCAGATACTTTTGTCTTTAAACTTTCGAGACAAAAACATGTACCATGTATATTATAAAATTCAAGAAGAATAAAAAGTAAATTTATGTGTTAGAGGTGGAAGCAATATGAAAAACAGAAAATTCTAGTGTCGAAACAGACTTCAAAGAGCATACCAGTTGAAAGGACTTGTCTTCGGTGTTTGTAAGTGAAGCTCCAGGCTGCAAACACCTGGGCAGGCATCTGAGAACTGCCTCCTCTCTACTGATAAGCCAGGCGGTGGAGGTGACATAAGGCATTATTCAAACAAAGAGAAACAACCCGCGAAGGATGACGAATCGTGGCCGGTTCAGTGTCACTGCATGCCTACTAAATGGTAGCCTAGCACCAGCTAGTAGCGAGAATTAATGAAGACATTATTTGCTAGAAAAAAAACCAGAGAGTATTTGTCATAAGGAAATCACATATCTCAATGCCTTAACCTCTTTCTAGGTGCCTTCCACAGTGCATCATTTTCACCCTCTTGACTGAATAATACAGATAGCTTCACTGAAAATGGTGAAGGATGCTGTTCATCTGAAAACCCAGTGAGCAACTTGAGTGACACGGTTGACAGAATCCTGGGAGGATAGTTGAGGATGGGGTGGGTAACGAAGGAAATAAAGGATCCTTGTATTTGAAAACAAAAACAAAAACAAAAACAAAACCTTCCCTTTAATCTGTGTAGCCTTCACAGACCTTGTTAGCACATTGCAGTTTCTTGGCATTTCACCCTAATTCAGCCTGAAGAATGCTCTGGCTGTCCTTGACGGCTGCTATTCACCGTCAGACCCCAGCCCCTTTATCACATCTAATGCTGTGTTGGAAAAGCTGGAATTTCAAACAGACTCACCAATCACGGTCTGTGAGCCAGCTCTGACAACGTCTTGCTGGGTCTGTACAGACAGAAAGTTAAGGACTTCTACAGCGCACTTGACATTGGTGGCTATGTTGCTAGCTAACCTGCTTTGCCATTGTTACTGTTTACACACTCAGGACATCTAATGAGCTGACACAAGGACACCCAGCATTAGTTCATGATGGTTATGAGGTAGAATTAAACTGGATGCAATATCAACAGCTATCTTTTGTGGCTATAAAGGAAAGGATTGGAAAATGCACTCATTATCCAAGAAAGGTTATTTAATTTATTTATTTATTTATTTTTGCAGAAAGTGATTTATTTAGGAAGAGAGAAAGAGAGAAAAAGATGAGAGAGAAAGCTTCCACGAGGAATGTGAAAGGGGACCCCAAGCATGGAATCCCAGGTGCTTTTATTTTTTAACAACAGCAGGAAGTTTTATTCTATAAAGCATAAGATATTTTAATGAGAAAACAAATATAAACCCAAACCTCAGTCTCATGTTTCTACCCAAAGACACTCAAAACTAGTTTTTCCCTGCCCATCCCTTTCCTAACTTCAACTTTATTTGTGACCATGTAATAAAGGCCAGTTAAAAAATTTTTTTAAGTTTAAACCTTTTTTTTTTTTTTTTTAAAGATGGGGTTTCACCCTGTTGTTCAGGCTGATCTTGAACTCCTGACGTCAGATGATCCACCTGCCTCGGCCTCCCAAAGTGCTGGGGTTACAGCATGAGCCACCGCACCCAGCCCAAGTGTAAACCTTTTTTAAAAAGATTAAACAATCAATCTGGCAAAAAGGAAGCCAATACATATTTTCCTTATATCAAATAAGCTAATATTACAGTACAATATATATATATTCTGTATATATTGTACTGTAATATTAGCTTATTTGATATAAGGTAATATACTTATTAAGTATATTAATATACTTACGTTCACGAAGCAAACACTATAGGCTCAGAACAGATTTGAAGAAACATGACATTCACATTGGTTACCAGCACTCTAAAAATGATTGTAACGTTGAAATGGCACTGTATACATTTTCTGGAAACAAGACAAAATCCAAAACCATTTTTATTATTGTCAAAAGTCAAACATGCCAAGTAACTTAGCTACGGCCAGTGTCATCAAGTAAAGCCATATTTGAATGAGATGACAACTAGATACAAAGCTGGTGAACTGGGGACCGTCACAGTTAAGAGTTGTACTAGTTCTAGGAAAGGGGTAGAAGATATAAAAACACCCATCTATGTAATTTAATTCACATTTTCTCCCCTGCATCACCTTCCCTTGAGAGTTTCACAAAATGCCAGTGCCCAGAAAGAATCATGATGCTGTAACTGGCAGGGTAAAAAAGTCCCCCTGCCACCACACCGGCTTCTTTGTTACCGGGCTATAGACAAATATTAAAGCGAGCATCCGCCAGGACCGGTGGCTCACGCCTATAATTCCAGCACTTTGGGAGGCCGAGGCAGGTAGATCACGAGGTCAAGAGATCGAGACCATCCTGGTCAACAAAGTGAAACCCTGTCTCTACTAAAAATAATATTTTTAATTTTAAAAATAAAAATTAGCAGGGCATGGTGGCACGTGCCTGTAGTTGCAGATACTCGGGAGGCCGAGGCAGGAGAATTGCTTGAACCCAGGAGGTGGAGGTTGCGGTGAGCCGAGAACGTGCCATTGCACTCCAGCCTGGGTAACAACAGCAAAACTCTGTCTCAAAAAACAAAAACAAAAACCAAAAAAGCGTGCGTCAGCTACACAAAGCCGTCAATCACCCGTCTGGAAGACCGTGGTGTACAGTTTCCGCCTAGGCTGGTTGCACTTTTAAAACAGAAATCCTAGGAAACAGAATTATCTTGTTAAAGTTAAAACCTGCATTTTAAAAGGTCATTATCAAAACACTAAAACTTGACTGGTAGAGCATTTTCCTGTAGTATTTCTAAGATCTGACATATATTTTAAAAATAGACATACAAACCCACAGAGTAATGTGTTTGTATTAAGAAATGATGCATGTGTCTATATGGATATATTTATAAAATCCCAGCACACAGTGAGGTTCCCATTGGTGTGCTCAGGCCTCTGAAAAGTAATCGACTCAATGGTAATTGGCCTTTAGTGACAATGTCCTTTAATGACAGTGGCTTATGTGACCTGCAAATACCAAAGTCCCATGATTTGCTGAGTTCCTTTGTGACAGTGAGTGATATAGTTTGGTTGTATCCCCACCCAAAATATCTTGAATTTTAATCCACATAATCCCCATAACCTCCAGGTGTCAAGGGGACCAGGTGGAGGTAATTGGATCATCGGGTGGTTTCCCCCATGCTGTTGTCCTGATACTGATTTTTCATGAGATCTGGTGGTTATATAATCGTCCAGCACCCTGTAAAGAAGGTGCCTGCTTCTCCTTTGCCTTCCACCATGACTGTAAGTTTCCTGAGGCCTCCCCAGGAATGTGGAACTGTGAGTCAATTAAATCTCTTTCCTTTATAAATTACCAGTGTCGGGTATTTCTTCATAGCAGTGTGAGAAAGGACTACTATGGGTTAGTTCTTCTGCAGCTCACCTGCTACTCGCAAGTGGAAAGAAGAAGCTCACAGACTTTCAAGAGTCAGACTGTCAGGCCCTCCCTGAGCAAACCTGTATGCCTTCCTCCAGGGCAGAAGCCCAGGGAATTACCTACTGACTGATGCAAGTCAGACCCAAAACAGTCACTTCATCCAATCGGAGGTAGTCCTACTCTGGCTGCTGCCTCCCCACCTTCCTCACCCCCATGCTCAAAACCATGACACCCAGGTCATTGACACCTGTGTCTGCAGCTGGCAGGGCCACAGCTCTGATCACATTCACACGTTCCTTTATTCATCATTTCATTCATTCACACACCCTTATTTGAAAACTGACATACGGTGGATCCTGATGTTTCTGAGATAAAATACCCAGTTTGCTGTTAATGCAAACTAAATACGTCCTGAGAAGGGCTCCATACTTCTATATTTGAGTCCTTGTGGCTGAACTGTAACCCAGCTTAATAGGTAGACAAGATTAAAAACCTAATTTACGAGTATGCAGCTGTAACAATAGTTGAGTCTTGGCCAATCCCAGCAGCCATACTTCAACCACTCAGAGACTGCTAAGCATTCAAACTGTGTTCAAGTAAGGCAAACACCAGCCGTTTCTGTACCTCACTGCGATTTCTGTACGGCACTTCCCTTTCTTTGTCTATAAATTTCTTCTGACCAGGAAGCATCCCTGGAGTCTCTCTAAATCTGCTGTGATTCTGGGGACCGCCTGGCTGGGAAATCCTGCACTGCTCAATTAAACTCCTTTAAATTTAATTCGGCCGAAGTTTTTCTTTTAGCATTGCCCTTATTGACTTTGCAGTCTCGTGGGGAGAAGTCATCTGACAAATACAGAGTGAGGAAAAAAGTTCTGAAATTTCCAAACTGCACTAGCAATGGACTAATAACAGATTTTCAGGGATTATCTCATTTAATACTCACAACAGCAGGAGGAGGTGGATACCATTGTTATCTTCATTTCACAGGCCAAAAAGGAAAAAAAAAGAGGACTCAGCAACAGACATAGCAATTTGCCCAAGATGATAAAGTTAGAAATGGTGGAAATTAGCCAGGAAGTCACTGTGACTCCAGACTGTGTAATTTACATGTCTCAGGCATCTTTAAAAGGAAAAAAAAAAAAAAAAAAGAGGCAGGCACAGTGTCTCATGTCTGTAATCCCAGTATTTTGGGAGGCCTCAGGGGGAGAATTGCTTGAGCCCAGAAGTTTGAGACCAGCCTGGGCAACATAGTGCAACCCCTCTCAAAAAATAATAATAGAGAAATAAATAAAATGCTTTTTAATGCTCCAACCTAGCAATTCTGCTCCTAGAGGAATTGTTTATAATGGCAAATAAACTGTCTTACATGTCCATCCAGGAGAGAATGTTTACAAGACTTCTAGTATACTCACCCTTCAAAGCATTTTACACACAGTGACGAAAATGAATGCAGTGTGGCCACATTCATGAACGTAAGAAACCTAAGACTGAATTTTTAAAAGCCAAAGACCACACATCATATGATGACATTTTGAAAGCTCATACCCAGTAAGACAAGATTACATATTGTTTTGACAACACACAGCTTAGATAAGCAAAACATTTTTTAAAGTTAGAAAGTAATAAATACAAACTTTAGGATAATGGTCGCCTCGGGGGATGGTTCTAGGGAAGCAGAAGAAGGAATTAGGGGTGGGGGTTGTCAAGGTAAATGTGAGGCTTTTGGTAATGGTTTAATTCCAGAATTGACATACTAGAGCCAAATCTGGCCCTTCAACTGTTTTTGTGAATAAAGTTTTATTTGAACACAGACTCATCTGTTTGCTTACATATTGTCTATGGCTGCACTCACTCTACAACAGCAGAAATGAGTAGTTGCAATACAGACTATATGGCCCATAAAGCTTAAAATATTCTCTGTCTGACCCTTTGCAGAAAAAGTTAGTTGCGATCTCTGTTCTTGCCTTAGATTGAGTAATAGATTCCCCTCTTTAATAATGGTAAGATATTCACTTCCCTGGACCTCAGTTGCTCTATCTGTAAAGATACAGGTTCTTACTTCATATAGTAGTGTGAGGATTAATTAATGTAAGAATAATAAGAATATGGAAATAGGGATTGGCTACTAATGAGTAAAAAGTTTCTTTTAGGGGATAAAAATGTTGTAAATTAGACTGTAGTGATGATTGCCCAACCCTACTAAAAGATCCACGGCCTCCTGCAGGATTTCTCAACCTCAGCACGATGGACGTTGGGGCTGGATACTTCCTTGTTGTGGGGCTATCCTGTCAATATAGGAAAGTGAGCAGCCTCCCTGGCCCCTACCCATCGGGGCAGTGATGCCAGTAACATTCACCACGCTGTGAAAACCAGAAGGTCTCCAGACGTTGCCACATATCCCTGGGAGCCACAAGGGGAAGTAAAATCACCCCCATTTGAAAACCACGGCTCTGAGGCCTCAGAAATAACACCACACATCTATAACCATCTGATCTTTGACAAACTTGACAAAATCAAACCATGGGGAAAGGATTCCCTATTTAATAAGTGGTGTTGGGAAAATGGGCTAGCCATATGCAGAAAGCTGAAACTGAATTGCTCCCTTACACCTTATACAAAAATTAACTCAAGATGGATTAAAGACTTAAACATAAGACCTAAAACCATAAAAGCCCTAGAAGAAAATCTAGGCAATACCATTCAGGATGTAGGCATGGACAATGACTTTGCGACTAAAACACCAAAAGCAATGGCAACAAAAGCCAAAATAGACCAGTGGGATCTAATTAAACTAAAGAACTTCTGCACAGCAAAAGAAACTATCATCAGAGCAAACAGGCAACTTAGAGAGTGGGAGAAAATTTTTGCAATCTACTCATCTGACAAAGGGCTAATATCCAGAATCTACAAAGAAACAAATTTACAAGAAAGAAACAAACAACCCCATCAAAAAAGTGGGTGAAGGATATGAACTTCTCAAAAGGAGACATTTATGCAGGCAACAAATATATGAAAAAAATCACATCATCGCAGGTCATTAGAGAAATGCAAATGAAAACCACAATGAGATACCATCTCATGCCAGTTAGAATGACGAGCATCAAAAAATCAGGAGACAACAGATGCTGGAGAGGATGTGGAGAAATAGGAACACTTTTACACTATTGGTGGGAGTGTAAATTAGTTCAACCATTGTGGAAGACAGTTTGGTGATTCCTCAAGGATCTAGAACTAGAAATAACCATTTGACCCAGCAATCCTATTGCTGGGTATATACCCAAAGGGTTACAAATCATTCTCTTATAAAGACACACGCACTAGTATGTTTATTGTGGCACTGTTCACAATAGCAAAGACTTGGAATTAACCCAAATGCCCATCAATGATAGACTGGATAAAGAAAATGTGGCACATATATGCCATGGAATACTATGCAGCCATAAAAAAGGATGAGTTCATGTCCTTTGCAGGGACATGGATGAAACTGAAAACCGTCATTCTCCGCAAACTGACACAAGAACAGAAAACCAAACACCACATGTTCTCGCTCATAAGTGGGAGTTGCGCAATGACAACACATGGACACAGGGAGGGGAGCATCACATACCAGGGCCTGTCAGGAGGTAGGGGGTTAGGGGAGGGATAGCATTAGGAGAAATTCCTAATGGAGATGATGGGGTGAGGGGTGCAGCAAACCATCACGGCACATGTATACCTATGTAACAAACCTGCACGTTCTGCACATGTAGCCCAGAACTTAAAGTATAAGAAAAGAAAAAGAAAAAAAGAAAACCACTGTTCTATAATAATAACTTGAGAAATTTCCTCTGCACAGCATGACCATAGGAAGGAGAGTCAACAGTCTTGGAGTAAATAGTAAGCCCCTTTTTTTTTTTTTTTTTACCATGGAATATGATCAGCTTTGAATCACCGGGCAGGGACTGAACTGTGCAAGACTTTGCAAAGGCAACTTCCAAGCTGCAAGAGGGGTGGCATTTGAGTACTTTGGAAAGTGATGTTAGTTGGAAATCTGCTACGTTCTATTCATTAAAACATCAGCGCCTAAGTGGTAGGAGTTAGCTGTGTGGTCCTTGTCTATTTCCAACCTAGGTGATTGCAGTCTCCTGAGTCTTCCCTCCAATTTCTGTAGGACATGGTGCTTTTCTTTACTTCTGTTCCATACCTGATGACTAAGCCATCATTATTCTCTTCTAGTGATGAGTTAGGAAATATTAATTTTAAACCAGCAAAGAATGGGGGGAGGAAAAGGACAACTTGGGTTTCCCTTTTCATCCCCAAGGGATATAACAGTGCACCCATCTCCTTGGTGGAGAGAGAAACTTCCTTGAAATCATCTTGCCAAAAGGGAAAAACAGATTAGCCAATAGTTCATGAATTCGAAAGTGTAGCGCTTTCTTTTGGTGAAGGCCAATTCCTAGAGGAGTGGAGAGGGAGCTCGATCATAGTGTTTAGACACAGTTGAAGAACCCAGTGCTCCATATTTCCCCCCCAACCTATGTCTGTAATCTGATGGGCCCTTTACACCCCATCCTTGCAGGAAATTGATTTGCTCTCCAGCCTTTGCTTAATCCTTGCTCCCTTTATTTATTTATTTTATATTTTTATTTATTTTGAGACGGAGTCTGTCTCTGTCACCCAGGTTGGAGTGCAGTGGCACGATCTCAGCTCACTACAACCTCCACCTCCTGGTTTCAAGTGAGTCTCCTGCCTCAGCCTCCCGAGTAGCTGGGATTACAGGTGCCCACCACCACACCTGGATACTTTTTGTATTTTTAGTAGAGACGGGGCTTTACCATGTTGGCCAGGCTGGTCTCAAACTCCTGACCTCAGGTGATCCACCTGCCTTGGCCTCCCAAAGTGCTGGGATTACAGGCATGAGTGATCCACCACATCCGGCCTCTTGCTCCCATTTAAACAGTTAGCCCCGAGCTTCAACCCTAAGAAGCCTGGTTTCTGCCCAGCATCAGAGTGAATGGGATAGGCCTAATGGGACCAACTTGTCCAGATTGGTCCAAGACTGGGTGGGTTTTAGCACTGAAGGAGGTCCCGGGTAATCCTTTGGTTCCCAGCAACACGAAAGAGTTGGATAGTTTAGCTCCCTGAAGACCACTTCCATACCTCATCTCTTGTAACCTCAACTCCCTACAAACACACCTCACAGCATCCAGGTCAACAAGTGATTGTGCATCTTAAAGCAAACCACTTGAATGAGACAAGCAAATTGCAAATTAACTGCAACTCTTCCTGATGACCAGCAGGGGGCTCCTTCTTCCACATAAACAGCCCTGCTGTGCCCAAAGGAACAGAACATTCCGGATTAGGAGTGATCAAGTTAAGATGGCTGTGACAGTCACTGCCACAGAGTAGAAGCAAAAGAAGATGGTTACGTCAATGTCACTTCTGTTAACGAACGGAAAACGCTGCTTATGAAATGGGTGCTCCATTCATGTTCCAGAAATACACTCTATTCCAGGTCCTCACCAGAACCTTGCAAAGTGGGACCTGCTGGTAAGTGGCCTAAGGTCACAAAACCATCAAACTTCAAAGACCACAGTCTTTTGACTGTACCACATCACCGTATTATTTCAAATAACTGACATGGCAGCGTTACAAGCTGTTCCTCAGGTTCACGGCTGTGGGCGTAGACAAAAGAGGGTGGATGTAAACCCAACGCCTGAAGGGGAACTTGGTCAATGGCAATCATGGAGAGCAGGAATGGAGGTGGGCATGCAAGGGCATCGCCGCACAGTGCGGACACCAACAGGAGCGAGAAGTGAGGACACCAGCCCCCGAGTGATGAGGAGGCAGGGATGACCAGCCCTTGTAACTTCCCAACTCTGAGACAGCTGACAGCAGAAGCCACCATGGCTGGCCCCTGTCAGGGAGCTCCAAGCATGCAGCAGATGGGATGCAGGCAGAGAGTTCAAGGCTGTTAGGCCTCAGCACTAACCAGGAAGTCTTTACGGGACCCGGGTGGGATAGCGCGTGCCCCAGGCTCTAAGCCACCTGTTACTGCCACCTGCCAAAAGAAACTGACAAAGTCAACCCAAACTAAATTAAGAACCAAAGTGCCAAGAGTACCTATAAAAAGAAAGAGTATCTGCCAGTTGTTGTTAAAGAAAAAGGAACAACAGGGCGATTCTACGAATGAGCCATGCTTTATCTTAACCCTGGGATCAGCACAGAGAACACACAACATGCTAGAAAGGGGTGGGGTAGATGAGTGGGGAACTCCTCTTAGAACTGAAATCTTAAAATTCAGTTTGATTTTAGATTCCTCTGCTGCTTTCACACCTTATAGATACGCCCAGAAGCCCTGGGGTTTGCTTGTTCTTACTTTCTTCTTTTTTGAAGAAAAATTCAGCATTAGGTTTCACTATGACATAGAATGGATTTGGTTTTTTTTTTGGTCAGTCCCTACCATTTTGACAATCACACTTGGAAGACCTGGTGAGCTGTCAGGAAAGGACTCCTTTCTGCATTACTTTAACGAGAACAACTATTGTTTTTAAAACTATACATTAGGCCGGGCGTAGTGGCTCACACCTGTAATCCCAGCACTTTGGGAGGCCAAGGCGGGAGGATCACTTGAGGTCAGGAGTTCAAAACCAGCCTGGCCAACATGGTGAAACCCCGTCTCTACTAAAAATACAAAAATTAGCTGGTCGTGGTGGCACATGCCTGTAATCTCAGCTACTCGGGAGGCTGAGGCAGGAGAATTGCTTGAACCCGGGAGGCGGAGGTTGCAGTGAGCCGAGATAGCGCCACTTCACTCCAGCCTGGGCAACAGAGAGAAACTCCATCTCAAAACCAAACCAAACCAAACAAAAAAACTCGACACATTAGATTACTGTATCTGCCCTAGCTTGCCCTAGCCACCAAATGAACTAGGTTATCATTTCTGAGTTGCAAATAATCCTTTCCCCATGGATGTATTTTTATCCAAAGCAACATCTCTCTAATGCAAGACTTGAAAAATAAAGCCCACGTGATTTCAAGAAGATGAACACTTTTAAGTTGTGAAGCATGTCGTAGCCTAAAAAAGAAAAACCGTAGTCTTCCAAGAGAACCATCTCTCCAGTAAGAAAAAAAAAGTTCTTTGACTGACAGCTCTTTTCAAGTGCAAATGAGAGTGACAGCAAGGAGAGGTTTTAAATTCTTACTGGGTTGGAGGGTACTTTTGCTTTTTTAATATAAATATTGATATGTAATCTGGGTTGGCCCCGTCAGAAAGCACTCATGCATACAAACATGCTCAGGTTTTTATACATATACTCCTGGTTCCTTTCCTAGGTAGATCCTGTATTTTTTTTTTTTTTTTCTGAGATAGGGTCTCACTCTGTCACCCAGGCTGGAGTGCAGTGGTGCGGTCTTGGTTCACTACAACCTCCCCCTCCCGGGTTCAAGCAATTCTCCTGCCTCAGCCTCCTGAGTAGCTGGGATTACAGGCACGTGCCATCACATTCCGTTAATTTTTGCATTTTTGTTTCACCATGGGATGGGGTTTCACCATGTTGGTCAGGCTGGTCTCAAACTCCTGACCTTGTGATCCGCCCACCTTGACCTCCCAAAGTGCTGGGATTACAGGCATGAGCCATCGCTCCCGGCCAGCCCCTGTATTCTTTTCTTTCTGTTTTGAGATAGGGTCTTACTTTGTTGCCCAGGCAGATCTTCCAAGCTCAAGTGATTCTCCTGCCTCAACCTCCCACATAGCTGGGATTATAGGCACATGCCACTGTGCCTGGCCTCTTTTCTTTATAATACCCTTCTGGGATGGCAGAGAGTGTGCATTATGGCTAATTTCAAGAAGGCAACTCTAAAGAGCACCCCAAAAACTTGCCCATAAATCAGTGAAAGAGCCAATATATTATGTAAGTGAAGGTCTCGTTGTTTTTCTGTCTGGTTAAAGTTTTTTCACCAGATTTGTGAAAAAAGTAGTTGAACATACCAATGTCCTAGTTAACACACAAAGTTTATTTTATTTATTTGTTTGTTTTTAATTGTACTTTAAGTTCTGGGGTACATGTTTAGAATGTGCAGGTTTGTTACATAGGTATACACGTGATGTGGTGGTTTGCTGCACCCATCAACCCGTCATCTGCATTAGGTATTTCTCCTAATGCTAATCCTCCCCAATCCCCCCACCTCCTGATATCCCTCCCCTAGGCCCCCATCCCCTGACAGGCCCTGGTGTGTGATGTTCCCCTTCCCTGTGTCCATGTGTTTTCATTGTTCATCTCCCACTTGTGAATAAGAATGTGGTGTTTGGTTTTGTTCCTGTGTTAGTTTGCTGAGAATGATGGCTTCCAGCTTCATTTATGTCCTTGTGAAGGACATGAACTCATCCTTTTTTATGGCTACATAGTATTCCATGGTGTATATGTACCACATTTTTTATTTGGATTGGTTCCATGTCTTTGCTATTATAGATAGTGCTGCAATAAACATAAGTGTGCATGTGTCTTTACAGTAGAATGATGTAAAATCCTTTGGGTATATACCCAGTAATGGGATTGCTGGGTCAAATGGTATTTCTGGTTCTAGATCCTTGAGGAATTGCCACACTGTCTTCCCAAATGGTTGAACTAATTTACTTACACTCCCACCAACAATATAAAAGTGTTCCTATTTCTCCACATCCTCTCCAGCATCTGTTGTTTCCTGCCTTTTTAATAATCAAGAAGGCCGACATCTTTTGCTGTTGATGGGTAGGTTGAACCAAAATCTGGTTCCAAATCCAACTGGTTTTGTCTTTCATTTCTTACTAGTTGCTATATTGGTCAGTCTGTTTTCTGTTGCAAGTGATAAACCTCAAATTAGTTTAATTTTTTTAAAAAAATTCATTGACTTGTGTAATCAAAAAGTTCAGGGATACATCTAACTTCAGGCACAATGTCATGAAAAAAGAGTCCCTCTTCATCTCTTGACTTCCTGTTTGTGTTTTTCTCTTCCTGTGTTGCCTTTATTCTAGTCCTCTGTTCATGTGACGGCAAGGATGACCCCAAACTGCTCCAGACTTACATGCCCTACTGCCTATGCTCTGAAAATGACAGAGAGTGTTCCTTTCACAAAAGCCCCTGCAAAAATCTCCCACGGGGCAGATGGATGTAAACCCATTGCCATGTCCTGGAAATGCTGAGCTCATTGGACAGGGAGCCAGCCCTCAAGCATGGGAGGGTATCTCCATGGACTACACAGCCTGGAAACACGGAGGGGTAATGTCCCAAGAAAAATGTAGGATGCTGCTATCAAAAAAAAGTGGGGCATGGCCGGGCGTGGTGGCTCACACCTGTAATCCCAACACTTTGGGAGGCCAAGGAGGGCGGATCACCTGGGGTCAGGAGTTTGATACCGGCCTGGCCAACATGGGGAAACCCCGTCTCTACTAGAAATACAAAAATTAGCCAGGTGTGGTGATATGCGCCTATAATCCCAGCTACTTGGGAGGTTGAAGCAGGAGAATGACTTGAACCTGGGACGTGGAGGTTGCAGTGAGCTGAGATTGTGCCACCACACTCCAGCCTAGGCAACAGAGCAAGACTCTGTCTCAAAAAAACAAAAAAAAAAGTGGGACATAATGCCTGGCAGGTAAAAGGTGAAAACAACAGTTGTCCACTTTGTATGCTAACAAAAGTGTCTGATTCATAATCTGTGGCATTGAGAATGGCAGCGAGTGATTTGGTGGCTCTCCCAGGCAGTTCTGAAGATGCAGCTTGAACAAGGACTAGAAATCACAGACAGATGTTTCAGAGGAGCCTCCTTCCCAGGCTCCTTCCCAGGGTCACCAAGCCAGCAAGTTCAGTCGAAGCTGGAGGATTCTGTGTCCAGTTGGGAGGTAGTCAACTGTGAATTCCTCTTTCCTCTTTGGTTGCCATTGCTAGCTAAGCATTTCTTTTTGTTCTGTTGCATTTGAATATGTTACTGAGATCATTTCCAACAATACTTCACTGAGTATTTCTTCATGGTGTATAGAAAATTACTGATTTTTTTTTTTAGACAGTCTCGCAGCCTCGTTCTGCCACGCAGGCTGGAGCACAGTGGCGCGATCTTGGTTCACTGCAACCTCTGCCTCCCAGGCAGGCGGATCACCTGAGGTCAGGAGATCGAGACCAGCACGGCCAACATGATGAAACCCCATCTCTACTAAAAATACAAAAATTAGCCGGGTACGGTGGTGCATGCCTGTAATCCCGGCTGCTTGGGAGGCTGAGGCAAGAGAATTGCTTGAACCTGGGAGGCGGAGGTTGCAGTGAGCTGAGATCACGCCGTTGCACTCCAATCTGGGCAACAAGAGCGAAACTCCATCTCAAATAAATTAGCCAAATAAATAAATAAAAAATAAATAAATAAAAACATCATTTCTCCAAGGTTGATTTTGGGGGGAGGGAAACTGTAACCTGCACTGGTTTGCCCTTTTGACATGAATCAGAAAAATTAACCCTTCATCCAAAAAGGAAAAAAAAGTTTTCATTTAGTTTTCTTCTTCAGTCATCTGTGGTACTTTCTTTCTCAGTCTCTGTATTCAAAGTATACTTACAGCTTATTTTATTGCACCGCATGCTCAAAGGGCGTAATTCAGTGATAGAGATTTGATTATCTTTCCAATTTTTAAAACTAAGGTAGAGTTGGCATATCATAAAATCACTCCATTCAAGTATATAATCGAGTGATTTTCAGCATATGCACAAAGATGGACAGCCATCTCCGAATTGCAGAAAACTTTCATCACCGCAAAAGAACTGCAAAAAATGTTCATTACCCCGTTTGCAGTCATTCCTCATTCCTTTCTGTCCTCAGCCCTGGCAACCACAAATCTCTTTTATGTCTCTGTGGAGTTGCTATTCTGGCAATTTTGTATAAATGAAATCATATAATATGCGGCCTTTTGTGTCTGGCTTCTTTCACTAGTATAATGTTTTCAAGGTTCATTCTTACTGATTATTGATGCTTCATTCTGTTTTACAACTAAATAACTTGCATTTTTGGGCTATTAGAAATGATGCTGTGTTGAATCTTTGTGTGCACATTTTTGTGTGAACATATGTTTTCAATTTTCTTGGATATATATCTAGAAGTAGAATTGCTGGGTCACACAGGAACTGTATGTGTAACTTTTTGAGGACTTGCCAGACTCTTTTCCAAAGCAGCTGCATCATTTTACATTCCTATCAGCAATGAATGAAGGTTACAATTGTCCCATACCTTTGTCAACACTTGTTATTGTCTGCCTTTTGGATGATAGCCATGTTGGTGGTATGAAGTAGTATCTCACAGTGGTTTTGATTTGCACATCCCTAAAGGCAAATGAAATTGAACATCTTTTCGTGTGTTTGTTAGTCATTTGTATTTCTCCTTTGGAGAAATGTCTATTCAAATCCTTGGCTCTTTTAAAAATTGGACATTATTCTTTTTATTGTTGATTTGTAAGATTTCTTTGTATATTCTGGATATCAGACCCTTATCAGATATATGATTTATAAATATTTTCTCCCATTGTCTGGGTTGCTTTGTACTTTGTTAATAATGTCCTTTGATGCACAAGAGTTTTCATTTTTTGGACTAGGTTCTGGCTCTGCTGCCCAGGCTGAAGCGCAGTGGCGCAATCTCAGCCCATTGCAACCTCTGCCTCCCAGGTTCAAGTGATTCTCCCACCTCAGCCTCCCAAGTAGCTGGGATTATAGGCACCCTCCACCACACCCAGCTAATTTTTGTATTTTTTGTGAAGATGCGGTTTCGCCATATTGCCCAGACTTGAACTCCTGAGCTTGAGCAATCCACCTGCCTCGTCCTCCAAAAGTGCTGGGATTACGGGCATGAACCACTGCTCCCAGCCAACAGTTTTTAATTTTGATTAAGTTGGGGTTATTTATTTTTTTCTTGTTTTTGCTTTTGTTGTCACATCTAAGACACCATTGCCTACCAAACATGAGAGAGATTTACTCCTCTGTTACAAGTTTGATGGTTTTATCTCTTACATTTAGGTATTTTGAGTTAAATTTTATGTACGGTGTGAGAGGTAGGTGTGTTATTCCATTTTGCATTACTATAAGGGAATACCCGAGGCTGACTAATTTATAAAGAAAAGAGGTTTATTTGGCTCATGGTTCTGCAGGCTGTGCAGGAAGCATGGCACCAGCATCTGCTTCTCATGAAGAGTTCAGAAAGCCTCCGCTCATGGTGGAAGGCGAAGGAGGAGCAGGTGCATTATGGGGCAAGAGAGGGAGGTTGCTGGAGGATAGGGCCACACTCTTTTAAACAACCAGATCTCCTGTGAACTCAGAGCAAGATCGCACTCATTACCATGATGATGGCACCACGCCATTCATGAGGGATCCTCTCCCAAGACCCAGACACCTCCCACCAGCCCCACCTCCAACATTGGGGATTACATTTCAACATGAGATTTGGGAGGGACAAGCATGTAAACCATATCAGTTGGGGGTTCAACCTCACTTTTTGCCTGTGGCTATGCAGATGTTCCAGCACCATTTGTCGAAAGGTTTATTCTTTCCCCATTGAATTTTCTTGGCAATGTTGTCAAAAATCAATTGACCATAACTGTATGGGTTTATTTCTGGTCTCTGGATTCTATGCCATTGATCTATGTCTGTTCCCATGCCACCATCACACTTTTTTTTTTTTTTTGAGATTGGGTCTTACTACATTGCCCAGGCTAGAACTGAACTCCTGGGTTCAAGCAACATTCCCACCTCAGCTTTCTAAGTGATTGAGGCTACACGTGTGTACCACTGTGCCCAGCTTTCATTTTCAAGTTGTATATATTTAAGATGCACAATATGATGTTTTGATGTACATATACATAGTAAAATGGTTACTGTGGTCAAGAAAGGGTTACCACAAACGAATGAACATATCCATCATCTCACATTGTTAACTTTCTTTTTTGTGGTAAGAGCACCTAAAACTGACTCTCTTAGCAAATTCTCAGTACATCTAGTACAAAATTATTAACTGTAGTACTCATGGTGTACATTAGATCTCTAGACTTGTATTCATAACTGCAATGGCCTTTGACTTGTATCTCCCCATTCTTTCCCTCAAATCCCAGCTCTGGTAACCACTGTGTTACTCTCTGTTTCTATGTGTTTGACTTCTTTAAAAAGAGGCTTCCACATATGTGAGAGACCATGCCATATTTTTCTTTCTGTATCTGGCTTATTTCACTTAACATAATGTCTTCCAGTTTCAACCATGTTCTTGCAAATGGCAGGATCTCCTTTTTATGGCTGAATAATATTCCATTGCCTATATATGCCACAAATCATTCTCCAGTCATTCATTGGTGGACACTCAGGCTGTTTCTGGTACTGCACTCTTGATTGCTGTAGCATTGTTGTAATGTTTGAAACCAAGTATGAATCCTCTACCTTTGTTCTTTTTCGAGATTGTTACATCAATATTTGATATTTGAATATTTCATGCAGACAGCTTGAGTTACAATAATATCTATTTCTTTTTAGTCCTTTAGAAATTGCCAAGAGAACATTTAGGATTATGTATATGGCTCGCATTCTATGTTGATGGAACAGCACTGATGGGTAGGGCAGGTTCTTCGCATTGGATGATCAGGGCTGGGCTCTTTTGTGATTCTCTCGGCCCTTCTATCTCTTCTGTATAAGTATTATGCTCAGGCTGTTTCATGTATTGTCACAAGTGACTGCAGGTAAAATTGGGGTGACATACTTTTTTGTTCACGTCTAACAGGAAAGAGGAAGGGGGATGGGGAGAGAAGGGGAGACTATCAATTATGGGATTTCAACTCTTCCCTTCACTTGAATTGTCTCCAGAAATAATCATATGTCCAATCCCATTCCAATAACAGCTTCCAGGAGAATGGCACTATATTAGTCCATTCTCATGCTGCTAATAAAGACATACCTGAGATTGGGTAATTTATAAAGGAAAGAAGTTTAACGGTCTCACAGTTCCAAATAGCTGCGGAGGCCTCCCAGTCATGGCGGAAGGTGAAGGAGGAGTAAAGTCATGTCTTACATGGTGGCAGGCAAGAAAGAGCATGTGCAGGGGAACTGCCCCTTATAAAACCATTAGATCTCATGAGACTTATTCACTAACATGAGAACAGTGTGGGAAAGACCCGCCCCTGTGATTCAATTACATCCCACAAGGTCCCTCCCACAACATGTAGGAATTATGGGAGCTACAATTCAAGATGAGATTTGGGTTGGGACACAGCCAAAGCCATGTGAGGCACACACTGATTGGCTTCATTCCGATTTTCCCATCCATTATAGAAAAAGGAATGGAATTACCGTGACTAGATTAGCCTACTCCAGCTCCACCTCCAGAACTGGATGTCCTCTTGGGAAAGACACCTGAACAAAATATGGCTTTAGTTATGTAAGCAAAAAAGGTGAAGGGACCCTGGGCAGACGAACAACAGAATCTGCTCCATCTAACTTCAAACTTCTTTCTGTTGGTCTTTCTCTACTTAAAGAAGTAGGGTTATTCATTTGATTCATTCTCATAACCCTAGTGGCTAACACAGAACTCATGATGGTGGAGGTCATCTGACTCTCGTGGTAACGAAGCTTCAGTGATGAGTTTTGGGGTTCCTGTGGACAACAGACAGATCTCATATAAAAGATCCTAACTTCTGAGGTTTCCTCCAGTGTTCATGTTGGAATTTAACTTCTAATGCAGACAATGCAATAGAATCAAGAGGCCAGAGCTAAAGTGTCTTCACGTTGTATCTTTTTTTTGGTGTTTCTAACTAGATCTGTGATTTAAAGTTTTCATTAATCTGTAAGTTCATACAGACACTAGTTCCATAGTGAAAAGCTGATGGCATGTACAGCTTGCTTTCTAGATCTTACTGAGGTTTAGGCAAAGAGTTTAGCTTTGATAAGCAACTTCTCCATCTCTAGTTCATTTGGCCGCCATGTGACACCAAACCTTCCCACAGGCTGGCTCCTCTCTACCCGATAGCCATATTACTGTGACTGATTTCTTCCCAACTTTATTGCCACCAAACTCACTTTCTTCTAATGGGAAAAAGTTTCTGTAGAAATCATTTTCTCTGCCAAGGATGGCATCAGTTTCATTTTCCTGCATCCTTTCCATGGGTTTGTTTGAATTACAGATGACTTAAACTCTCACCTCAGTCTCTCCCAGCATCAGTACCTGAGAGCTCTTAGGTATAATAACTTCATCCTTGGAAAAACAAAACTCCACTTTCTAGTCTGTCTTTCAGTATTATTCATAAATTGCCAAAGTTGCATGGCATTATCCTGCCTGATCTCTAGATGGAAAAGAGAGTCATGGTATTGGGAATAATACGTTGGCAATTTGATTTTGATTTTTAAGATTTTTTTTCCTTTGTAAAGAATGTTAGACCAAGCACGGTGGCTTATGCCTGTAACCCCAGCACTTTGGGAGGCTGAGGAGGGAGGATGGCTTGAGCTCAGGAGTTTGAGACCAGACTGGGTGACATGGCAAAAACCCATCTCTATAAAAAATGGAAAAAAATCAGCTGGGCGTGTGCTTGTAGTCTCAGCTATCTAAGAGGTTGGGGTGGGAGGATTGCTTGAGGCTGCAGTGAGCCATGATCATGCCACTATACTCCAGCCTGGGCAATGGAGTGAGACTTCATCTCAAAAAAATTTTTTTTACCTTTAACATAGTTTTGTCTTTGAAATGCTGAGAGAAGTAATAATAGTGAGATACTCTGATGTATTTTTATTACCTTGGCAAGATTCAGCTCAGCTTCAGCCTCAGCCTCGTTCCGGCTTCTGGCTCTCTGCCAAAGTGAGGGATGCTCTTTAGTTTTATATTCAAGGAGATGTAATTTTTACAGCACGCTGAACTCATAATCCCGCCCCTCATGTATTCAATCCACAAACATATTGAGTACCTGCTATGGGTAAGGCACTGTGGCAGAGGTAGAGGCGATATCCCTCTTTAATGAACATCGTGCCACAATGTCCTACTATGTGACAGAGATGTCATAATAAATGACTTATTTTTATGTGCATTGTCTCTAGCTTCATAACCTCCCACTGAGACAAGTATTATTATTATTAAACCTTTGGCATTATCGTCATTATTCATGGGCAGCTAGAAAAGTTTAGCGACTTGTCTAAGGTCACACAGCTAGTAAGTGGTGGAAGCAGGATTTAAATCCCAGACTACTAAATGCAGAGTGTGAAGCTGACTCACAATGCTGAGCCACCTCTCCATATCACAAAAGTGAGTAAGACACAATTCCTACCCACAAGCAACTAATGGCCTCCTGGGGGTAGACCCGCTCACACCAACTAACAAGACTATGGGTACCGTATTAGTCCATTTTCATGCTGCTACGAAGAAATATCAGAGACTGGGTAATTTATAAAGGAAAGAGGTTTAACTGACTCACAGTTCCGCATGGCCGGGGAGGCCTCGGGAAACTTACGATCATGGTGGAAAGGGAAGCAAACACATCCTTCTTCACAAGGCGGCAGGATAGAGGAGTGCCAAGCAAAGGGGGAAAAGCCTCTCATAAAACCATCAGCTTTCATGGGAACTCATTCACTATCACGAGATCAGCATGGGGGAAACTGTCCCTGAGATCCCATTACTTCCCACCAGGTTCCTTCTCCAACACATGAACTATAATTCAAGATGAGATTTGGGTGGGGACACAGCCAAACTGTATCAGGTACTAATTAAAAAGTGCTTTAAAGAGATGCCCATTGCAGGAGACCCAAGAGGAAGAACTTCCACCTGGGAGGTCAGGGAAGGCTTCTCAAAGAAAGAGGTAGAAAATTGAATCGTGAAGGCTGAGAACACTTTCAGGAAGCAGAAATAAAAGAAAAGACGTTCTGAGGAGCAATCATATTCTGAACAAAGTTATGCAAGTCTGTGATGGGTTAGAGGAAAAGTGTGAACTGGAACTTGATGCGTCTGGGTGTGTAAGGCGTGTAGTCTGGACAGGGAGGTGAAATAGATCTGTGGAAAGATCACGAAAGGACTAAGAAAGCATCAGAGAAGGGGTGATTTGAGATGTGAGCGAAGGGAACTGGGAGGAATAGATTTCTGCTCATGAGGAAGATGACTGTCAAGGCTGATACTGTCTGGTTGAAGATTGGTTGGGTCTGAAGAATTCAGGGACTGAGGGCCAGAAAAGATTTCTCTACATCCTTCAAAACCAAGGTTATGGATACAGATTTCTATATAAGATTGAGATGTTAAGCATACCCTTCACTATTTTTTTTTTTTTTTTTGAGACGGAGTTTCACTCATTTTACCCAGGCTGGAGTGCAATGGCGCGATCTTGGCTCACCGCAACCTCCGCCTCCTGGGTTCAGGCAATTCTCCTGCCTCAGTCTCCTGAGTAGCTGGGATTACAGGCACGCACCACCATGCCCAGCTAATTTTTTGTATTTTTAGTAGAGACGGGGTTTCACCATGTTGTCCAGGATGGTCTCGATCTCTTGACCTCGTGATCCACCCGCCTCGGCCTCCCAAAGTGCTGGGATTACAGGCTTGAGCCACCGCGCCCGGCCACCCTTCACTATTTAAGGGGAAGCGATGGAATGTGTCATTGCAAACATTTCTAGAACTAGAATGTTGATGTTTGTATCCCAACTCACTTTTCAAATCAGACTAAATGAGGTTAAGTGATTTGCCCACACCCATTCATTAATGTATTTTTCTCATAAGCACCTATCATATGCAGGATGCTGTGACAGGTACAGGACGGAGTAAACAGCCTTGGATCCTGTCTTAAGGTCATTTACAGTCTAGTGGTGGAGGTAAGCCATGTGTGCAAATACAGCTGGTCCCCCACTTGCAATGGTTCAATTGATAACTTTTGACTTTACAATGGTGCAAAAGCAATAAGCATTTAGTAGAAACCATATTTCAAATTTTGAATTTTGATCTCTTCCCAGGTTATCACTGTTTCACTTTGTTCACTTCGTTGTAAAATATGCTTTGTGTTAGATGATTTTGCCCAACTGCAGACTAAAGGGTTTTCTGAACATGTTAAAGGTAGGCTAGGCCAAGCTCTGATGTTCTGTAGGTTAGATGCATTAAATGCATTTTCTATTTATCTTATTTTCAACTTAAAATGAGCTTATCAGGATGTAACTCCATGACAAGTTAAGGAGCATTCGTAATGAAATTATAAGGCAGAAAGTTCTAAATGGGATCAAAGAGGACTGATGAACTCTAGAAAGAATAGAGAGTTTAGAAATAGGGGGAGCTTTTCCACACCGTGGGGTGAGGAAGAACCAGGAATGGCTCACAAAGAGGCAGGTGGACACGGTCTTGAAGAGTGAAGAGAATGTGAACTCGTAGACAGGGAGAAGGGCTTCCGAGGAAATGGGGCGTTAGGAAGAGAAGTCATATGCCAGGGGCGGGAATGAATGAAGGGAATAAAGGCAGACGAAGCTGGAAGGTAAGTTAATGTGATAGTGTGCAAGGCCTTGACTTCCAGGTGGAATACATCGCCTTAATCAGCAGATTGTAAATCCCAATTCCATAAAGGCAAGGCCAAGGTCTGTCTTGCTCACACTAAATCTCCCAAATATTGCACAGTGCTCAATAACTCTATGCTGAATGAATGAATGAATCTGGAATAATTGAATCTCACTTTGACACCTGGTTAATTTAGTGATACCCATAACAATTCTTTTTCACAACTCTGGCTCAATTCATCTAAACCTGAACGCTGGGATAAAAATTGGTAAGGGATACAAGGTGGGAGGAAAGCAGCAGATTCTGTTCCTCCAGAAACCTCAAGATAAAAAGGTTATTTAAGAGAAAGAATCATTTTAAGACTTGATGATGTTACATTTGCATTCTTCTATTTGCTTTTAGCAACATCATTATAAATTTTTTCCAATAAATGCTGTATTTGTGTACATGTGTGTGCACTAGAACAGAAGCATATTTTGTGTGAGAAATATGCTTATACATATTTCTAACACAAATATGTATATCCTCTAAAAGCATTACCAACCAATAAGAAATGTATGTGCATATTTGCATGTGTAATATATTCACATTAGTATATGTAATCACATTTACATTTGTAAACGTATTAGTATATACAAATACAATTCTGTCTATTGGTTGATAACATTTTTAAAGACGTTTATATTAAAAGTGCTTTATAACAGTACTGAAGCAGTAACAAAATTTTCACTAGACTGCATGGCAAGGCTCATCTGAGGCCAGGTGTGGTGGCTCATGCCTGTAATCACAACACTTTGGGAGGCCGAGGCAGGTGGATCACCTGAGACCAGCCTGGTCAACATGGTGAAATCTCATCTCTACTAAAAATAAAAAACTAGCTGGGCATCGTGGCAAGTGCCTGTAATCTCAGCTACTCAGGAGGCTGAGGCAGGAGAACTGCTGGAACCCAGGAGGCGGAGGCTGCAGTGAGCTGAGATAGTGCCTTTGCACTC
>NW_016107330.1:4343589-4392326 GCF_001604975.1 Cebus imitator
TTTAGTAGAGACGGGGTTTCACCATGTTGACCAGGATGGTCTCGATCTCTTGACCTCATGATCCACCCGCCTCGGCCTCCCAAAGTGCTGGGATTACAGGTGTGAGCCACCGCGCCCGGCCCTTTTTTTTCTTTTTCATAGTAATAATCTTTACTGGAAATTTTACATGCACAGGAAGAGAACAAAATGCAACCAAACGCAGGTTTGACAGCAAGGATTTAGTGTCTCCCTTCCAGACAAAATATTGTAGATCTGTAAAACCAACTTTATCTACAAGCATAGCCTCCAATGCAGAAATCACTGACAGCAGGTATATGTCAGATGCCATTCAATAGTAGTATTACTATATCTTTGTGCTGGTTTATTTCATGTATCAAGTTGGAGGGTGTTTTGGGATGAGATCAATTTTTTTTTTTTTTGAGATGGAGTTTTGCTTTTGTTGCTCAGGCTGGAGTGCAATGGTGCAATCTCGGCTCACTGCAACATCCACCTCCCAGGTTCAAGCGATTCTCCTGCCTCAGCCTCCACGTAGCTGGGATTACAGGCATGCACTACCTGTAATCTTATTAATTTTTGTATTTTTAGTAGAGGCGGGGTTTCTCCATGTTGGTCAGGCTGGTCTCAAACTTCTGACGTCAGGTGATCCACCCGCCTTGGCCTCCCAAGGTGCTGGGATTACAGCGTGAACCACCAGGACTGGCCTGAGAGGAACATTTAAATTGACATATTTGGGGTATAGCAGATCATTTTCCGTAATTCGTGTGGCCCTCATCCAGTCATTTGAAGGCCTGAATAGAACAACAACAAAAACAATGGCCTCCACAGCAAGAGAGAATTCTCCACCACACTGCTCTCAGACTATATCTGCACAATCAGCTCTCCAGGGTCTCAAATCTGCCAGTCTTTGGACTAGAACTGGACTTTTGGCTTTCCTGGATTTCAAGACTGCCAGCCTATACTGCAGATTTTGGACTGGCCAGCCTCCATAATCATATGAGCCTATATGCAATTAGCATATATACATATATATTATCCCATCGATTCTGTTTCTCTGGAAAGCCCTGACTAATACAATCTTTTTTATTTTTATTTATATATTTGAACATGTGTAAGGTAGGCTAGGCTAAGCTCTAATGTTCTGTAGGTTAGATGCATTAAATGCATTTTCTATTTATGATATTTTCGACTTAAGATGTGTTTAGTAGGAGGTAATCTGATGATAAGTTGAGGCGCATTGGTAATGAAATTATAAGGCAGAAAGTTCTAAACGTGCTCAAAGAGGACTGGTGAGCTCTAGGAAGAATAGAGAGTTTAGAGGTGGTGGGAATTTCTCCACATTGTGGGATGAAGAAGAACCAGGAATGGCTCTTTCCCATCTCACAGAATCATTGAGTAGCAATGCTGATGTGATTTTAATGGTAGCGCTTCGCAGAAGTGCGTTTTCTGATCTATACTCTGTTATGCTCCAGCTTGGGGACACTACAAAAATCAGGTGTAGGATATACAGTATTCAGACTATCAGGACGTTGCTGAGATAATGGCATAGAAACAGCCATTGCACTCACCTCTTCTTTTTTCTTCCATTTTGCTTTCTTTACCCATTTTCACCCTATCATACTGTGTGTATGTGTCTCAGCTACTTAGGTTATTTTAGGAATTAGGTGGAATAGGTGAAAAAAGAACCCAAATGTATGTATTAATGACTTTTCCTTTATACATTTAGTTCAGAAATGTCAGCAGAAAGTTTTCAGCAAAACTAGAAAGGACTAAATTACCATTACGATTTGACTGGCCTCACACATATCATTCTCATAATTATACTCATACTTTTATATTGTAACTGCTTGTTAAATATACATTACAGATCTAGAGAAGATTTTTGTTTCTGTTTTCAAGTCAATTTTTGTTCTATTATTTAGTAATCTTCCAACTTGAGGAGAGAATATGAATTTTTTGAATTAAAAAGATGTTATAAGTGACAGTAATTTTATCAGATTCAAAATAGCGACATATAAACATATATAGCATATAATATATATATATATGTATATATATATATATTTTTTTGAGATGGAGTCTTGCTCTGTCACCAGGCTGGAGTACTATGGCGTGATCTTGGCTCACTGCAACCACCGCCTCGCAGGTTCAAGTGATTCTCCTGCCTCAGCCTCCTGAATAGCTGGGACTACAGCACCACCACGCCCAGCTAATTTTTGTATTTTTTACTAATAGAGATGGGGTTTCACCATGTTGGCCAGGATGGTCTTGATCTCTTGACTTCGTGATCAGCCTGCCTCGGCATCCCAGAGTGCTGGGATTACAGGTGTGTGCCACCCTGCCCAGCCATAATGGATATATTTTACATTATATAAATATATTTGGCTATTTTTATGTTATAATTTCATATTACATTTATGTTTTTATTTTGTATTTTACATAATATGTATTTATATGTCTATTTTTATATATCCCTATACATGTAAAGTAATGAGTTTTGGTTTTTTGTCCTTGAAAGAACATCCTTATTTAACTGAAAATGCAGTTAAAATTTCATAGAAACATCTTAAGAGGATTCAACATGAAGTCTCAAGTTATATAATTGTCGTTTTCTTTGTTTTGCATTTTCCTCCCATAGGTGACCTGTGACAAAGCTGAATTGCACATGATTTTTACTTAAACAGTTTTGTTGAAAAATACCAAAAGCTTTTAGAAAATGTTTACAAAAATGTACATTTTAGAGTGTTTCTCACAATGTAAGAGACAGCCTAAGTGCTACACTAACTCAAAATACCTCGCATTGTCAAATATTGCTGGTTTAGTTTTCAGTTATGAAACTGTCCTGGAGTAGTTTATATAAATACAACCAGAATAACAGATTTTAGAACTAGAAGGGTAGTCTAGCTTCTTAATTTTACAGATATAAAAATCAGGCTCAGGGAGGTTAGGTATCATAATTAAAATCATACAAATTCTTAAAAACAAAAACAAAACATGAAACATGTTTTTAAAGGCTGAAAAAAAATGTTTTAAAAAGAACCACAGGAGCCCATTTTATAAGTAAGTGTCATTTACAATGTTACATCCAAAATGGGTTTACTCCCTGCTAAAATATTTGTTTGCTCTTGTCTTACTATAATGTAACATTTCATCACAGTCAATCATAAAAAGCAGTTGAGGTATTGTGATTTGTCTAGCCACGTGGGAAATAAGAAACAACTCATAAGAATGCCTATTGCTAATTTTAGTCATGTCAGAAGAAGAAAGTTTAACAGCCTGGCCCAGGGACTGCTGTTTCCTCCGGCGCTAGTTTCTCTCTCTGAGAGTAGACATAATCCTGACTGGCATAAGGGAATGCTAATGAGGCTTCAGTCTTGCTAGTAAATTTTTTTGACATTTGCTCTCAGAGTAGCATGCATAAAAAGTGTATTATTAATATTTAGCTTTCCATAGTGCCATCATTATGCATTGCATCACGAAATAAATCTAGAAGGAGACAAGGCTCCCCTCTGGTCTGCATGGAACATGAGTCTGTCAATATTTTTAGATCAGGTTCCCACAGTATGCGGAAGTGAAGCTCTGGTTTTCTCATCGTAAGGGGGTTGTAGTTGGTTGTCGGGTGTGCTGCCTCTTTGGCTCTGCTAAGCACGGTCTTCACAGATTTTATAATGAGGAGCCAGGTGGCATGATGAGCATTCATTATTAAGAATAATGAGAAAATGGTATAATATAGAAAAATAAACTACAGCATCCCTATTTTGACCAATGCATTTAACCTTTGCACTAGTCAACTGTTTTCTCCCTTAATCAGAGTGTTGTTGATTAGAGCTCATGCGCTTTCAACAGGGGCAAAAACTGGCTCTTGAGGGGCACAAAATCTTAACCATAAAACAGTAAAAAATTCCTGGCCATAAATTCTCGTAAAAAAAACTAAACACCAAAAAGTTGTCAAAGGCTGAAACAGATATCTTAACCAGAAGCATAGGAGCTAAATTCATATTTTAAAACGGTTTATGTGGAACTAGAAAGCACAATGATGGTTGGCAGGGATTAAGGGAAGGGGGAATCGGAAACTATTGTTTAAGTATACAGTTTCAGTTTTGGTCTGGGTATGGTGGCTCACGCCTGTAACCCCAGCATTTTAGGAGACCGAGACAGGAGGATTGCTTGAGTCCAGGAGTTTGAGACACACTGTCCTCCCAAAATCCATGTCCTGCTGGAATCTCAGATGTAAACTTATTTGGAAAGAATGTCTTTGAGATGTAATTAGTTAAGATGAGAATGCGCTGTGGTCTCGGTGTCTCACACCTGTAATTCCAGCACTTTGGGAAGCTGAGGCGAGTGGATATCCTGGGCCACATAGGAGACCCTGTCTCTACAAAAAATAAACAAAAATTAGCTGGGCATGGTGGCATGCTCCTGTAGTCCCACACACTTGGGAGGCTAAAGTGGGAGGATCACTTGACCCTGGGAGGTAGAGGCTGCAGTGACCTGAGATTGTGACACTGCACTACAACTTGGGTGTGCGTCTCAAAACAAGTTTGAGTTTTGTAAGATGAAAAGAATTGTAGAGATGGATGGTGGGGATGACTGTGCAATAGTGTGGGTGTACTTAAACGCCAGTAAACTGTGCACTTAAAAATGGCTAGATTGTAAACTTTACATGATATGTATTTTTGCCACTATTTTTTTTTTTTTCTTTTTGAGATTGGAGTGTCACTCTGTTGCCAGGCTGGAGTGCAGTGGCGCGATCTCAGCTCACCGCAAACTCTGACTCCCTGGTGCAAGTGATTCTCCTGTCTCAACCTCCCAAGTAGCTGAGACTACAGGCATGCACAACCATGCCCAGCTAGTTTTTGTATTTTTAGTAGAGACGAGGTTTCACCATGTTGACCAGGATGGTCTCGATCTCTTGACCTCGTGATCCACCCGCCTTGGCCGCCCAAAGTGCTGGGATTACAGGCTTGAGCCACCGCGCCCGGCCCTTCAGATATTTATGTAGTACACAAACAGATATACAGTACATCTATGATACTCGAATTTCATCGTAGCAGGAGGAGCAATTAGGGGAAAACTGTCTAAAGAAGTCCCTGGAGCAGGGAAGATAAGGGGAGAAGGGAGATATAGTTCCTTTCCTTGATGAGTCTGCAGTCCATACTCCAAATGAGTACACAAATGTCTAAAGATGAGACTTGAACGTCACTCACTGAATAATCTACAAAAGTGTTTTTAAAAAGACATTTTTAATATCTGGGGCTGAATAATTCTTTGTTGTGGAAGGGGACTGTCCTGTGTATTCTAGAATATTCAGTGACCTTTCTGGCCTCTACCTGCCAGAGGCCAGTAGCAGCCCCCACCCAATTAGGACAACTCAGACTCTCTCCAGATATTTCAAAATGTTCCCTTGGGGGCAAAATCTCACCTCAGTTGAGAATCACTGCTCTCCAATTAAAGCTAACCATAGCTTGGCCAGTGAATGAGTTTCAAGCAGAGGCTCATATAGATTGGTTAGCAGGCTTATGAACCTAGCTCAGGTGTCTCAGCCCTGGCAGGTGTTGGCAGGTGTTGTCTTGGCTGTGACACCTGTATGGTTCCTTTATGTTGTTTAAGTGATGACTTAAATGTGACAGGAATGGCATGCGTTTTGACCCTGTTTGTGCAGCTTTGGAAAGGTATCGTTATTCTACTGCTAGCCAAAGCATCTTAAGATGACAATACAGCTTGAATTCTTAGGGAGGGTTGGAGGAGGGAAACATATAGTCAAGTTAAATTGGAAGAAAAATGAATTCAAAGTGCAGGCCCTGAGTTCTTGCTTAGCTATGAATAACTCGTTTCTATTTCAGAGATCATATTTAAATTACAAAATACTTGTTATGAATCAACAGTATTGATGGAGGAAAGACTTGTACTTACCACTGTTTGGATAATGGAGATGTGTACAAGCCTGTTCACATGCTCAAGAGGCTTAAAATATGTTTGGGACTTAAGATACACATATACAGACCAGGTGTGGAGGCTCACGCCTGTAATCCTAGCACTTTGGGAGGTCAATTCAGGTGGATCACTTGAGCTCAGGTGTTTGAGACCAGTGTGGGCAACATGGTGAAACCTTGTCTCTACAAAAAAATACAAAAATTAGGTGAGCATGGTGGTGCATGTTTGTAATCCCAGCTACTTGGGAGGCAGAGGTGAGAGAATGACTTGTGTCTAGAAGGTTGAGGCTGCAGTGAGCCAAGATTGCACCACAGCACTCCAGCTTGGGAGACAGAATGAAATCCTGTCTCAAAAAAAAGAAAAAGAAAAAAAAGATACACACATACAGCAAGTAGACCCTGAGGGGACACAGCATATGGACAATTGCTGATGAAAGTTATACTTGGATTCATAAAACGAGGAAAGAATGAATGTGTGCTCTACTTCTGTTCTGGGTTATACACTGTCCTCCCCTCCTGCTGGAATCTCAGATGTAAACTTATTTGGAAAGAATGTCTTTGAGATGTTTTTTTGTTTTTGTTTTTGTTTTTTTGAGTCGGAGTTTCACTCTTGTTACCCAGGCTGGAGTGCAATCCGCAACCTCCGCCTCCTGGGTTCAGGCAATTCTCCTGCCTCAGCCTCCTGAGTAGCTGGGATTACAGGCACGCGCCACCATGCCCAGCTAATTTTTTGTATTTTTTTTTTTTTAGTAGAGACGGGGTTTCACCATGTTGACCAGGATGGTCTCGATCTGTTGACCTCGTGATCCACCCGCCTCGGCCTCCCAAAGTGCTGGGATTACAGGCGTGAGCCACCGCGTCATTAGTTAAGATGAGAATCAGCTGTGGTCTTGGTGTCTCACACCTGTAATCCCAGCACTTTGGGAGGCTGAGGTGGGTGGATACCCTGAGTCCAGGAATTCGGGACCAGCCTGGGGCAACATGGCAAAACCCCGTCCCTATTCAAAAACAAAAAACAAAAAACAAAAAAACATGAGGTCACACTAGACTAGGGTGGCCTTAAATCTAATGACTGGTATTCTTATAAAGAAGGCCATGTGAAGACAGAGAGACACCGAGAGAAGATGGTCAGGTGAAGACGGGGCAGGTGGGAATAATTTGTCTACAAGCCTCAGGATGTCAAGGCAACCATCAGAATCCAGGAGAAAGGCATGAAATAGATTCTCCCTCAGACTCTACTGAAGGAACTGATCCTGCGACACCTCTGGGGCTATAAGACAATACATTTCTTTTGTTTCAAACCAGAGGTCCCCAACTTTTTTGGCACCAGGGACTGGTTTCATGGAAGACAATTTTTCTAATGACTGCTGAGGTGGCAGGGGTGGAGGGATGGTTTTAGGATGATTACATTTATTGTGTACTTTATTTCTATTATTATTACTTTATAGTATATCATGAAATAATTATACTACTCACCATAATGTATTAGGCTGGTGCAAAAGTAATTGTGGTTTTTACCATCAAAAAACAGCAACAACCACAATTACTTTTGCACCAACATAAAAGAATTGGTGGGAGCCCTGAACTTGTTTTCCTGTGACTAGATGGTCCCATCTGGGGGTGATGGGAGACAGTGACAGATCATCAGACACTAGATTCTCATAAGAAGCGTACGGCCTAGATCCTTCGCATGCACAGTTCACAATGGGGTTCATGCTCCTATGAGAATCTAATGCCGCCACTGATCTGGCAGGAGGCGGAGCTCAGGCGGGAACGCCAGTGATGGGGAGCAGCTATAAATACAGATGAAGCTTCCTTGGCTCGCCTGCTGCTCACCTCCTGCTGTGTGGCCTAGTTCCTAACAAGGTACCAGTTCCTGGCCCGGGGGTTGAGGACGTCTGTTTTAAACTGAATTTATTTTGTGGCACTTGTTTACAGCAACCCTAAGAAACTAATGCAACTAAGGGAAGATTTCATCAAAAAGCTGGCTTCTGAGGAAAGGCAAAATTTGGATGCAGGCAAGAAGGGGTGAGGATCGAATCTTAGACAAAAAGCAGGGTGAAGGAAAACGGAGAGGCTGGCATTTCTAGAACCCAGGTGGGGAGAGTGAGAAGCACAGATCCAGCATAAGAGATGGCTCACTGGCTGGGCCTGATGGCTCACGCCTGTAATCTCAGCACTTTGGAAGGCCAAGGTGGGTGGATCACGAGGTCAGGAGATTGAGACCATCCTGGCCCACATGGTGAAACCCTGTCTCTAATAAAAATACAAAAATCAGCTGGATGTAGTGGCACGTGCCTGTAGTCCCAGCTACTTGGGAGGCTGAGGCAGGAGAATTGTTTGAACCAGGGAGTCAGAGCTTGCAGTGAGCTGAGATCGCGCCACTACACTCCGGCCTGGTGACAGAGCAAGACTCCGTCTCACAAAAAAAAAAAAAGAGATAGTTCACCTTGGAGACGAGTGAGCACTGACTGGGTAGGTAGGACAGGTCATCTCGTCTACAGACGACCTTGTAAGACAACACACTACAGCTTCGAATCTGGGGAAACACATCCAGGCATAGGGTTTTACTATCTCAGCGCAATCTGCACATTCTGGACCTGATTTATTTTTTATTCCTTCTCATGCTGCTTGCTATTTGCAGCTGAAAAATATTTTCACTTCATGCCTTTGCTGTCAATGTATATGTTTTATTCATGCTCTCAGGGTGGTGTATTAGTGAATTCATTCTGCCTTCCAGGAAGACTTGAACTTCCCTTTGTACTCTCTGGAACAAACTATGTGGGCCTTTGAGCTTGTCACACTAAAAGTTTTGAAAGGAGTGACATCTGTTTGGGAATTTCTGAACTTTTCAACTAATTTATTAACATGTTTGGTTCTAAAAAATGTGATATAAGAAGTACAATGGGAAAACCTAGAAACAGTGTCTGGATTTTTTTGCAGAATGGAGTAAAGATATCTCTAGAGCCACATGTTTGAATTGGTTAGACATTTTAGCATCTTGGGCTGGGCGTGGTGGCTCATGCCTGTAATCCCAGCACTTTGGGAGGCCGGAAGCAGGCAGATCACTTGAGCCCAGCAGTTCAAGACCAGCCTGGGCAACATGGCAAAAACTCATCTCTACTAAAAATACAAAAATTAGCCGGGCATGGTGGCGTGTGCCTATGGTCCCAGCTACTCTGCAGGCCAGAGGACTACTTGAACCCAGGAGGTCAAGGCTGCAGTGAGCTGTGATTGTACTCCTGCACTCCTGCCTGCTGGGTGACAGAATGACAGAATGAGATTCTGTTTAAAATAAAAAAAGAGAAGGAGGGAAGGAGGGAGGGAGGGAAGGAAGAAAAAAAAAAAAAAAAAAGAAAAGGAAAAAAAAATTAACGTCTTGGAGTTCGTTTTCTTTCTTTTCTTTTTAAGAGTAATACTGAAAAGGAACAAGGTGTGGGAGCGAGCCATCATGAAGCATGCTGGGAGCATAGGAATGCGGTTCTGTTTTTGTTTGTTTGTTTGTTTGTATGTTTGTTTTTTTTTGAGACAGTTTTGCTCTTGTTGCCCAGGATGGAGCACAATGCTCACTACAACCTCTGCCTCCAGGGTTCAAGCGATTCTCCTGCCTCAGCCTCCCGAGTAGCTGAGATTACAGGCGCGCACCACCATGGCCAGCTAATTTTTGTATATTTAGTAGAGACGGAGTTTCACCATGTTGACCACGGGTTCTGGTTTTATCCTAGAGTTAGCACGCTTTGCAAGTCCTGTCCCTTCCACTGGATCCTAAGTTCTTGGAGGACGGGGGTGGTGTCTTTGCTCCTAGTACCTAAGAGCATCTTGATGACCAGAAGCAGAGTGAACTCATCATGGACTTTGACATCAGACAAGTCCTTGAATCCTGCTTCTCATACCGGCCAGCTGCGTCTCTTAACAATCTGAGCTTCAGTTTCTTCATCCGCAAAATTATTAGCTGTTGTTGCTGTTGGGAGGATGAAAAGACAATGTAGTATAAAGTGCCGGCTGAGACCTGGGGCTCAGTAAAGGTCACCCCCTTTCCCCTTCTCACACAACTGCATTTCACCACTGCCAAGATCTGCCTATACACTCTGAGGCTGCGGAGTTTTTCTACAGAATCTATGCAGCCAAAAGTGCCTGTGATGGGATAAGATGTATCTTTAGCCCCCGGAGTTGCTATGTTTGGACTTCACGTGTTCATCTCTGATCAGAACCTGGAGTGCATGCTTCAGATCTTTTGGTTGCGGGGGTGCTTGCTTGGATGCCATTCCTTGCTCAGGTGAATGACGTGGCAGAGGGATGGCAGGTGGGGAGAGTGAGGTGATGTAATAGAAAAGAGTCACTGGATCTCATCACGGAACACGATTTGCAGTCACAAGAAAAAGGACTCAGTTTTCTTTCTTTCTTTCTTTTGTTAAAGTGAATGTGTTATTTGAACAAAAGACAAGTTCATTTGATGCAGCTGTGCTGGATTCTCTTCCTCTGCCCCTGCCTATGATCTTTTAATGGATGTTCTTGCTTGACAGTTCAGGGACAGGATTTAGAATGGCGACTTTATGCACGCAATGTTTTCTAATAATTCTGGCAATGAATAAAAAAATTGTAGAAAAAATAAATACTTCCCAGCTCCTACCCTGAGTAGCTTGTGGAGGAATGACTAGTTAAGAGCATGCAGTAGCATGGACCAGTTCCTGGTCTAGCTCTCAGACTTGTGTGTGTGCATGCATGCTTTGGGGGTGGGGAGGTTGCTTACTAGGGAGCTAAACTGTCTAGGTTCAAAACCTGGTTCTGTTGGTGTTTTTCCACCTTAAATTGTCCTCTCTTGTCTTGCAGAGCTAGTCCTATTCTTAGGACGGCCTTCCTAAGCCGAGAGGGAGATGGCTGGGTGTCCTGCCAAACTACTCTGTTAACTTGGTTGTATTACTAACGAGGCAAGTTTTTTTTCTTTTTAGATGAAGTCTCGCTCTTTTGCTCAGGCTGGAGTGCAATGGCATGATCTCTGCTCACTGCAACCTCTGCCTCCCAGGTTTCAGCGATTCTCCTGTCTCAGCCTCCTGAGTAGCTGGGATTACAGGTGTGCACTACCACACTCCACTAATTGTATTTTTAGTAGAGACAGGGTTTTAACATGTTGGCCAGGCTGGTCTCGAACCCCTGACCTCAAGTGATCCACCCACCTCGGCCCCCCAAAGTGCTGGGATTACAGGCATGAGCCCCTGTGCCCGGCCAAGGCAAGTCCTTGAACCCTTCCTAGCTTCAGTACCTTCAGCTATAAATGAAGATAGTGCTTATCGCAGGTTATGAGGATAAGTGAGAGAGTGCAGGTAAAATACCTACAACAGAGCCCAGCAGAAAATAAGTATTGTTATCATTTGGGGAATTTGAAGTCCACTTACATTCTCATTGGCAAAGTACTGTAAACTCTTAGATCTCAGATATAAGATCTGTAATCTTTGGAAGCAGTGCTACAGGCATTCCAGCTGCTATGCAGCGCAGGAGGGCTGTGGTTCCCATTATAACAATATCAACTATAGGCTGTCATTTACATGCATAAGATCTGGTCCAAAACATATTTGCTCTAATATATCCACATTAAGAGGGCCACGGAGAAGAATTTTTTCTCATTAAAAATATCTACTTAGCGTTTATTGTGTGCCAGAGCTTCTTCTGGGTAGTGGGATGTTTCGGTGAATAATGATCATGTCTTCTGTTTCAGTACTGCGGTGGCAAGGTACAAAACTGGCCAGAACCGGTACCAGGTGTACTGGGGTAGAGTGGAGTTTCATTCATGTCGTTGACTTGGACAAAAAATATATTTTTTCTACTTCCATCCCCACACAGAAACAGCCTGCAATACATTTTACCTTTCCAAAGAGGCAAAAGAGTGATATTTAACATATCATATGGACAATAAATGCTCATTAAATTATCGTATTTTTGATGGCTCTGATTTTTTTTGGATTAAATAAATTATATATAATTATTTACCCTGAGAAATAGTACAGGTTGAAAAATAGACATATGTTCAAGAAATACACCGGTAAAAAACATGTGGCTGATTAAGGGTGGGAGGAACTCAGATATGCTGAGGAGACACCCAGTGTGATAGGATAAATAATGGCCCCAGACATAAGTCCACATCCCTAATGTCCAGAATCTGCAAATGCTACTTCATATGTAGTCTTGTATACGTGATTAAGTGAAGGATCTTGAGATGGCCAGATTATCCGGGTGGGTCCTAAATGCAATCACGTGTCCTCATAAGAGGGGGGCAGAGGGAAATTTGACCACAGACAGAGGAGAAGATGATATGAAGATGGATACAAGAATTTGAAGATACTGGCCTTGAAGCTAGAGTGATGCAGTCACAAGCCAAGGCATGCTGGCAGCCACCAGAAGCTGGAATAGGGAAGGAGCAGTCGTTCAGTAGAGACTCCAGAGGGAGCCTGGCTCTGCTGCCGCCTTGATTTTGGCCTAGTGATACTGATTTTGGATTTCCAGCTTCTAGAGCTGTGAGAGAATAAATTTCTGTTGTTTTAAGCTGTCAGGTTTGGGATAATTTGTTACAGCAGCCACAGGAAACTCACATAGCCAGTCACTATGGATTAATGATGGGAAAGACGACCACTGGCTACTTTGTTAACTAACCATCTAGTATACATTCTGGTTCACCATGCCACTTCTGACTTAATGTCCTTTATTTTCCTTTTGCATTCTATTGAATGCCAGGTGGCCCATACCTTTTCTCTTAAAATGCTGATTTCTATGTCAGTGTTTTGATGGTGGATGTAGATAAACAATGAGATCTCCCTATTTTCTTCATAGATACCTCAGATAATTTCAACACACAGATCAAGTCGGAAGGTATTAATCTAGATAAGGGGTACAGAAGTCTGATGACTTTGCTCTACCACAGAGAATGCTACTTTGATGACCTGCGTGTGGGTATCGTTCAGATCTAGGATCTCTTTTCCTTGAATAAAGGAAGAAATATGCAGAGCCTTGAGGTTTGATTTGCTTTTCTTTCTTGTGCTCTGTGCTGATCCTGTCACTTCTCAAGGCCTTGATAAAATTTACTCTGATGAAGTGATCTTCATTTGTTCACTATAACTGACTGGGTCATCAGCTACAGCCTCATCCTTTTACAGTAAGATAACATATGTTGTTACAACACGTTTTCTTAAGTTTAAACCTGTTACAGAAATGATCGTTCATAGTTTTGGGGGTCTCTTTTTGGATTGGGTCCTTTCCGCAGAGGGTTAACGTTGCCATTAAGTTCAGATTCTTCCTGACTTCCTTCTCAGAGGATCACTTTATTTATCTTGAAGTGCTCGAGGTTCCAGGCAACTCCCAACCTTCCATTTCATCTCCAGCCTGCGCCTCTCCCCGACTCAACTCATTTTCAACCACGTGCTAGGCTTCACCCTTGGATGTCGAATAGCCATCTCCAGGTCCACCCAGATCATCTTCATCGGCGCATCTGTGAGTCGTCGTCCCCGCATTCCATTTGCGCGCCCGCTTGTGAACAGTAAGCTCCTTCAGGGCAGGGCTCTCAGGCGCTGCCCTGGAACAGCGCGGGCACAGGGCGGCCGCCGGTCACTGCTCCCGGGTACCGGGGCAGCAAACAAACCCAGCTGCGTCTGCCTGCCTGGAGGTGCATCTTTTTGGGCGAGGCTGTACGGGTCCTTCTGACACCAGCGAAGTATAAGGCCTATGTTTATGTGCCTGTCAGATGCTTAACGACCTCCAGTGGTAGACATGCCCCCCAACACCTCCTCCAGTCTTTCAGATTCTTTGAGAACCTCTGAACCCCGCTTGGGTTCGGTAGGACCTGCCGCGACGCCGGCCGCCGCGGCACCTTCCCAGGGCGCCGCCATGGATTCCGCAGCGACCTACGCGGGGAGGCCGAGTGGTAGCCCTCGGTGACGGCGCAGGGCCAAGGGCCGGGCTCCGGGGCAGCGGGGAGAAAGGCGTCCGAGGGCCCCGCAGTCCCGGGTCCCGGAGCCCCGCAGTCCCGCAGGCCGCGGCCGCGCCGCCCGACGTCACTTCCGACTGGAGCCAAGATGGCGGCGGCGCGGCCGCGGGCGCCGGAGCCGGCGGAACGGCGGCGGCGGCGACGGCCCTCGTTGCTCTGAGGCGCGGGCGCTGGTAAGGAGCGGCGCGGGTGGGCGGCCTCTGGGCCGGCGCCGGGACGCTGGTCCCTCCCCGCGAGGAGCGCGGCGGCGGCGACACGCAGGGGACCCGGCGCCGCAGGGATGTCCGGGCCGGCGGACGCGCCCCCTCAGAGGTCCCGGGCGCGGCGGGGGCCCCGGGACGAGGCGCGGGCCCCCGGGTCGGTGGTGCCGCGGGTGGGTGGCGGCGCGGGGCCCATCCCTGCCGGCGTGGGGCCCCCGCGGCGAAGTTCGGGGTCCGCTTTGTCGCCGTGAAGAGCCGCGCGCCCCGCGGAGGACGCGTGCGGGCTGCGGCGCGGCCACCTGGGACCCCACGTGGGGCCGGGCGCCCTCCCAATTGTCAGGCCGCTGTGCTTTTCTCTTTTGTGTTCCCACTGAGTGTGTCTTGCACATTTGCATTCCTAATTTGTTTTGTGTCCTGCGTCTTTGTGTTTCCCAAATAGTTTTTGTGTGGTTTAAACCTGGAGATTGTCTCCCTCAATGTTCTCATAGACCCACGGGCGTGTGTGTGTGTGTGTGTGTGTGTGTGTGTTACAGACGTGCACCTTTATGTTACTAATTTTGCTACTAAAGCTATCAATGAACCTCTTTTGATGGGGGCAAGTGAGACATGAGATAAACCTAACAGGTCAGTGTTATTCCTAAACCTTCGTGGTTCTTTTGATCCACGCGTGAACCACCGACCCCTGGGCTTGTAGCCTGGTGTCGGGCTGTGAGCTGCGGCAACGACCCCGCAGTTAACCGGAAAGTCCTTAACTATGCAGCTGAAATTTCCCCTAATAGAAATTTCGTGCTGGCTCCTCACTTTTCGTGTTGTATTGAGGTTTTGGGTGTATTTGAGACGTGGAACGTCTTTTGCTGAATGTCAGTAGGTCCTTAGATTCCTTTAGCCAGACACTAGAACAAATATTTTTACCCCTGAACTGGACCAAAATATTTCTTTTAAGTTTTTGTTTACTCCAGGTTTATTAAAAGTGACGGAAACTTTTAACAACAAATGGAACCCTTCAATGAACAGACTTCGCCTCGGTTTGATCGATTGTGTCCAAGTATGAGAAAAATGTAGGCCTTAAAAAAAAAAGGATAGGAAATTTACTGTACCTATATTAAAGAGGAGGAACTGAGACCCTAGGTTCTTTTTTAGTAGGGTTCTGTGTTTTTGAGATGGTCCACAGCCGCCTCATCACTCTAGAGGCTTCCGGACTAACACTTACTGGTCAAATTTTTACATGTAGAATCTTCATTTAGCCTCGAGAGGACCTTTGAAGATCATTTCTATTAAACCTCATTTCAACCTATGGAAACTAAAATCAAAATTCATAGTGGAACTAAAACTCAATTTACATTTTCTCCTTTTACTCAGCACATCTGTTTTGGTTTGATTGAAATAAGTTAATACATTTTAAGTGCTTAGAAAAGTGCCAGAACATGATACTGCTTAGAAAGTGTTCGCTTTTGTTGATTCTGAAGGTGGTGTCTTTAATTGAAAAGTTAGTAGGTTCAGGTTTGTTTTTTCCTTATTTTGTGGACGTGGCCCGAAACAGTACAGTTTAAATCTGTAAGAATGTATTAGTTTTGTAAGTACAAACCATAACAAAAGATTCTTATTGTAGAACAATTGGAAAGTAGAGAAAAGCACAGAGAAGAAACAAATAACTTCCCTTTCTTCAGATAACCATGCTTAATGTTTGGCAGGTCTTCCTGTCTCTCTTGGTGTGCTTATGCGTGTTTCTTTCCTTATTTTATAATTCATTCATATATATATATATATATATATATATATATATATACATGTATATATTTACATTTTATACAGGAGTGATGATACAATGTGTATATTGTTTGTAACCTGTCCTGCCTTGTGATATTGTGAGCATGTATTCATGCCACTAACCATTCAATATTATGCTTAATAGCTATTTAATATGTGGATGGGCTGTAAATTACCAGTCAAGTCCATATTGATCTGTAAGGCTTCTCAAGCCTGAGATTTTTCTTTTCATAAAGATTTGTTTGAAAGTTTGTTAACATTGTGAGTTTTAAAGTTCTGTGATCTTTTGAGATTACAGTGAAAAATGTAAATTCTGCTTTTTAGCATCTAAGTACACATTTTTCTTGCAGGTGTAGTTGTAAGAAGTAACACTCAATTTCAGCCCCCTTTCCTCCCTTCTTGGCTGTGGCTGTGCAATTATGTACATATATGTGCACACATTCTTTTGATGATTATTTTACGTTAGATGTTTATTTATTCATGGGACTGTTTCTTTAAGCAGCCTGTCCCTTTTCAAGTTCCAGATCTGATTTACAAACCCTTTTTAAGTCCTGTTAAATCACAGACTTTCCAGGATGGAAAGCACCTTAGGTCATTTACTATTTTCATGTCTTCTGAGTAGTTTTGCATGTTATTTTTAATAACCATGAAGAAAAAAAAACCCGTGGACTTCTACTAGAAAACTCCATAATGGGGAGTGGAAGAGGAGGAGGAGGTAGATGGTTGAGGGAAAATTGTCAACTTGCACGGTGATGGGTAGCTAAGGGAGTTTCCAGATGATGAGGGACATCACCTGACCATCCTTACCATGAATACTGCTACCACGTGTCCAGAGCTTCATGGTTTGTGTGCTGCTTATCAGCTATGCTGTCACCTATGGTTACAACATTTGTTTAGAGGCCTGGGGTGGTGGTCCATCTCTCTATTTTTGAAGCTACGCGTTTCTAGTTAGAGCTGTAAAAACCATCTTTACAGAATGTCTGAAAGCGGTGGACTCCATTACTGAAAACAATACTTGATTCCATTAAAGTAGGATTTCCCAACTTCTGCACACACTGACATTTGGGTTGGTTAATTCTCTGTCCCGTACATTGTAGGATGTTTAGCAGCATCCCTATCCTCTATCAAGGAGATGCCAGTAGCACCTCCTTCCATTGTGACAGCCAATCAAATCTCCAGGCATTTCCAAATGCCCTTGAACGGCTGCAGTGAAGGAAGGCTCATCTAACTGTATGGTTGAATTACTGAAGCAGATTATTGAATCTCTTTAGTCTAAGAACTGTAAGAATAGACTAGGTAGTTTACACCTTGAAGCCAAGAAATGGACTTCCAGGTCTGTCCAAGTTCCTTTCCACTTATTGAATGGTCACTTTCAGCACTTCTGCTTCAGCATCAGTTTTGTGGCGAAGTAAAGCAATGTGAAGTCTCCTGGAGATCATGAAGGAGTTTTCATGACATGGCACCAGCATTCTTAGTATGCAGATTAAATTATGAAATTTAAATACATTTGCATAGTTGGTACGTGGTGAATAATTTAAGCCTGTCGACCATTCTGCTGAAGAGCGTAGAAACAATTGGCTTCTAGAAAAGCAGACTTGGTCCAGCAACCCCTTGAAGATTGATGGTAGAGGCTAAACTGTAGTTTTTCTGAAACCGTTTTTTTTTTTTTTTTAAACAACCATTTTGAGGTTATGCACAGAAATGGTGAATTAGACCTCAAGCAATAAGGCTTACTTTTGAAGTGCTTACCTAACTTTAACTTAATACATTATAATTTAAAGACAGTTCATTAATCTTCTGGAAAACCTGCAGCATTAATGCAGCTTTCCTCTAGGGGGGAATTATAAGCTGCCAAATCCTTATTTGTAATCTTTATAAGTATAGATAGTATTGATTGAATTTTTATTGTGGTGTACCTAATCTTTAGTCAGAATGTATTGATAAATAAAACATATGAAAAGAGATGTGCTTTTGGAGCCACATTTGGTAGGGGTGGTTTTTTGAATTACAGAACATCTGTATAATTTCACTGGAATGAATGCATGTGTCGTTTAAATATTCTTTCTTAAAGAGGATGCCTTTCATTCCCCACCCCCACGTTCCTGATGCATGAATTACAGTTCTTGTATGTAGTAAATCTGGCTCATTTGGAATGAAATATGCTTATAATATTTTTCTTAGTACTGTATAGTATTTATTCTTAGAGTCTTGGTTCATGTCATGGCTATACTGGGTTTTCATTTATTAGTCCTTTGGAACATGCAATAAAGGAGATTTTACTGAATACTTATTATTTTCCAGCCATTTTGGTGAAAAGAATATTTTGTAGCTCTTGCAATAAATCATACTCTGGGTTTCGCTTTGAAAGAGCTGAATTACTTCTTGGCACAGCTTGTCTGAAATATGTAAAGCTCAGTGGAACTGTTAGTTTGATTATAGGGGGTAGTCTGTCTGGAAATGGGTAAAACCCACACATTTTATGTGTCCTTATATGTAGTTCTACTAAGACTATGTTAAACTCTGGTGGGATAGTTCTGTGGCATTTTCAAATAATTTAAGTGATGCCATCAAAATTTGAATTGTAAGTTTCACTAAACCCTTACATACTTCAGTATGAATCTTGTTCATGGCCCAAGACCTTGTTAAGACAATATAAATTAAACATAATTTGGAGTATCAGTGTAAAAGTGACATTCTAAATGTTCCTCACTCTCTGAGGCTTATGTTTTAGGGACTTTGCCATAATTCCGAAAGACTTAGTTGTAAAGTACATCTGAAAGTAGGAATGTCCAAAAGGATGGCTCTGGGGATAAATTTAGATTCTTAATTGTGAAGCTCTGTTGCCACTTGTAAGAAGGCGGCCAGCAGGTCAGCACCTGCTTGGGGAGATAAATATATGAATGCAACTGTTGACTAATTTAATGGAGCCCTACCTCAATGTACAGAATGACAGTTTCACAGATCAAGCTTGGAGTATGAGTGACTTTCGGCTGTGGTAGGGGTAGGTGGGTCACTTGTCCCCTATTGTCGCTTCCTGTTTGTAAACTGAAGACTATGATTACCTCTCTCTTTCATCGGGATGTTTTGAGATGAATAAAGGATAGGCAGACACTTTGAGATACTTTACGTTTTTCAAGAACATTAGTAACATTTTTTCTTAGGTATTTTTTCTAATACACTAAATGTTGTGAAATAACATGGCAGTTACTGTTGAGAGAAAAACCTTCCTGTTATCTGTTGAGTCCTTAGGCGTTTCAACCTTCCCCGCACTCTTAAACAGAACTTGGTGGAAGGGGCAACTATTTTTTTCGAGCTCCTTCCGTGCCTTTCACAAAGCCACATCCTGCACCTTCTACCCTTCTCTGTGGATATTTTTCCGCTTGGCAATTTCCTTTGCTGAGGCCCCCCCTTGGGACTTCTGAATCTCCATCCCTGATGTTGATGTCCTCTTTGTGCCTGGACCTGTTCTTCCACTTGAGCCTGATGTCGTTTTCCCTGGGAATGTTGGGCATCTCCTTAGAGTCGGTAAAATGGAACTTACCGCCTTTCACTTAAATATCGTCCCTACTCCTGACTACTGTATCTTTCAAATATATTCAAACCACCATTCCTGCAGTCACTCATATTCCAATTTGGGACTCATCTTTACCATTTCTTTTTTAGCTCCTGTTCAATTAGCTAACATTCTGCCCATTCCCTCCTTCTGCAGTGTCAATCATATTTTTTGTTTCAGCTCTTGACTGCAGTTCAAACCCTAATTGCTTGTTCTCTTGGATTCTGAACTGACTTGCCTGGCCTCAGTCTTTCTGGCTGCCCTGTCCTCACCGACTTCTTCATTCTTTCCTGTCAACTTAATCTTCCTAAAATATTCAACTTTGTCTTGTCGATGGTGCCTTCTCAGTCCAGAACGCCTCATTGCCTGTCCCAGGTGCCAGATCCGCCTGCTGATGGGCTGCCAGGAAACCAGGCCCCACTTACAGGTGATCGATCATACGGTCTGCTTCTCAGTCATTCCTCTTCCGTCTTTCTCCACAGACCTTTCGGAGTAGGGTGTGAAATAGAATAGTAACTCCTCACACAGTATCTGGGAACTCTACCACAAGGTCAAGTTTAGATTTAACCTGGAACTCAGAGCCCCCTGGAACTGCCCATCTGCTCTATCCTTGCGCTACACTGATGCTCACTTGAGCTGCAGTGTTTTGCAGACGAAAGCAGGCAAACATCAAAAGACAGTTTTTCATCTTTTTTTTTTTTTTTTTAAATCATAAACGGTTAGGCGTTTATCTTTATTTTGAAACAGGAATTACAAATGATTTATTTTGAGGAAATATACTTTTGTTTTCTTTAAAAAAAAGCTTGCGTGTGTGTGTGTAGTTTAAGGGCCTCTTAAACTGTAGAGCAGTGCACACATGCGGGAGCCATTGCCATTATTTTTAAATGCTCTTGAGAAGCAGTAATGTGTTTAGAGAATAAATCCCAAATCTCAGATTATTTAAAATAGAAGAGGCTGGGTACAGTGGCTCTCGCTTGTAATCCCAGCACTTTTTGGGAAGCTGAGGGGGGCAGATCACGAGGTCAGGAGTTCGAGACCATCCTGGCCAACATGATGAAATCCCGTCTCTACTAAAATTACAAAATTAGCTGGGTGTGGTGGCGTGTACCTGTAGTCCCTGCTACTAGGGAGGCTGAGGCAGGAGAATCACTTGAACCCGGGAAGCTGAGGTGACTGCACTTCAGCCTGGGCGACAGAGTGAGATTCTGTCTCAAACAACAACAACAAAAGAACCTTAATAAAATCTTGGGAGAAGATCTATAGAACCTTGTAGTAATATATGTGTGCCTGACACTGTAGCAAAAGTTTAAGTTGTCATTCTATCTGCTATAAATTCCAGTTTTGCTTTAGGCTGTTCATCTGTGAATTCAGGAAGCCTCCCCATCATTTATGTGCAGTTTGTATGGAAGATGAGTTTTCCTGTATATTGTGTTGTGTAGGAAAAACCAAAAGAGCTCCGAGCAGCTCCTTGTAAGATGCCTGTATTGTTTAGAGAGAGTTCATTTGAGAAATGAAGGCTTGAGAGCAAGGACCACCACCTGTCCGTGCTGCTGTAGCGTTCTTCTATTTTTCAGGAAATTTACAAGTATTTTGCAGGGTTCCTAGACACCTCTTAATTTTAAAAGTAACATCTGCATTGGCAACTCCAGTAGAAAAACAGTAACTCACAGGGGTCAACTGAGGATTCATTTTGTTTTGGGAATTGTGAAATGAGCTATCATATGGCATCTTACTTTAGAAATTTTGTCTGAGTTAGAAGCTTGGCATTTGAGCGTTAGTAAAGAATTGATTTAATTTTCCTTTTATAATAAGTTAAAGTTTTTACGCATCTAATACAGGGAAAATGTCAGTAAAGAATCTTTCACGGAAACTTCTGTTACTTTAATACTATTTTGCAGGAGGTAATAATGGCCTTGAATCTACAGCATAGCTCTCATCAGAGAGCAAGGACTGATTGGAAAACTCTTATATTGTGCCTGCTCCAGGTCATTTGTATTTCTTGGCAATTAATCTTGAAAATAAGGAAAGGATATTAACATTTTATTTCAAGAGTGCTTTGATTGAATTGAGTTAACTTCATTCAGGAAAATTGACAATGATTCTTTTGTTTTTTTTGTACCATGGGGAGGAGGAATATCTTATAGTGAGAGCTGAGATAATGTGTTTTAATTTCTTTAGAGAAACTAGGTAATTTTAATAAGGGGATTACAGGGAATTATTGTAGGAACCCTAAACAAAGCTTGATATTTGTGATGTAATCAATTACATGTTTAGTGGAATATGACTTTGGTGCATAAATTTAATCAAAAGTATGAGGGAGAGCATGTATTAATAGCTGTCAATAACAGCAATCAATAATAAATGATAAATAATCAGCAATTGCCATATGTTTACTTCTGAGCTGGCTCATTATTAATGGAGGCTTGGAGCAGTATCTTTTGAAAATTTCCCCTTTAATCTTTTTTTCCAAGTAAAGGAAGACATATTCTGATGATGGAGAAAAAACCCTGGAATGCCACAATCTAAATGCGGATTTATAGTCCTTTTCTAGCATATCAGCAGGTTCCTTATTTGACTTTTTGATATGGTGTTTTTTAATTGCCTAAGGCCCACTGGAGCTGGAGGGCTGTTGACCTCAGAGCTCTGTAAACTTAAATATTTCAAACAAAAGCTTCAATCAATCTCATTTTCTCATTGGAGCTCTGCAGCTCTAAAACCACTGAGAACAGCAGACCCTTGGTTTTTCTAATCTGTTACATGGAAACTGTGTTGTCAGTATCAGATTGTCCCACCTGGAGCAAACCCGATACACTGCACTTTGCCATTGAGGTTTCTGCCACGGCATACTCTGCTCTGTGCATTTGGGGAATCGAGGCCTACAATAGTTGTCTGTTGTGTTCTGGGCCTCACTGAGGAAACTGATTATTGAAATGGAAGAAATTTCAGGTTTATTTATGAACATTCTATTCTTGTATCTGTTATATATTTGTAGGTAGGGAAATTGCTGTATGTGATATACTCTGTGTTAACTATTGTCTTTTGATCTGGGGAGAAATCCTTTCGAGGGGTAGAGTCATGAGTGGTTTCAAGCAGAAGGAGTTCATCCGCTCTGGTTCAGCGGTTCGTCACACCTTCCCTGTATTCGCAGTCTCTCTCCGCATACACAGAATCTCCTTATTCTTAAAGTATCAGGTTTGATTTTTCACTTTATTTAATTTGGTAATATAGGGTGCATTTTAAAACTAAAGTTGGGGCAATATTTTTTAGTATGAAACTTAATATTACTTTTGTGAAATCATATTATTTTAGAAAAGGAAAACTGATGATTTTTCATTTAGCAAATTCCTGGGAAGATTCAATGTTTGTGCTTTTGCTGAATCTAACAAGTGGGTACTACATGTTTTCATATTGGTACCTGAAGTTTACAGATTCTTTCTAATTGTGGAGTCTTTCTGAAGGAAAAAAAAAGTTCACAAATTGTAATTTAGGAATTATGCATGGTAGTTTTCTATGACAATGAATACCTTAACAGCGGTTTTTTTTTTTGAGATGGAGTCTTGATTCTTTGCCTAGGCTGTAGTGCAGTGGCATGATCTCTGCTCACCGCGACCTCCGCCTCCCAGGTTCAAGCAATTCTCTGCCTCAGCCTCCTGAGTAGCTGGGATTACAGGTGTGCACTATCATGCCCGGCTACTTTTTGTATTAGTAGAGATGGGGTTTCACCATGTTGTCCAGGATGGTCTTGAACTCCTGACCTCGTGATCCACCCGCCTTAGCCTCCCAAAGTGCTGGGATTACAGGCATGAGCTACCGCGCCTGGCAGCATTTTCAAATTAATGAAAATGGTTATTGAGAAGGTGGCATATTTCAGACAGTTTTATTATTTTTCTAGAAGCTTCAGGATTGCAAGAATCTTTTGGTCAGAGTAAGTTAGAGTCAGTGTTAGAAGACACTACAAATCTCTGCTAAAAGCTGAATCATCTCTGTATTTGTTACAGTATTTATTTGCCTTGAGATCTACTCTATGTGGTGATTAATTTAAACTTTTTTTATTTTTTATTTTGACTGTGAACTTTCTAAGACTCCTTTCTTAAAATGGCAACTTTTTTTCTTGTGTCTAGTCCATGTTTTCATTCTGGTCTTTTAAATTTGATAAAAGCATACTAACTCCCTTACTTATTTCTGTTTTACCCTTTATCCCTAAACTTCATGAGTCATAAAAGTTAAAGCTTCTTCTGATCCTTGATGTCACAATGTAGAATTTTTTGTAACTTAAAAGAATTACAAAATGGTATGAGTGACCTCTGTGTGACTATTGCAAAGTTAATTATTTTCCGGATACTCCCCCTTCCCTGTCAAAGAATTAAAGTGATTCTAAAGAAAATTGTAAAAAATAATATCAATGATTTAGAGGTGAATGTACAAATCAAATGTGTATTTTCCCAATTTTGTCCCTTCCCCCACAGACTTAAACTAATGTTAAAGAATCTACTCCTTCTCCTACTTTACCTTTCCTATAGATTTGTAGATTTTTACAAGTCTGTAAGGGACAAATATGAAGACAGCTTAAGTGTTATATGTATTACCTTAATGCTAGTTTGTGTCTTTCTTTAGATAAATCTGCTTTATTTCAGAGGATTGGTAGTAGAGAGTGCTGGGGCTGCAGGGCTGGTATGACCCAGAGAAAGGGCTGTCCCACATGTCTCTAGATTTTCTGGTCTCTGGACTTCCGTGTCAGAAGACAGCAGCTTAACAGTTTTTGAGGTTGTTGACACTTAATGGGACTAGTATCTTAATAATGACCCAAATTATTTGATTGTTGTTATATTGATACTGATCATTTATCATGAAATCATCTTTGGGCTATTAATAAATATTTGTAAGACTGATTTGTTTAGAACTTGAAAGCAATATCTTGAAAGGTTAAGTGCATATACTCATTAAAATCTTGATATGTAGAATACAGATCAAGCTCTTATTTTCAAAGAGTGTATGCTCTGAAGTTGGTGATAAAAATCCACGTGCTATAAATTTGTATATCTATTAATATGCTTTATCTGTTCCTTCTAGGACTGATAAATATTAAGGTGGGCTAAAAGGCATATGTTAGACTTATTGAAGGGGTGCTGTAGAAATATTCAAGAAGGTTTGATCTGGCATGGAAATCGAGAAGAGAAACTAAGGCATAAGCCAGGGTCAGAGAAGTAAGTCCTAGGGATTTAAAGATTTTCAGTATCTGCCATTAGAAAAGCAGAGGCACTTAAATGTTTAGTGCTTTAAAAAAGAGTGGTAGAATTGTTAAGGTTTCAGTGATATGCATGGAAAGATTTCTCTCTGCCTCTGCACTGCTGGATTGATCATTCAGTTTCTCAAATCTGATTACACCTTGGCCTGGAGATACCATGTATTAGTTAAATGGGTATGTAAAGACAGGACTGTGAAGTCGACACTGAATTTGAAAGTTACGTAGGATTGCCATGGCATTTCCATGGGGGTTTCGAGCAGTGCTAGAGGAATTTCAAGGAAGTTATTCCAAAATTTTTTACATGCTGTGCTTGCTTTAAAATACATTATTATCCTATTGCAGCTAGTCACGTTGTTACTACAGTTCAGAGGTTCTCGGTTGGCAGGGCATTTGGGAATGTATATAGGTATTTCCAGTTGTCGAAATGTTTGGAGGCACTGCCAGTGTTGATTGCTCACAGCGATGTTAAATGCCCATAAGGAAAGGGACAGTCTTGCTCAAGGAGGAATTAGCCAGTCCAAAATGCAGTGGTCCTCTGTTGAGAGACTCTGCCCAGGTCTTACTTACTTCTTTTCTTTTAACACCTCTTGTTTTTGGTATAGTTGAATAAAGAATTAAGTTTTTAAAATATCATTTCAGGACTCACTGTCAGATTTACAGTGTTTTTGATATTTTAGGTGTATAGCTTGACAGTGTTGTGAGTCCAGGAGAGAGAGAGGAAAAAATGAGGGTCTGGATTTTAGCAACTAGGATTTGGAAGTAAGAGGGAGGAGGCTCTGCCCACACAGATACATGGTGAACCTTTAAGGAGAAGATGTTAAGATCTTTCTTTTCTCTGGAAAGAAATAATAAGTGCATTTTCATTTGGACAGAGAGGAAAAAGGTAGTGTAGAAAGTCACAGAAGATTATTAATTATGTAATAATCTGAATTATATTCTAACCTTTTTTATTAAGAAAAAGGTGATAGCTTGGGAAACAAGGTGACACTCCATCTCTGCCCCCCACACAAAAAAATTAGCTGGGCATGGTGGCGAGAGCCTGTAGTCTTAGTTACTTAGGACGCTGAGGTGGGAGGATCACTTGAGCCCAGGAGTTCGAGGCTGCAGTGAGCTATGATTGTGCCACTGCATTCCAGCCCGGGTGACAGAGTACTACTCCATCTCTAGAAAAAACCAAAACAATAACAACAAAAAAACAAAACCTTTGAGATTCATTGAATTAATAAATCAAAGAATACAATGTTTGAAGTAGTTTTAGTTATTCATTATCAGATGTTAGGATATATCTCAGTTGTCTGAATGTGCCTATGAACTAGCAATGACAAGAGGTGAGGAAAAGAAAAGAAGTGTTAAATAAAGAGAGAAAACATAAAAAGCAGATGGTAAGAAGAAGGCAGCATCTCAGAAAACAGCAGGTCCATCCTCCCATGCCCTCAGGACAAAAACCTCAGCGCCATCCCTGACTTCTTTCTTTCATATCTAAGATCTAAACCTGCAGCACGTCTTGGGTGCTCTTTTAAAAAAATGTATCTGGGACCCACACATCTGTTCTACTGCCTGAGCCGCACCCCCATTGTCTCGTGGTTAGGCTGGACATCAGCCTCCAACATCGCCTCTTCACTTGCCCTTCACGGACTGTGCACCAGCCACACTAGCCGCACCAGCCGCAGCTCCCTCTCCGCTTTCCCAGGCTCACAGCTCTGTGAGGCTTCTCACTTTCGCTTCCACCGCCACCTCCATATAACGTTTCTCCCCATACTTTCCTGGCTCGAAGCTCTTCTCTTTCCTGGCTTTTGTGTAGACCCCTCCTCTGAGTCCTCTGACCACATTGTTGAATTTGCACACATAGAGGTAGAGACAGAGACCGTAATTCCGATCTCCCTCTCCCTAACTCTTTTTTTCTAAAGCACTTTCATTTTCTGGCACGCCACATATTTTACGTATGTATTTGCTGTGGCTGTCCACCCCAGAAGGGCAGGAATCTTCCTCCTTTCCACTGCTCAAGGGCAGTGCTTGACACACAGTGGGTGCTCATGGGGAGCCAGGAGTAAAAAATTGGTGAGATGTAGTTAAGATGCATTAGCAGAAACCAAAATTATGAGATCTTGACCAAATTATCTTAAGCTCTTGTTAATTGAGGATGCTGATGCTGTGCTTATTTTGGCGAAGGTGACCTGAGCAAGTTCACCAAAGGCAGCGCAGTGCCCTCTGCTCTTCGGGAGAAGCTTCATAAATGGTAGTGATGATGATACTGACAATTCTTGTGAGAGGGAAAAGGCAAACAAAGGGAAATAGGAAAGTGTTACTGCTCTTTCCAAACATCTTTTATTAAAATGTTTGTATTTTGCTGCAGATGTTTTTTGTTCTCTTCCTCAAAGAGAACTCCTCTGAGTCAGTGTTAATAAATCTACCCATAAAAGCTTAGTAAGAGGACAAGTGAAACCCCTGACATTCACCTGGGGAATAAGGTATCATGCAGGGCCACCACGTGGAACTGGATAGTAGTCAGATGTGCACATCAGCGGGACCACTAACCTCATCACTGTTTAATACCGAAATAGACATTTTTAACTTGACAACAATTGTAAGTCTCACAGAAGAGACTTGATTGTGTTCACTATGCGATGTTTACTAAGGCAGGACATGTAAATATAAATGAGAAAAATGCTCAGTATTAAAATGTAAAGGAATGGACTTCATGGGCTAACTTTTAGTTCTCTGGCTTTTTATTTTGAGTACCCATTTACCAAGAGTTTATATTGGTTTGGCTAGCAGTGAGCTCTCTAACAAGATGCAATGCCATGGAATTCATCATTTCGCCAATTATGAATAAAAGTAGTGGAGACGGCCAGCCTTAAATATAGTGCCTTTGGTGATTAAGGATGATCAGGTGAGTGGTTAAATAGATCAAGAAAAGGAAAGAAAAATCCAACAATCCTTATTAAAAAACAAGGGTAAAAAATGTCAAAACAGTAGGCAGGCAATAGGAAGAATGTCACTAAATTATGTATTCCTTGGGTTATTAACAGTTAGACCATAAAGTTACAATGTAAGCAGACGCTTGGGTCAGGGAAGGAAAGATGTTCTAAGCAAGTGCATAAAGAAATAGAATTGTACTTGATGGTGTGTGTATGTAAACATACGGGAAATGTTTAGAACTGTACACTGGAATTTCTACGTAAAGTCTCATGATTTAATATAATGTCTCTGAGGCATATGTTGCAGAAAGGACCATTTTCAGAGATTATTATTTAGAAACAAGTATATCATACGCATTTACAAGAAGTAATTTTGTCTTCTTATTTTGCTATACTATGAATACATTGAACACAGGTTTTTTTTTTTAAAGGGACAATGCAGCTGTTTCCAAACATATTTTATTAAAACGTTTGTATTTTACTGCCAGTTTTTTGTTCTTTTCCTCCGAGAGAACTCCTGGTGGCCAATGTTAGTAAATTAACCTTTCTAATTCAGGAGCTTGAACAACAATGATGTAATGGGCTCTAATGGTGTTTACATTCAACACAGTATTGGTGAAAGTAAAAGAAAGACACTTATACTGCATAATAAGGTACTCAATAATGCTTTGCATTTCTATTAACAAAGCTAATATATTTCTTCTTAGGAATGATACACTTCCAAAGCAAAGATTTGATGTCATCTTAACGAGCCTACTTTTGATTGTAGAGTACAGTGAAGCCCTAGTAGAGAGGACTAAGAAATTTATTTTACTGGAGATAATAAATCTGACAAGGGAACTCTCAGCATAGATAGAAGTTGATTCGGCATAGAGTTGCTTTACCAGTAGCCCTTTGAGCAAACTCTACAGTTCTGTATGTGGTTTTAAATCCCTGTACATTTGTAGGCAGGTACATATTACAATTGTCTGTTTTTCTTTTTAGGGTTCATGTAATCAAAGAAGTTTCTTTGTTGTGTGTATCTTTACAGAACACAACAGGAATTGAAAATGAATCAGGTGAGTTTAAAAATCAGAATTTATACAAATACGTGACCTAGATGTTAGACCAGCTCTTGATTTTTTACCAGATAGTAGCACACACATTCATTTCTCCTGGATTCTCATTTTTATTTCTTAAAACCATTAATTAGTTCATTGCGTTCATACTGTGCATTTGTTCGTGCAGTGAAATGTGCATTGTTTGGGCGTGGGTTGGCATTCTGTGGTTCTCTGAGTAGAGGACTCATTCTTAATGATTTTCATTAAGACTTTCTTTTTGACCTCTCTCTTGCCACACTCTAGTGTGAGTTTTTTTGTGTGTATTTGTTTTGAAGTTTATTAAGGTTTCATTTTTAGCATTTTTTTATTTTGTGATTATCCGCTGGTTGAAAAGAGAGGATTAAAAGTTATTTATAGAGACCGCAAATAATCAAAGAAGAACCTTTAAGCATTTTGTCCTTGAAAAACCTGTTCTCAGAATAAAAACAAGAGGGCAGATATTGAAACGTAAGATGTGTTTTTCTTTACAGGAGATGTGGGATTACCTGATGATTAAATTACTCTGCTATGGATATTTCCATAGCCTCAAGGGTGTTCTGATAAGTAGAACCAGTTATGTGAATCTAATAATATATTCTAGAGTAGGATTCTTATTTTCTGGTTTCAATATCATCTCACTTGTAGTTATAGAAATTCGTGGGTGTCAGAAATGTTCTTTTTAAAATCTTCATAAGCACTTATTTTTAAAATATGAAGGACAAAACCAAAAATATGAAGTATGTAAATTTTTCTTTAGTCCTTAGCTTAAAATTCTCAGACTTGAAAACATTTTGTATCTATCATCAACTGAAACTTTGGACACCTTTTTATCATTTACAGGTGATTCTAACTAGAGATCACAAGTCCAATTTAATTAGCGGGCCAAGTTTAATAAATTCAGCCCTGTGTTGCATTGAGAGATGTGAAATTTTTGGAATGGATTCTTTTGATTTCTTTTTCATTACTTTCTTTATCAGAAATGTTTATTTTAATGCAGAGGACATGTAACATAAAAATCCGAATCTGGCGAACACATGGGACACATGCTTTCTATTATTTTAAAACTTGCAGATTTATTGACATGCTTTTGAAGGCAAATTATTTTTGAAGTGGTGAGGTGGGGGAGGAAAAAGAATAGAGTGGATTTCCACAGTCATCATCCATCAGAGTTATACACATATATATTTCATAGGTTTTATTTACCTTCCTATTTTAAGATTGATTCTTAATGAGAACCTGGTCACCCAAAGGAGCTTGCTTTTCTACTGTCTAGGAACTGTTTTATCAGAGGAGCCTTGATTTGCGTTAGAATGGTTGTGAGTTCTTCCAAAGTGGAATCTAAATGTTGATACTGTTCTTGTTGCATCACTGTTCAGAAATCATTTATTTGATGTGCCTACACCTTTAACCTTAGGATTAATCATGCCTTAACTCTTGTACAGTATTAGGCTTATAATATTTCTAGTGTGTTAGACTTGACACTTCAAACTTTTGCTGTATATTTCAATTATATCAAACAAACGTCTGTTTAAAAAAGCCTGCATGCCATTCAAAAAGTTGTAGCAATAACCGCTTCTTTTTCTTGGCTCTTTTACAATTTCATTTTGCTTTCGACAAGTTTTAATATCAGACCTGCAGAAGACTGCCTTTGATGCCAGATGCCAAGTTATCAGTGGAAAAGTGTCCTCTTATGTTTCTAATGGTTAACACATTTCTGATTTGGGTGTAATTTAAATGGTCTGATAGTAATGAAACTTTTATTTGGATTATAAAAATTATCCTCTTTTTATGAGTAAAATTTTTAGCATCTTTTGTTATATTTTCATTATTAGAAGAATATTAGTTATATGCTGTTTGGACCTGATTGTTAGGGCATAAAATCTATAAGTATTTTTCAATAATTACCCCCATTATGTTTAAGGTTTCTGACGTATTTCAGGATAATTCATGGTTTTCCCTTCTCGTATTTTTTCTCTCATTTTCATCCAGTAAATATGAGCAGCGAATGCTTGAAAAACTGAAAAATAACTCTACACAACAAAATTCAGATATAAAAAAGTTTGAACTTGAAGAAGATTGGCTTATAAATAAAATCCTGATAGTTATTTTAGGATTAGGTTGTTCTCTCTGGGGACGGATCAGCATCGCTTTGACGGATTTTAGTTGCCAGTTCTGTTTCTTCTGATGGGTATGGTCTCTTAGACAGTAGCGTAGAATAATTTGTTTATATATGCCTGGCAGTTGAGCTTCAGGGACTGCAGGATCCTAGGTATGGGCATGCCATATGGTTTGTTATCAATTCCTTTAGAAGAAGCAATCGAGTCCACAGCCTGCCAGTATTTTAAGCACTGACTATTGAGGCAGCATTCTGAACTGTTGCACTCAGTTCTATCCGTGTGTTCCAAGTCGGTCCTAGTGTGATAGCTCCCTCTGAGCCCAGTCCTGGGGCTCCACAAAGCTCCCCGACCCACATATTCTTTGTCTTTCTTTCTCTTCCCTTCTGTTCTTCACTTAAAACTTACCCCTTTCTTAATATCTCTTATCCTCTCAATTAGAGCCAACTTGCTTTGCATGTGAGTCTTGGATCCTTCCACTTGAGCCCATGCCTGGGTGGCAGCAAGAGCAGTAGTCATTGTGCCTCCTCCCCTGGCTCTCCGTGCTCTCTTCTCTCTGTTCTCAGATCATAGGTCTCCTGCTTGCTTCATTTACATTCCACACCCGTCCTGATACTTAACTTTTGAGATGTTCTGCTGGTTTCCTTATTTTCCTAGACTTATCTAGGAATGGCTTTATCTCAGGAATAGGTCCGTTATCCCAGTTGTCCCTAATGTTCATTCATTCTTTCCCTCATTCATCGTGCACAGACTGTACCCCAGCATGCTATAGGTTCTGTAGTGAACTAGGTAGGCAGGGGCTCTGCCAGCAACATACTCCAAGAGGGAGACAGTTAAAAAGGAGGAAGACAAGCAAGGTAATTTCAGGTAGTGAAAAGTGCTTTGAAGATAATTCAGCAAGATTTTTTATAAAGGATGATGTGTGGTGGTGAAAGGAGGTCTTTGGATTACATGGTCAGAGAAGGCTACTCTGTGGAGGTGATTGCTAGTAGAACTGAGACTCAGGTAATAAACAGGAGCCAGACAGATACATGAAGATCTGGGGAAAGAAAATTCTAGGCAGAGTAAATACACAGTGGTACAAAGGCCCTGACGTGGAAATGAGGTTGTTTGTTCAAGGAACAGAGAGCAGGCCAGGTTCTGGAGCTTGGCCCTGTCACGGATTCTGGGATAAGAGGACATCGATATGAGAGGCAAGGTTTATAGGGCCTTTAGGGTTACTGGACAGTGACACAAGCTGATTGCCATTTTTAGGACGTCCTCCCCACTGTGGTATGGAGACTGGATCGTAAGGGAGCAAGAGTGTGGTGATACGTGTGTTCACTGTTGAGATTAACACCATGCTTCAGGACAGCCTCTTCAGTTGGACAACTTAATGGACCTGACAGCTTTTTGAAAGAGGGTACTTTGTTATATTTCAGAACTAATATGACTGCTGTTCTTTTTCAAAAATGGTGTATAAGTGTTTCTTGTTTTGTGTTTTCATCTGTTTATTGTTACAGCAGTCCTGCTCATTTCTTAACCAAATATAATTTCATGCTATTTCAGTAAACGAAAGCTTGTTTGATTTTTTTTTCCCATCATTTGTTCCAGTAGCTTAGTAGCTTAGATTCTTGTTTGCAAATCTATTACAAAGATGAGTTGTTCATAGAATTTTAGAGATTTTAAGCTCTAAAATTAGAGATTAAACTGATGATTCTGAACTGTTTTTTTGCTTGTAACAATTACTTTGGTGACTATTATTAGTCTGTTGTAGCAATAATATATATTTTAGTCTGAATATACTATGAAGTGTTCTTAATATTAAGGAAAATTGACTCTAATCTATTCCATCACATATTGCCGTCACTTTCCAGTTAGTTTTGATCAATCAATATTTAAGAAACTAGGTGCTTTAATTAAGTAGATTAAACTGATATAATAATTTCTGATAATTCGCTGGGCAAAGCATGTAAAAGGAGTTACTTATATAAATTTAAATGAAACACCAATAACACTTGCTTATTCTTATATATTTTTAAACATAAAAACATTAGTATATCTTGACCATGGAAAATGGTGCATGCAACTTTATGTAACAACAGCCAGTGCCAATGTTATGCCCTAGAGCAGAGTTACCTTGCTGATGGCAGTGACCATTTGTCTAAAGAGTGTGGAGAGAGGGGCTGGAGACGGAGAGTGGAGGAGGTTGGTTCTGTGGTTCACGTGCCTGGGGCAGAGCTGAGGAGGGTCAAAGAAGTGTGGGCTCAGCTCTGGGGTCGCTAGAGTGACCAGAGTAGACTTTGCCAGTGAGGTGGGGTACTTTTGTAGGGTTTTGAGTCGAGGACTGTTAGAATTGAGTTAAAGAATTCTTAATAAATACAAATAGTTAAGGTATTCTACAGGGCATAATCAGGACTTGGTTACTGGTTGAAAACAACAATAATAAATAATAATAACTTGCCATGTTTCCTATGTGTCAGACACTAGCCTAAGTGCTTTCTGTTCAGTCAATCATTTACTACTGACTGCAACCACATTGGGTACCATTACTATCCCTATTTAACAGGTAAGAAAGTGAACACAATCGAAAATATTATTTTCTATTGCGTTGGTATGTTTGTCCTTTGTTTTCTTGGTGCATTAAAGTTTCATTTTAACATTGATTTAAAGATGAGAATTTAGATTTATTGACCTGTTATTTGATTTTAAAAATCAATTTTGAGGTATAATCTGCATACAGTAAAAGGTAACTGTTTTAACTGAACAGTACAGGTTTCACAGCCGTGTCGCTCTTACCACTGTCGAGTCATAGGACGTGCCCATCACCCCAAGAAGTTATTTTCTGCTGCTCCTTAGTTGGTCTTTCCCTGCCCAAGGTCCATACTGATCGGCTTTCTGTTCCTACATGTTGGTTTTTCCCATTCTGGAGTTTCATAGCGGTGGAATCATGCAGTCTATGCCCTGTGGTGTTTGTCTTGTTTCGGTCTGCATACTGTTTGTGAGATTCAGCTGTATTGTTGCATGTATCTATAGTTCATTTCTTTTACAGGAGGAGTTTTATGGGAGACCATCTGACCATCTAGATATGTCTGTTCATCACCTTAATTCCCAAAGAGTCCGTGAACCCCTGGGATGGCTTTCTATCTTTCATCGTAGTTATCTCTGCCCGTGTTTTCTAATTCTAAAAATATACATGATATAAAAAGTTGAAACCACTTTCACTGTTTTATCATATTATTAATACAGAATTTTAAAAAATAGATAATTATAAATATGAATCTGATTTTTTCACTTTAAAAAAAATCTTCTAAGTAAGGTGGTTCCTGTCTGTTTTGACTTAAAGCTCAATTAATAAATGTGTAGTTTTGGAAATTAGCATGCTGAATGAATAATGGTGGCACTTAAAATCTTGTTTTGAATCATGTACTCCACTAGATAAATTAGCGATTTTTTATAAAATCTGGGACCTTGTCTTTCTGAATGAAAATATTATTTCTGAAATTTGAAAAAAAATTAACAACCTGAATAGCATTTCCCTAAGTCACTGGAAGGAGCTTGTGGCAAGAAGCCTTTCCTCTTACGTTAGGATCTTAACACTTCAGTAGAGAAGAAAGCTGTAGGACTGTTGAGCTCTGCTCCTCCTTTGATGTCCTCTGACTCACTCTCCTTGGTCAGCTCTGCTGTGCCATTCCAGCTATGTGACCTTGGGCAAGTCCTTGGCTTCCTTGTGTTTGCTTTCTTATCTGTTAAATAGGGAGAGACTTGGTGCCCACCCCATGTGGTTGCAGTCAGCAGTAAATGAGTTACTGGGCGGAAAGCCCTTAGGCTAGTCCCTGACATACAGGAAACAGTGTAAGTTATTATTTATTACTACTATTTTTCAGCCGGTAACCATGTCCTGATTCTGCCCGGTCAAATAGTTTAATCACTGTTACTGCTTGAATTCAGACCCAAACATCCCTTGTCTGGGCAATTACAGAAAGCTCCTGATTGATTCCTCGCCAATAGTTTTCCTCCCTATGGATGGTTCTCCACAGGCCTTACAGAAAGTATAGTTCACTATCTGGGAAATGAGAAAAGCTGGTGGTCGTTGCTAGTTGTTGGGAATGTCTTTGCGGAGGAACTGGGATTGGAACTTGACCTGGAAGGATGTGGAGGATATTGACCATTAGAAGAATTGAGGGCCAGGTGAAAGCCTAAAGTGAGAAAGGCCTAGAGTAGGAAGGGGACCTAACGTGGTGAGGGGAGGAGGGGCCAGAGGGTATGCCAGGAACCCAGATGCCTGTAGGGTCCAGGGACCACCTGGAAGAGTAAAATGGGTATTTTCCAGTGATTTCTTCCAATAGAATCTTTTTTTTTTTTTAAATCCATGGTAGACCAAACAAACCCCATCTGATGAAAGGCCATAGCCCACAGTTTGCTGCTTTGGATGAAGGTAGTTTGAGAAGTTGAAACAGTCTCACCAGTAACAGCCTCACTGGGAGGCAGTAGAAAGCTCCTTCTCCTGCCTACCAACCCCCTGTCCCCAGCCTTACCCATTCCCATTCTGTGTTAGAATCTTCTGGACAAGACAAGTAGCGGGGATGAGCCCTCAGGTGTCTTAATTTCTTTGCTTTCTTGAACCTTGGGAGTCTCTAAAGCTAGCAGATGAACTACTAGATTGTATTTAGAAAGTTTAAAAAGCATTTTGAATCAGATGCTTTCTAGATTGATTATTCAAGAAGACAAAAGGTTCAGAGAAGTTGCCTATAGAGTAGACTGGAAGCCAGAAAACCTCATCCCATCTCGTCACTCTCCTGCCCAGACCCTCTTGTGGCATCCCACCGCTTTGTGAATGCAGTCCAGCTCTTTGCCCTGCTTTGGGTTTACAGGTTCCAGTGGCGGCCGCCTCTGCTTTCTTCCCAGGTCTGCTCTGGTGCAGCTGTAGTGGCCTCTTTTTATTACTGAACATGCCAAGCCCCTTCTCTCCTCAGCATGTTTGCTTGGCCTGCTCAGTTCTTAATACATGACTCATTCTCATCTCTCAAGTCCAAGTCCCTGTGTGACATCTTCTCTGAGAGGCCTCCCCCTGACATCCTAACTAAAGCACTGACCTGTCCCCTCCTCATCTCTCACATCACTCTTGAGGTCACTGAGACGTTGAACACCCTCAGTGTGCCACATTAGCGTGGGGTGCAGGTGGGCAGGACCTGCCCCTTCTCTTGGTAGCTGCGTTCCCCAGGTAGCGGCGCTCCAGCACACGGAACCCTTGCTAATATGTGCAGGACGACTGGAGACTCCTGAGTAATTTCAGGCTGGAAGATGACAGTGCCAATGGGAACTGAAGAAAGGGATTGGACATGACAGGTTTTGAAGGATCAGCAGCAGTGTTTGGCTCTGTTGACCACCACACTTACTGGAGTCTTCCCTGGCTTTGGTGATGCCATGAGCTTGGTGCCTCTTTTGGCTTTGCATTGACTTCTAGGACTAGGACTCATTCGCTGCTCCTTTTCTTCCTTTCATTCTTTGATACGGGCATTCTGGGATTTTTGTTTTCAGCTATTCTCTCCTTCTCTGCTTTCCATTGAGGCCTGTCATCTACTTCCTGGACTCCATGGCCAGTTGCACAGCCATCTGTCTGTGCCCAGACCTCTGGGCGGTTGACTGCCAGGCATTTAGTGATCACTGCTCTGGTCAGAACCTGCCTGTCTAAGGCCCTAAACTTGCCTCTCTGGAGAGGTGATTAACCAAGCCAACCAGTGAGGGCTTTCACAATACACAGTGCACACTGTTGCAAGTTGTGGAGAGTGTTGTAACTGAGCCACAGGGGAAATCCTACTAGGTTAGGATAGTGGGGACTGGCTTCTAGGAGCCCAAAGGGTTCTCTGGGTAGAGCAGAGGCCTAGAATACAAATGCAAATTGGCCCCTTTTGGCAATCTTACCTTGCTGGGGTCTCAGCTTCGCTCCCCTGGGGTTTAAAGCCTTGGGAACTTTCTTTGACATTTTCGTCTGTTCCCTGCAGGAGCCCAAACAGGCATTGATAGTAAGTTGTGTTTAATACTCTGAAACCATTGCAACTCATCCCAGTTTATTCTGGCATATTTTGCTTTTTCTCCTTTAGAGATTAGTGAAACCCTTCAACTGAAAAAGACTCTTGTGCCTGTTTGGGGAGAGCAAATGTCACAACCATGTCTTGTCCCCAACTTCACATGCTTGACATTGCTCACTGTCTTTTCAAGTGTGCATAGATGTAGAAAGTTATAAAAATTCCTTCTCATGGCTTTTTTTTTTTTTTTTTTTTTTTTTTTTTTTTTTTTTTTTTTGACGGAGTCTCGCTCTGTCACCAGGCTGGAGTGCAGTGCCACAATCTTGGCTTACCGCAACCTCCGCCTCCTGGGTTCAAGTGATTCTCTTGCCTCAGCCTCATGAGTAGCTGGGACTACAGGCGTGGGCCACCACACCCAGCTAATTTTTGTATTTTTAGTAGAGATGGGGTTTCACCCTGTTGGCCAGGATGGTCTCTGTCTCCTGACCTTGTGATCCACCCACCTTGGCCTCCCAAAGTTTATGGCTTATTTTTAAGGGAAAATAGATAAAACAAAGAACGGAAGAAAATGATATCGCAGGGCATAGAGGGAGAAAAAGGAAGGAGGAGAAAGAGGGGAGAAGGCTTACAGTGTTAAAGCTTGTAGTTTTAATGTTAACAGTTGTACTGAGAAGGTAGGGGAGATGCCCAGGAAGGGGAGAACATAGGACATGAGTGTGTGGATTAAGCCTTCCATGGCTCCCTCCACTCTTGTAGATTTGGTCTCTAAGAATGGGTCCTGAGAGGGGATTTACGATGGAAGACTGGAGGCAGCAGCAGCTCAGGCTTTTTGTTGATGTGTGTCATATCTATGCATGTTTACCATATTGGAAATGATAACACATTATTTTGAAATAGTTATAGATCCACATGAAGTTATAAGAATAGTGTAGAGAGTCTTGTATAATCTTATTTATTTATTTTTGAGAAGGAGTCTTGCTCTATCCCTTGGGCAGTGATTTTCCTGCGTCAGCCTCCCGAATAGCTGGGATTACAGGCACGTGCTGCCATGACCAGCTAGATTTTGTTTTTTCAGTAGAGGCTATGATTCACCATGTTGGCCAGGCTGGTATCAAACTCCTGACTTCAGGATGAAGACTTCAAATGATCCACCCACCTCGGTCTCCCATGGTGCTGGGATTACAGACATGAGCCACTGCACCCGGCCTGAGTCCTGTGTGCTCTTTACCTATCCTTTTGTGGCAGTAACATCTTAAAAAGCTGTAGTATGGTATCAAAGCTCGGCAATTGATTTGGCATAATAATGCTAGTTGATTACAGGCCTTATTCATAAATCAGAAAAATGTAAAACATAAGATTAAGCAGTCACACATATTTCATAAGCCATCAGAATGATGACATTTTCACACTTGATAGTCTCTAGAAAACTCCACCCTACACACTTGAGAGGGAAAAAGGCAGACGACATCTTAGTGTCGTTATAGCAATAGCTCTGCTCTCGTTGGTCCCAGAAAGGGAATTCTCAGGTGTCCCTAGACTATGAAGTATGAGACCCCCTGGGTTGGTGGTTAGAACTGTTAGAATGTAGACTCTGGAGTCTGTCTGGATTTTATCTTGGCTCCACTACTTTAAAACTGTGTAGCTTGGGAAAGTTACTCAGCAAAGCTGCTCTGTGGCCTAGTGTTTGAGAATGCAGACCCTGAAGCCAGATTGTCTGGATTGAAATTACCTTTCTCTGCCACCTGCTGACTATGACCATGGGCAAGGTTTAGTTTCATCTGTAACATGGAGATCATAAAAGTACCTGTAGCAACTGGTAGTGTGCAGATTAAATGAAGTGATAAGTGCCTGGAATTGTGTCTGACATACCCAAACGCTTCATCTGTATTAGCCGTGATTATTGTTGTGAGGATTAAATGAGGTAATACATGTAAAGTGCTTAGCCCAGATCTTGGCCCAGAAGATGGAATAAATGTTATGCTCCCTAAGCTCCTCACCCCGTCCAGCATGGGAAGGTCATCCTGGGTCAGAGGAAAGGTATCAGGAAAGCAGTAGAAGCGTCCTTCAGAGGCTCCCTAGCAAGTCAAAACTCGTGAATAAAAATCTCTCTAAGGTTTCTTGTCTCAGGAAGCAGGAACAGAGAAGTTCTTCCTCTAGCCAGTGGGCTTCATGAGGAGGGGGTCCCTGGGGATCCCCACCACCCAGCGTGGTGCTAGCCCTGAGCAGACACTTAGGGAGTAATTGTTAATGACTGATGGATGGGCTGAATGAAGGAGAGAGGCTTTGGTGATTCCCTGGGGGAAGAGAAGCAAGTAGTGACTTTCTTTGAGTTTGAGGTAGGAAGTTGGAGACATTGGATTGAGATCAAGTAATAGTTAACTACAGTTAAATTAAATTTAATACATACTGTTCCAGATCTGTTCATTGATGGATGTTTAAAGACTCTACTTCATTAAGCAGTCAAATAATGAGTCCTCATTGAGGTCTAACTAATAGGAAAGCAGAGAAGTCCTTTAGCTTCTTTCATATCACAGTGACCATTGTTTAAAACCCCTAAGATAGGAACATGCTTCTATTCCGGGGCAGCAAGGACAGGGCGTGCTAGGAGACGCCAGCAGCTGGGGTGCCTTGCAGAGCTCGCGTTCTGCTCTCTGCTCTCTACTCCGCTCATTCCAGGTAGACGAGCTAATGGCAATGAGTATTTCTCAGAGGCCTTACCCCTGCCTGCCCCTCCTGGCTCAGTTCTAGCTGCTTCTCTCATCGTCTCTGCTCTGGACACATGGGTCTTTTTGCCTGCATACTGCATTTTCTCTTAAGTTGAGATTTTGTCCTGGCTGTTTTCTTTTCCTGGCATGTTTCCCCGATATTGTCACAGATTCCATTTCTACTTCTAGAGAGGCCTCAGCATTCTGTCTGAAAAGGCATCTCCATCCCTACTCTATGACTGTGTTCCCTTCTTTTTTTCATTCGCCATTGATCAGAAGGCATGTACCCCATTTTTTATGCTTGAGTTTTCTACAGGGCATCAGGCATTGTATGTATGTGTTGGATTTTGTCTGTGTTTCTCACCAGAGTGATGCATTATTGAGGCAAATGTGCTGCCTAGAACATTGCCTGGCCCATAGCAGGGATTCGGAAATATTTAAATAAATTAATTGAGTAGGTGGTGCAGTTTATGTTAGACAAGATCAATCTGGGAAATAATTCCGGGATCATATTGTGATTCTTTAGTGTAAGAACCAAGATGAACCTGTTTAGAGTGTGATATTACATCTAATCCTATCGGGATATGTACCAAGAAGAGATAGCAGCTTATGAGTATGTGGAGGAGATAATTTTTTGAAAACATTCCTTTGTTCCAAAGGTTTACTTGTCCATTGATTGCTTGGAATTAATGGCATAGCAAATTTTTTTTTTTTTTTTTTTTTTTTTGGAGACAGAGTCTCACGCTGTCACCAGGCGCCAGGCTGGAGTGGCAGTGGCGAGACCACGGCTCACGGCAACCTCCGCCTCCTGGATTCAAGCAATTCTCCTGCCTCAGCCTCCCAAGTAGCTGGGACTACAGGTGCGCACCACCACACCCAGCTAATTTTTTTGTATTTTTAGTAAGACGGGGTTTCACCATGTTGGCCAGGATAGTCTCGATCTCTTGACCTCGTGATCCACCTGCCTCGGCCTCCCAAAATGCTGGGAGCACATTTTCTAAAAAAGGATTCTTATATTGGCCCAGAAGAATATCTACCTCAAATTCAAGAAATTCAGATGCATTTGGAGAAAATACTTTCTGATAGATGACCCTGCTTTTTTATTTATTTCTATCCCTCCCACCCCTTTTTTTTAAGGGACAAGATTTGGATTTTCTAAACCAAAAAACAGATAAAGTTCATTCTTAATAATAAAAAAAAAAAAAAAAAAAAAAAAAAAAAGCTTTAAGTTAGCTTACAAAGAGCCATGTACTCATTCAAGTATTTAAGTGACAACAAACATTTGAAATCTCCTGCTAAGCACTGGGAACACAACGTTGAATAAGATAGACACCATCTGTCTTCACTGCAGTCTCACAGAGGAGGCACACAGTAAACACAGAGCTATACAAATAAGCATTTGCAATTGTGGTAAGAGTTATGAAGGAGAACTAAGGAAGAAAAGAGGGTGGTTCTATTTAGGCAGTCCAGCCCATGAGTCTACCTTCTACTTCTCACACCACTGACTTTCTAGAAATGTTCCAGGCAGTTTGCAGCCGTAGCCATTGCCATGTTGAGTCCAGCGGGGTTGTGGAGAAGGGAGGGAGAGCCCTGGGTCTGCCCAGCATCTGGGTTGGGCTGCTGTGAATTGATTTGCTCCTGTTGTAGCTGGGTCCCTTTGTAATGTGAAGGATACAAAAGTAACAGAAAAAACTTTCTTCTACTGGGTGCATGAGCCCAAAACAAAAACTAATGGGTCTAAATTATTAAAAGAGTAATTTAAAAGAAAAAAAAGATAAAAAATAATGAGTTGACTTAAAACGAATAAACAAATGGATAGCATTTTTTCTTATTTCTTTTTCCCATGGCATCTCTGCTGAGGTCCTCTCTGTTCTCGGGTGCTTCCGAAATTTTAATACATGTGGTCTCCAACTTGTACTCAAGTTACACATTTCCTATGGGAATGACCATTCCTGCCTTAGATGCCATCTCCTACTGACATTTCCATGGAAATATGGAAGTTTTAGGGCAGAGGTCCTTAGATGGTATTCCAGCAGAATCTTAAGTGAAAACTCCGTGATGTTAGTATTGACTAGGCACTCGAATCATAGGTAAGGGGTCAGATCCAGGCTTTGAGCCATTTAAGCAATATCTCTAAGCTCTAATTTCCTGCTCTGTGTGGCAAGGAGGAGACACCAATAGTATCTAACTAAGGAAGAAAAGAGCCCTTTTGGGCTATTTGGAGTAAATTCTACCCAGCCTGTAAGACAGCACAGTGCCTTGAGCAAGGAAGTTCTCGGTAAATATGAAGTTGTCATTAGTATCACTGTAAAAGTGCCTGGAAGTACCAGTTTAGGTTAGCAGATGAGGTGACTCTAACTGTGCTCCTGGGGAGGATAAATGGTGCTGAGTCTTTACCTAGGGCCCCACCTGAGACGGAGGAAGAAAACCCCATTTGCTTTACTAAATGGCCAGTGCTGATAGGAAGCCTCACTTTGGCAAATATTTGTTAATGTCACTTACTTATCCGTGATTTGAAATCATTATTGTATAGCTTAGGATGCCAACTACCCGTGTAATACCTTTTCCCTCTTTGGAAATAAATTGTTCATATTTCCAAAAATCCAGCTTATAGATTAAAAATTTAAAAATGGGGGCACTATATTTAGAAGTGAAAAATGCCTATGCTTAATTTATTCGCACTTTAGCTAATTAAAGGTACCGTAAGACCATTTTCTAGGGCTAAATGACTATCTTATGTTTTGGAAAATGTTTCAGGGATTTTGTTGGGACAAAGGTGTAAATCAAGCAGGAACAAAGCATTTGTGTGTCTGAAACATAGGCTCAGTTGGCTCAGCTCTGCATGAGAGACGAACCTGTCTTTAGATGCCCTCTCTTGGGCTCTCCAACTTGAAGCAGGCCAGAGAATAGATTACCATGTTTATAATGACTGTAAGATTTATTTCTCTTGAAGTAGACTGCTGATATTTAATAAACTAAAAATTGAAATGCTGAGAGTATGCCAGTTTGGATGATATTCTTTTCTTGGTACATATATTCTTGAGACTACAAGAGCTTCGTTGTTGTGGGAACAATTAGTCTTTTTTTTGTTTGGGGTTGACTTTTGCCTATGTTGGTTCCTTTAAAAGTCCTGGAGAAATGTTTCCTTGTGCAGTGAAATGAAACACACTCAGACTACAAAACCCATCATTCTTAGCAGTATCATGATATGCACATCAGTTAGACTTGATAAGCGCATCAGCTCTGTAGGATATATGATGTACCAGTTACTAGACCCTTGGCGTTCCTTTGATTTGAAAGTTATTTAAAAAATAACAGTCATATTCTACCAGTTGGCTTAAATCTCTCCCTTCCTTACATACTTATCTAGTAGTAATCTTTTCTTAAGATTATGATGAATTCCAGCCTAAACTTTGATAAGTAATTTTATAAAATTATCTATTTGTTAGCAACTCTGTGATATCCTGGTGACTTTGCTGTTTAGTGACTTGGTAAACAGTGGTGGTAAATTACTGTTTCCTGGAAAGGTGACACTTACAATGAGGGACCACAATAAGTTGTCGTGTTCTGGGGTGGAATGTTCAAGCTCCATCCAGTTAGGGGTTGTTGCTGGAGGGCGGCATGAATGGGGAGGGTTGCAGGGCCCCAGTAGCCTTTGTGGTGTATGCTGAAAGCATTCATTGAAGTGGCCAGTGTTGGTTTTCATTTTTTAAATGTGTTAAGGTACTGATGGTAGCCTTTGATTTAAAAGTAAGCTTATGCTATATTTTGCTGCCAGATTCTGTTTGAGTTTAAAGCAGTATGGTGCCGGAGATGATTATATTTTGGAAATGGCCACAGGTGGCTGGAACAAAATAGAGTAACACAGACATGCTTGAAGGTTGCAGGGGTTTCCTTTGGACACTTGCAAACAAGCATGAAAGCAGCTCCTCAAACGCTTGACATATCGTTTTGGTCTGGCTTGCCAACTTCAGGTTTCGGTTACATTTTTGCATATTTGCTTATTGAACCAGAAAAAAAAAACCCCACAATTTGGGTTTTCTTTCTTTTGCTGTGATCCTTCTATTTCTTGACTTGCAGAACACTACGGAGCCTGCGGTGGCCACTGAGACCCTGGCTGAGGTACCCGAACATGTGCTGCGAGGACTTCCGGAGGAAGTGAGGCTTTTCCCATCTGCTGTTGACAAGACCCGGATTGGTGAGTGCTTCTCCTGTCACGGAACAAGTCAGGCAGTAAAGAGCAGGTGGCAGTGAGGCTTCCTGCAAGGGCATGTCAGGTAGGGAGCACACCATAAAAGCAGCGGATTTACCCTTGACTTAGAAGATTATATGGTGTTGATGCATTTTCCAGTCAAGAATCCAGTTTGGACACGGATTGTAAAAATAAAACCAGAAACACACACACACACACACACATACACACACACACACACACGCCACACGCCCCATCCTTCGTGACTCGCCCAAGTGTCCTCCTCTTCTGAGTCTTCCTGCTGGGCCTTGCCCCACAGAACGTGTTGTTCCCGTCTCTCTGATTTCACTGTGACTGGAGTATGATTGTGCCACTATATTCACTTCATTATTTTGTAATTGTTTTTATACCACCCGTCCCTGTCATTGCTTGTGGGTGCCTTTATTTCTTATTTATCTTTGTGCCTCCAGTTCCAAATACTTTGTGGACTCTCAGTAGATACTTGAATGAATGACGTGCTGTGAGTGTATCTAAATTCTGGCTGGGATTTCTTGAATGCAAACCAAGCTTGTGTGTGTTTGGTTTTTTTGTGGCCTAACCTTTAGACAGAAAACTAAGGAAGTAAATTGTAAAACTTTTGTCAAAATACAGTCTTAGAATATATCATATTTATATCCCTATTTCTTTTTTTAAGATACACTTCTGATACTCCAATTTATATATACATATGTGTGAAAAAATTTTAATACATGCTTTAAAAAATTCTCTTTGGAAACTTATTTATTGAGCAGTTTGAGTATATTGTTCAAATTAAAGTGGTTGATTTTGTAGCTCAACTAATTGATTGTTAGAGGTGTTGTCAAATGCAGTTAATAGCAGACTTACAGAAAAGTGGAATTTGTACATTCTAGCAGGATAGGACTGGCCCAGCCTTTACCTGCCATTCTGTACCTGAGGAAACTGAAGCCAAAAGATGAGGGAAGCGATCTAAAAGGATGCTGTGTGCCAGTTCCCTGGACTCCTGGGCCAGACTCCTGCCATTTCACAGACCGCTTGCTCATTATATCGCTTTCTGTTATGGTCAGTGCATAGAAAATAGAAACAACCCTAAGAATACTGTCGATGAACAGCTATTTTGGCTGCTGGAAACTCTGAAAAGTGAGCCATTCCAGTAGCTAAGTTTTCAGGAAGTTTAGTTAGGCAAGAAAGGGTTTTCCACTTTAAGCAAATGAACTTCAAAAGTATTTATTCATAAAACTCTATTTCTAACCCTTTATAAGAACAAGTCATGTTCATTAGAGACAATTTGAACTTTATAGACAAGCAGACAGAGGAGTTTAAAAATCAGTTGTAGCTTCACTCCATTCCAATATTTTTTTCTCTTCAGTTGTTGTGATTGTGTTAGTCAAGTATTTGTGATCCTACTGTATGGGTAGTGTTACATGTAAAACATTTTAATAGTCTAGAAAACATTCTTTTCTAATTATAAAACAATCTAAGCTCTTTATAGAACAGAAGAGCATAAAGAAGAAAAATAAAAATCCCGTCTGAGCACTCGACTTAATGTGATTTAACTTGATCTCAGGCTATTTAACATTAGCTTGATTTAGGCAGTTTAGCCTTTTAACTATTTTGTGAAACTTAATTGATTTTAATGGTTTCAATCTTTAAAATAACCATGATACAGTATAAAAATACTGATTTTATTTTCTAGGTGTCTGGGCCACTAAACCAATTTTAAAAGGCAAAAAGTTTGGGCCATTTGTTGGTGATAAGAAGAAAAGATCTCAGGTTAAGAATAATGTATACATGTGGGAGGTAAGAAGTAATGCTGATTCTTTATTTATCAGAGTTTTATGAAATAATTATTCTGTTCTCTCAGGATTTGATATTTTGAAATTAAAACAATCATTTTATGTATTCTTTAAAATCAAGAATATTTTTATTAAAGAGAAAATGTGTTTCCCTGGATACAGACTGCTATTTATATATGCTTTTGTATTTTGAAACTGCTTGGCTGTCCTCAACAATAAATGTCAAATCCATGTGTTATATTGCCTCGTCCAGGGTGTTATTGCTTTGCAACTAAGACCTTGACTTCCTGTTTGATGGTTTGTCACTGTACAGGCTTCCAGATAAACCCCAGAAAAGACACTCTAGGGTGGCTGCAAAGAAGGCACTGTTAGGTTCTTCTCTATATTTTAGAAAGTAATTTCTGTGTTGCTAGGATATTCAGAGTTGGATATATTTAGCATATGGCACATATATAGAGCTTGCAGTTTTTCAGAAGCTTTTTGTCTATGAATTTCATGTTCCCCCAGCAGTCCTGGAAGACAGCAGGGCATCTGCACATTCCTTTGAGAGGAGAAGCAGTCAGGAGACAGAGCAGAGCTCTCCTCCGTGGGGCCTCCGCTCGGGAAGCCTGTAGATGCAGAACTAAATTGCACGTCTCCTGCCTCACAGGGAGGCAGTTAAGGTTTTCATTGCATTGCCTGAGTTCAGATCCTACCTCCAGCTTCGTGACTTTGAGTAGGGTACATAACCTCTAGGCTAGAAAACTCTCAGTTTAAAAAAGAGAGATTAAAAAGTATCTCCTAGGATAGTTGTGAAGATAAAATTTGTCGTTGTTGCCTTTGTTTTTCCCTGGGGTATTGCATAGGAATTCAGCATTTACGATGAATTTAGTTCAGGTCAGTGCCCTCTGGAAGCTCCCTGAGTTCTTCAAGGAGCTCCATGGTGTGACTCCTTTTCAAAACAAGCTAAAGTTTTGGATGGTGAGGAAAAGCATTCCTATCAGACTGCCTGAAATTGAATCACATCTGTTTTTCACACATTAACATATAAAAGCCTAAAAATAAAAAATATGGCTAGGAAATGTGTGGACACTTTTCATCAAGAAACTCTGTGGCATTTGTATGGTTGAAGTATGCTGCTGTTTCTCTTAATGCTGTAAGCTGTGCCCTAACTTGAAAAATCTGGAAGGTTTATCCCAATGATTTTGAGTTCTTTGTTTCTTACGAATTTGTTATAATGTATCTTGCAACAATTAAAATGGGAGTGTCTTAGGAAATGAGAACTTACTAGAAGACTTACTGCATTCTGTTATTTCACTATTTTCGAGGTGTAAGAGTTCTGTATTTGTAGAAAAACAGGCCGGCCAAAAAATATCAATCACTAAAGATAATGCCTGCATGGTTAAAAATGTCTTGTCCACAAAATTATGCTCCCTAATAAACTACATTCTTAATTTTAGATGTTTCCCAAGGGAAACTAGCAAATTTGCTCACTGGGTTTAGTACCACGTTTAGTGAGAAGAATGTCAGGGAACCAGAAAATGCTTACTCTAGTGCTATGTGTATAACGCTAATCTTGAACAGTGCCATCAGTATTAAACCGAAGTTAGTAGTGCTTATTTTATCCCACGTAACAACTTGATGTGTTGGGCGTACTGCATAAATTAGTAATAGTGCTTTTTGTAAATTAAGCTTCATTTGCATTGAGATTCAGACATAGTATGACTTGATCATTGTTGAAAATTTGGAACCATGACTTATTAGGAACTTAATTTCTTCTGTAAACTTATTAATATCCCATTGTTAATATAAGATACTTCTTATATACTATACTACTAGAGTTTGTAAATCTTTGATAAGAATCCTAGTTCTTATCAAGGGTGGCTTTTGTCTTCCTGCAATTAAAAATATCTCATTCAGGTAGTTCTGACTAAAAGGTATACATTTGATACAGAAACCTGTAAGCCTTTTGCTCTGTTAGAATAAAAGTCAATAGATATGACATACATGTGTCAGTATGTATACGGCAAAGGAAGTATAAATTGTAATGTACATATTTCTTATAAAGAAGAAAATGAAAACTAAGGTAAGACTTAGTAGTTTCCCATTGATTTATCCCAACTCTGCTCTTATTATCCTCAGACTTGCATCAGAATGCCTTGTAGTAGTGTAACAGAAACGGCTTATCATCAGAATCTCATCTTGGCGCTTGTCCTTCCATCAAAGCCCTTAAGACCAGCTTATCTTTTAGCAGCAGGTCTTAGACCCCAGCCAGAATTCCATTTTAAAGCTAATCTAAGACAAAGTGTTAAATTGCTCTCCTTGAGCCCGTGATTATCTAACCCAGTCTTAAGTCCTCTAAGCTTTCACTGAAAACGTTTTGTTAAATCAGAAATAACAGGAGAGAAACAGTAGCGTATCCTCAGTGTGAATGCACAAAATAGATTCTCACAAGAGGAGAGCGTTCTTCGATCAGTTTCTGACGGGGAGCTGCTAGCTAGCTGGTGCTCGGGACTTGGTGTTTCAGTTCTCTGGACTTTCCCCATCCGCGCCGAGTAATCTGCTGTGTTTTAAAACCACCTCTGATAAAAGCCTTTCAGATTGACTTTTATGGGACTCAAATTGCTTCTAATTAACAGAACTTTCGAATTGTTTGGATAAGAATTAATTTAGTAAGTTTTTATTTATTTATTTTTTACTACGCTTAGAATTTGGAGCAGTTTTAGGTTCATCACAAAATTGAGCAGAAAGTACAGATAGTTCCCATATACCTGCTGCCCCGACACATGCCCTCCCTTCCCCACTGTCAACATCCTGTGGCAGAGTGGGGCATAGCCCAGGAACCTGCATTCACACATCATTATTACCCAAAGTCCACGGTTTATATTAGCAGTCACTTTTGGTGTCATATGTTCTAATAAGCCTTTTACAATTTAAAATTAATATGTGCTCACTGCAACACAATAGAAACAATACAGAAAAATATATACAAGAATACAAAGATCATTGAAACTCCTACCATCCAGGTGCAACCACTGTATGAACATCTTCTTGAAAGTTCTTTTAACTCCCTGCTTCGCTACTTCTCTTTCTTCAGCCTCACACACACACTGGTACATGTACAACCCATATGTAGAAATGTATGCAATTGAGATCAAACAACACATGCAGTTTGTAATGCGATTTTTTCTTTCAGTATCTTGTGGACATATCTATGTCAACTACTTCTTTATGTTATTTTTCCTTTTTTTTTTTTTTTTT
>NW_016107330.1:4392336-4465544 GCF_001604975.1 Cebus imitator
TTTTGAGACAGGGTTGGAGACAGGGTTTTGCTCTGTCACCCAGGCTGAAATGCAGTGCATGTTCACAGCTCACTGCACCCTCCACCTCCCGGGCTCAAGTGATCTTCCTGCCTCAGCCTCTAGAGTAGCTGGGACTACAGGCCTGTGGTACCACACCCGCTAATTTTTGTATTTTTGGTGGAGTTGGGGTTTCACCATGTTGCCCAGCCTGGTTTTGAACTCACGGGCCCATGAGCTCAAGTGACCTGCCTGTCTCAGCTTTCCAAAGTGCTGGGATTACAGGTGTGAGCCACTGTCCCTGGCCTATTTACATCATTACTTCTTATGCCCATCCAGAATTTCATTGTATGCCATTCATGATTTATTTAACCAAGCCTTATGTTGGACATTTAAATTGCTTTAATCTTTTTATGATTATAAATAATTCTTCAAAGTATAAAACTCACTGTATATAAATATGTGTTGACTTATCTGATTATCTTCTTAAGATAAATTTCTAGAAGTATAAGTGTTGTCAAAAAGTTATATACATTTTAACTTTTTATAAATTTTGCCAAACATTTTCCCTTCAGAAGGATTGTACTGTTAATTATTTATACAACCACCAACAGTATATGTTTCTTGCCAGCCTTTTAAAATCCAATATTGTTAATCTTTTTAATATTAAATAGTTAAAAAAAAATCAGTTTTTATAGATGAAAACCAGTCGTCATTACTTCTAATATTTGCATTTTATTCATTCAGGCAACAAATTTTGAGGTCAAGAGGATAAAGGGAAGAAGTAGAATTGCATGCCAGTTAAAATTAATAGAGAAATTTTCTCTGTATAATGAGAAGACTTTAATGTAATTTTAAAAAGAGATATAAACATTTTTTATAAGTCAGCACTGCTGTGATTAAATATTAACAAGTGAGTTTTATAGTCCTCGCTATCTCAGTTCTTCTGATTTCAAATTATTTATAAGTTAAAGTTGTAGGCAAGAAGAAGAGAGAGAAGTCAGTCAGCTGATTCTGTAGAACCTTTGCTCAGAAAGTACTTTTCAGCTCTCAATGCTGCTTCTCAGCAGTAGGGAAAGGTCTGGATCACCAGGGAAATACAACCTGCCACCTGTTTATTACAGTGCTGGAGCTAAGAATTGTTTTTTACATTTTTAAATGGTTGGAAAAATAAAAATGTTTTGTGACATGTGAAAATGATACGAAATTCAAATTTCAGTTCATGAGTAAAGTTTTATTGGAACACATCTGATTGTTCATTTAAATATTATCTATGGCTTCTTTTGCCCCATAATTACAGAGTTGAGCAGTGGTGATAGAAACCATATGGCCTGCAAAACTGCACATATTTGTGTGTGGCCCCTTACAGAAAGTTTGCTGAGCCCTGGTCGTGACGTGTGGGGAAGAGTAGCAGTAGGAGTGAGCATGGTGATGTCTGGTTTCAGGTTTGCCTGGAAGCTGAGTGGTTAATAGCAGTGCATAGGTTTTGGACGAAGTAATTAAAGGTGGGATAGCTATGGAATTGGTTGTCATAGAAACCGATGAGCTAATTACATTCCTCTTCTCTCAGCTACTGCAGGACAGATGAGGACACTGAAGTCCAGAGAATTAAGTGATCTTTTTGAACAGGTTCACTTGTACTCAGATTGGCAGCTTGGTCTGGTGCAAAAAAAACCAAAATTCTCTTTGAGAGTTTATTTTTTCATTCATTTAACCCCTATTAAGCTTTTAGCACATACCAAGCACTGTCTTAAGTTCTGGAACACCATGCTTGGCATACAATGTTTGCGGTATTGTAAACTACTGGTAATACCTCACGGAAATTTTTATTTGTGGAATAAGGGAATACGACAAATGGCATAGATATTTCCACAGGTGAGAAATATGAGATCTATGTGGCTTCATGATGTCCTAGAATATTAGTCCTGGAATCAGGCCAAGAGCCTGTTCCTTGGTTGCTTATTCAGTCTTCCTCCTGTTAGCAAAGCCCAGAGACTCATACTTTTTTGTGTTGTGGACCCTTTTGAGAATCTCTCCAGAAAATACACAAATGCACATATGTACACAACATTTTGCATGTTATTTATAGAGTTATATGGGATTCTTAAATATCTTTGGTCCACAGACAGAATCTCTGAAGAGTGAGAATAATTTGTCCAGTGGCTGTTCACTGGGGACCTACTGTGAACCAGTCAACATTTGTTGTGCATCCGTTGTTGGGAGATTTTCCAGAAACATCGGTGTACTTACAGTATAAAACTTACTCAGTCTAATTTTAAAAGAGAGGGTCTGTTAGTGCTGCTTCGAGGGCTTAAGAGGCCACACTATTTAATTTTTAAATTTGTATTTTAGAATCTCTATAAAAGTAACCTGTGTATTGGGAAATGTGCCCTGGCAGGTGGGATTATTGACATAAAATGTGCTGTCACCAATTAGATTCTCGTTTATTTCCCTTACTCTGCAATTTTCTGACATTTTGGAATACAGTGGTGTATTAGAATAGTTCTTAAAAGCAGCCTGTGATCTAAAGTAATCTGAGGAGTGAAGTAGTTGATACTGAAGATCCATTTTTGTCTGTAGTCACCAGAAAGTTACTTCTGTAGGATGTCAGTTTTATAATCCTCAACAAACCCTTCAGCTGTCGAATTCTGTGACTGAAAAACAACTGGAATTTGAACATACCAAGAAGGTATAGTTATTTTCTAGGTAGCAGTGTCAATAAAATTCTTTATTTAAAAAAGGCTTTCATTGAAACACTTTTTTACCAAGGTGAGGTTATCTTTTTTTTTTTTCTTTATTCCTACTTTTAAATGAGGGGTAAGTTCCTAACAGATTGGTTTGACTACAAATTAGATAATGTATATGAAATTAGGTGATATAGACATCTCTGGCTCAGTTAATGTTAGTTGAACCTGAACACCAAAGAAAAACACTTGGATTGGATGATGATGATGATTTTATTATTTTTATAAAGTAGTTTTAAAAAGATAACCAAGTAGACCTTATCTATCCACCTGTATGTTTGTACCTATTAACTAAATGTCTGAGGTGATAGATACCCTAAATAACCTAATTTGATCATTATATGTTCTATGCATGTATCAAAATAGCACATGTACCCCATAAATAAGTACAATTACTTTATATCAATAAAGATTTCAAAAAATAGATGCTATAGATATTTTCCTCATTAACAAATATAAGTGGAAGTAAAAAAAAGATTTCCAACTCAGTAATCTCTTCATTTTTGCCTAGAATCAGTTCTTCCCCTAATATTAGAGGATACGGGCTGTATTTTGAATCAAGAAAGTTAGAATGATAATAGGAAAGGGTGCAGATTCCAGAACTGACTTCCGAAAGTTCTCTGAGTCAAGGTTTACTGACGGGGACTCAGGAGGTAAATGTGAACCTCCTGCCTGTCTTTTGGGAACAGACAGGGAAAGTGGGAAGCAGGGTGTAGATTACAACATTGGAATTCAACAAGCTACATCCCCAGAAAAATGAAAACGTGAAAAGGAGCCTCAGGAGGTGTGGACAAAGTAGGCCCACTGCAACGGGAGCGTGGACCTCCAAGAGGGACTCAGTCTCCATGGGTTAGAGCCCCAGGTTACATGCAGTGGAAGGGAAATCCGGACAACAGCCAGCGGAAGTGGTTTTATTGCTGTAGACTCTAACTTTGGAGAGCTGGTGTGAGTGAAGATTTCTCTCCACATGGGAGTTGCTACAGTATGAGGAGGTTTCTTCATTACCTTGTCCTAATTCCTGAGTGGTTTCTATCAAAGTAAGTGAGTTACTGCAAGTTTTGATTGAGTGAGGTGCTTATAGGTGAACAGTTGAGGATTCAAATGATGGTATGTTTGCAGTGGCTGAATCAGAATTTTTTTTTTTAATTTACAAATTTGAATTAATACATGTAACAGGTAGATGATAAGGAAGGCTATTAGTTATAACCCTCACTTTCTATCCCCTGAGGTAACTAACGGTTTGGTTTGTTCTTTGCAAACCTTCTTCTATATAGCATAAATATTTTATTTTGAATGTGTATTTAAATTGGCATGAGTACAAAAAGTTGAATTTAGATTATTTTATAGCTATTTCAAAAAGACTGGATTAAATTGAATGGAAATTGGGTGGTATGAAAATTATGTTCTGCTTGACCAAGAGCTACTACCCAGTCCCTGTCAGGTGGTAGAGGCAGAAAGGAGGTAGGGCCTGGTCAGCTTATGGGAGGCTAGGGCTGGAAAGAGGGGTCTGGAAAGGGAGAATAGAAAGGCAAGTTGAGAACTCCTCTCAACAGGACAAAAGGACCAGCCTCCCTCCCCCATTCCCTATCTGCATATTGTTTTGATTTTGGCAGAGGCAGAAATAAGGGAACCAGGTTTGAATCCTGGCTGTGATTTTTAGTGACTTAATTATCCTTTTGAAGTTACCAACCCTCCATAAATTGGCTTATTTGTAAGGGGACTTAGTAATATTTCATAGTTATTTTATAAATTCTTTTTTCCGTTGTTGAGACAGTTTTTGCTCTTGTTGCCCAGACCGGAGTGCAGTGGCTTGATGTCAACTCACTGCAACCTCTGCCTCCTAGGTTCAAACTATTCTCCTGCCTCAGCCTCCTGAGTAGCTGGGATTATAGGCGCCCACCACCACGCCTGGCTGATTTTTTGTATTTTTAGTAGAGACGTGGTTTCACCATGTTGGCCAGGCTGGTCTTGAACTCCTGACCTCAGGTGATCACCTGCCTCGGCCTCCCAAAGTGCTGAGATTACAGGCGTGAGCCACCACGCCCAGCCTATTTTATAAATTCTTTTTTTTTTTTTTGAGATGGAGTCTTGCTCTGTCGCCCAGGCTAGAGTGCAGTGGCTGGATCTCAGCTCACTGCAACCTCCGCCTCCTGGTTTTAAGCATTTCTCCTGCCTCAGCCTCCCAAGTAGCTGGGATTACAGGCGCCTGGCTAATTTTTGCATTTTTAGTAGAGATGGGGTTTCACCATCTTGGCCAGGCTGGTCTCGAACTCCAGACCTCATTATCCACTCGCCTCAGCCTCCCAAAGTACAGGTGTGAGCCACCACGCCCAGCCATAAATTCTTAAGAGTTAAATAACATGTAAAGCATCTAGCCCGCTGCTTGGTATAGTGGTCATTCTCTTCCTTCAGTTCTTTCCAAGTAGGGAGTTTGAATTTGAAAGTTAGGTAACTTGTCAAAATTCATTTTTAATGGTACATAATTAGATACCTTTGCCTTTTTAAAAGGGAATGTTTTATAGATTAAATCAAGGAAAAGATCATTGATTATATGGTAGTATTTCTCTGGGATCAAGTCAGTTGCGTATTTGTTGACCCTTATAAAGATCTGGATATTAATTGATAGTTACAGGCAGCAAAGTTATGTCACATTTTGCAGATAGGTTCTGTGTGTCAGTCACTGAAATTAATTTGATTAGAAACAAAGGTTTGACCAAGTAAGATGGGAATTGTATGAAAACATATTTTAATCTCAGTTTTTAAACATACAGATAAACTCTCAATAAAAATGAGAAAGCTGCAAGATTTTTAGAAATACCTGTGGGGGAAGAGGAAGATGAGGAGGATTTTAGCTTAGAATTCCACAAACCTTGGCTACCTTCATTCAGACTTAGGTTTTCATTCAGAAGACTAACTTGCTTTTCCTATCCTCCTTCCTTTTTTGTCATGTAGAATGTATTAAATTAGTGGGGGAAAGACAGAAGATTAAAGAAAATAAAAATTACAGATTATCCCCCTTCTCAGAGAAAACCATTTTTGACATTTTAATCTATTTAGTTTCAGATTTTTCTCGTATATTCATGTATTCATATACTTAAAACAAAAATGATATACTTGAAAAATACTTTTTATAAATGCTTTTATTCAGTCATCAATGTGTTAATTCCTTTATGCTGATAAATGTATTTCCACAACATCCGATTATTTTTGCTGTCTTCTAATTGCAGAAATAATGCATGTTTATTGGAAAACATTTTCACGTATATAGTTATATCTAACAGGAAATAAATCTTGCCGTATAATCTAATTAATCATTTGTACCACAGTACTTTTTAGTATCTTAGGTTTCAGCTCTATAAGTGGACCATAATTTACTGAGTTCATTCCGTATTGTTTGCCATTTAGCCGTCAATTGGAAGCAATTTATAGTAAACCACACTGCTGTGAACATCTTTGTATATACATCTGGGTACAATTGTCCAGTGATCTCATTAGAATGAATTCCTACAACTGTATGTGCTGGTTTGTGTGTGTATATTTTAAAGGTTTTTTGTTTGTTTGTTTTTTGGTCAAGTGCGGCTAAATTTCTTCCAAATCAATTTGTTTTCTCCTTGGCAGTGTTTTGGGGCAATATCTGTTTTTTTTCACTCCCTTTCCTATCTTTAAAATTTTTTTGTGTGCCCATTTAAAAGGTTAAAATTGTTTTACTTTCAAGTTATTTTTTTAATAACTAAGATTAGTATTTTTATGAGATTTTGGCTGTGTGTATTCGTTGTACTTCTTGATCTGTTTTTAAAAATTGAAGTGTCATCTTTTTCTACAAAAGCAAGTATTACTTTTGCACGTCAGTCAGTGTGACTTAGAAGATGCCTTAGTCTCCTTTGAAACAAAATGAGCTATGTACGAATAAGGAATTGATTCAGCTGTAACAATTTGCTTTTTGCAAATGGCTATATTGACCTGAGGGCCAGGAAGTTCTGGCACAGCCTGTATTTTCATCCTGAGGCAGGTAGATAGACTCCAGCTACCTTCTGAACTGTTGGTTTTCTTGGCAACTATCTGCATTGTCTCTGCAGTCTCATTAGTCTCAGTAGCTGTGCCAGTATTTGGGTGGGGAGTGAGTGGTATTCTGCCATCACTGCAGTGAATTAAAATGAAACATACTATCCCTGAGCCCAGGGGCAGTTTATATTGCAGATGGGGGGAATAATGCCTGTGTAAGTTACTATGTACAGATACTCTCCTTCGTACCTGTGATGATTAAAGTAACTACAGTGCACCTCCTAGCATGGTACCTGTACATAGTAGGTGCTCATTAGATATTGGTAGTTCAGCTGACTAGGATGGTCAAGGAAGGCACGGATAAATAGAAGACAGGCAGATCTGAGTTGAAGCCCGTCTTTATGACAGTCAAACAGGTGACTTTGGGAAAGTTATTTAACTTAGGAACTTCAATTTTTCACATATTCAAAGGAGAGATAATAAACCTGCTACATAGGGTTAAATGAGATAATATGCTAGGCAAGTAGCATTATGCCTGACGTTCATCTTTCAAGGGGAAGAAGGCAGTGTTAGTGCCTGGTAAGGTGGATGCTGCCCCTTGGCAATCATAGGCTTAGACACCCAGGCATTCCCAGAAGAGCAGCACCCTCACCATCAGCAGGGGGAATGGGAGCTTTGTTTCAGAAGAAAAGGTGCAGTAAAGAAAGGTGATTAATGTGGGTAGGGGAGGGAAGAAGGCATGAGTGGTGGGAATCGTGGGGAAGAAATGGAAACATCTAGATTATATCCTTTCTTCCTAAAAATAAAGTAGGAGGCTCATTTCTTTTGCCCAGCACGTCTGTCAGCCAGTTGATTCTGCAGTTCTGTTTCAGTGCCTACTCGGGTGTTTTATAGTCTGGTTTTGGGGAAACGTGTATATGTATACATATATGTACAAAATTAAAGTTAAAAATAGTTGCCAAATAGATGTTCTTTAAAAATGAAGGTTGATAAATAAGTGCTGGAAGCATCTGTGGGAGGAATTGGTGTGGGTGAGAAGGGAAGGCTTCTCGCAAGAGGAGATTTCATTTGACTTCTAAAAGGGGTTGAGGTTTTGGTCCTTTTCTTTATGAAGGGCACTGATATTTCCCAGAGTCTGTTCCATCGCCCTTTCGTCCTTGCAGATGCTCTGGATGGAGCAAGTTTTAAGGGTGAGCTGAGTTTGCAGAAGCATCATATCCTGTCACCCATGTGCCTGATTCACGATGCTTGTTCATTCCTGAAGTCTCTGTCAGCCCTGTGAGGAAGGAACCTGCTGAACTCCATTGCCTGGCAAGGCCAGGACGCCATACTTGGCTAGTGGAGCAACCCAGAAAGCTTGGGATGTGGGTGCTGCTGAACAACACTGCAAGCTGTTTTCTTCTAAGTCACACTTTACGGAGCATAGTTGTTATTTGTCTCTGTGTACATATTTGTAAGCATTTGGAGATACCAAGCATGTTAACTATAGCTTTTTAAGTTTGGGGGAGGGGAGAAAAAAACAAGCCTAAATAGAAAAACAATGAGATTTACACAGTTTTGATTTCAATTTTCACCTTTTTCTTTTCTCTGTCACTTGTTTTGTTTTTATGAAATGCTTTATAATGGAGTACTTGCATATAATGAAAATGAATTATCCTTAAAAGTTAAAAATGGAAACATTTTAAATATATTCCAATTTTAACAACAGTTTTTTATTTCTCTTCATTCTCAAGGTATATTACCCAAATTTGGGATGGATGTGCATTGATGCCACTGATCCAGAGAAGGGAAACTGGCTGCGGTATGTGAATTGGGCTTGCTCGGGAGAAGAGCAAAATTTATTCCCACTGGAAATCAACAGAGCCATTTACTATAAAACTTTAAAGGTAACAGTGTTAGAATTAATTTACCATTAGTTACTCTGCTATGTTTTCCCTGTTTTTTGAGACTGTCTCATTCTGTTGCTCAGGCTGGAGTGCAGGGGCTCCATCACAGCTCACTATAGCCTAAGCCTCCCCGGGCTTGGGTGATCCTCGGACCTCAGCCTCCTGAGTAGCTGACACTACAGGCACATGCCACCACACCTAGCTAATTTTTGTAGAGACAGAGCTTTGCTATGTTGTCCAGGCTGGTCTCAAACTCCTGGGCTCAAGCGATCTACCGGCCTCAGCCTCCCAAAGTACTGGGATTACAGGCACGAGCCACAATGCGGGGCCCTGCTTATGGTTTTCTAATGCTGTCCTTAGTTGTGACTGACAATGACTTTGCACACCTTGAAAGGATTATATTTGGAAGTGCTTCATCCACACACTCAAGGTTCTGTGTTTTAAATATGTGGTTGCCCATGTGTTTCAGGGAGCTAAATCATGAAGATCGTGTTAAGTAATTACACACTGCTCCTTTAAAGATACTGATGAGTTACGCAAGTGGCAGCTGCTTCCCTCCTCCTAAGACACAGAGGCATTAGGAACTGTCTGACTGGCAGATTTATCCAACTGTAAGAAACCATCGATAGCTATCGTGGGTCTGTGTTAATTGAATACACATTGTTAGTCTTTGATATTAATGCAGCCTTGGATTAGCTTTTCTTTTCCCTAAATTTTACTCAGAAAATCTTTCTTCCTTCTGCCACATTTTCCTTGGAGATATTGATTGTTGAAAAGAAGAAGAAAGTCATGTTTTAAGACTGATAATGAGGTTATGTTTTAGGACTGGTAATGAGGTTATGGAGCGCTTTCCGAGACATAAGTATTAGGAAGTGTTGAGTGTTGCTGCATTTCTTCGTTGACCAAGGCCATGTCTCTCCCTCATTTTCATGTATCACATTCTTGAAGAAGACAGATCCTCACATTATACCTGGAGATGTTCTAAGAAGAATCTCGAGCCTGTTAAGATGGATGATTATTGCTTTTTGCAACAGATATGCAAACTTGCTATAAGGCAAATTTCTTTTTATTCACTTACTTCCATTAAAAATGTCATAGATTGGAGAATCGTCTATGAAAAAAATTATCTCCATAGAGTTGAACACTTGGTGAGCACACATTTCAGATAGTGGTGAGCTTTGCAGCGTGCTGGGTTTTGCTAGTGTGGTGGCAGTAGCCTTTGGGAAGTTGAATTAACATGTAGCTGTTTAATTTTCCTTTGCTGCAGCTTTCCTGACATGGTTAGCCAACTAGACTGCCTTTGACCATGCTTATACCCAGGTCCTTGCATCCAATCCCTGCAGGAGATTTTTTTTGTTATACTTTCTTATTTAGAACTTTAAAAACCTTGTTTTCCATTTCGTTCTGCTGGATTGTAGTAGCATGCTTTTCTAGTAGGTATTACTCTACAGTTTTCTTATATCGAAGTTTGAAATTGGATACAAGAATGCATTCTGTTTCTCAAAAGTATTTAAAGTGAGAAATACATATAGTTGAATCAGTGAGGTAGAATCCCAGTAGAGATGAAATACTAGTTAGGGGATGAATATGAGACAATCAAGGTAATAGGAAAGAAGTTTTGAAGGCATGCAAGCCCATGTAGACATTAGGACACTGCAATGCCTTCATTATACTTCAAGTTAAAATGTGTTCATCTCTGGTGCAAATTCCACTGAGTAGCAAGATAGAATAGTGCCTGGGAGAGTGAACTCTGAAGCCAGACTGCCTGGGTTAGATCCTGACTTGCTGTGATCCAAGGCAAGTAGATGTGACCTTACTAGTTTTGTAACCTTAGCTAAGCCCCTCTCCATGCCTCAGTTCCCTCATTGTAAGATACAGGTAATTATGGCATTGACCTCATAGGGTGGTTGTGATGATTGCATGGGTGAATACGGATAGAGCTCCAGCACCTAATAAATGCCAATACATGATTGCTGTTATTTTTTACAAGGTGGTATGGTGTCATGGTCAGGAGTGGGGACTCTGGAGCAGACTCTCTTGTCAGCAAATTTTGGCTTCTAGATATGTGACCACGCAAAGGTACTTAATCTCTCTGTGTCTTAGTCTTCTCATCCGTAAAATGGAGGTAATAATAAGACTGTTTCATAGTTTGTTGTGAAGGTTAGTTAAACAAGTGAATATACAGAGGTTCTGTGAACAGTTCTTAGTCCAGCGTAAGTCCTCAAGTGTTAACTAGCTATACTAGTACTATTACTTTTGTCTGAAATAACGTAGTTCTGATTTTTGTAGACCACCCCTAATCTTGATCTTTGATATTTGCTCAAGTATGTACAAAGCCTTTCACATTTTTTACTAGTGATTATCTAACTCTGTTCTTCTAGATTGAGTGTTCCGTAGGTTAGGTTTTGTGAAGAAATTACATGTGATGCTCTCTGGGCTCTGTATCACCTTGTCAACTTATTATTACAACAGATAATTGGGAAATCTCAACATTGGTTTTGTTTGTAATATGGTTAAAAATGATTTAAATTCCTGAAAGTTAGCTGTTAACTCTGCTATCCATTCATTCCTCTGTTTGTGAGTCTGATGAATATTTATTGCGAGTCTACTGTGTACCGAGTCCTCTCCTACAGTGGTGAACAGGACAGACAAGGTCTCTGGTCTGGTGGATCTTCTGTGTTATAGGGGAAGAGGCAGAAAATAAACAAGTAAATAAGAAAGTAATTTCTGGTGGTGATTGGTGTGTTAAGACAGTAAAATGTGATAGAGACTAGCTAGGTAGGAGAGGGCTGCTTTGTCTCTAGTGAGTCAGGGAGGGCCTTTCTGAGGAAAGATGTTTGAACCCCAGTCCTGGGATAGGAAGGAGACAGCCACGCAAAGTGCTGCTGGAAGAGCAATCCAGGAAGAGGAGTGGTAGGAGCAAAGGCCTTGGAGGAGAAATAAGCTAATGTTTTTGGTTTGTTTTTTAAAGGAATAGAACAAAAGCCCATGTGGCTGGAGGGAGGAGGAGAGGAATCTTAGGAGATGAGGCTGGTGAGGTCCACAGGGATAGATGAGTTTTAGGGTTAAGTGCTGTTCACCCATTGGAGAGCTGAGGCCAAGACCTGACCTATGACTTTTTAAACTGGATTGTAGGTGGGTATGAGTGGCTGTACTTTGTGTGTTTGAGTGATCCTGGAATACTTCTCTCATTTTCTAATATTTTTTAGATTTAGGCACATTTTTCTAATATTCCTTACCCAGTACGGGGAATATTAGAACCCGTGCTTCCTCCCGATTTGTTTGGTAAAATTTCAAGTTTATTTTACATATGCTGATGTTTAAAGAAGAGAACATGGAGCAGATTCTTGGTTTTATACCTTTCTGAACCCAAAGAGAAAGCTGGAAGAGTTAAAAATCTTTGTTGTTAATTTTTTCTTTAACATCAAAATATATTTAAAGAGAGGTTGTTTGGTCTTCTGACTTTTTTTTTTAATGTGGATTTACATTTCCTTTTTGAAGGGAGTAGTTTCTCTTTTCTTTTGAATTTAACTTAAAAATGCTAATCAGTGCAGAAGAAAAAAACAACATACTATGGAAGAAAACAAGCTTTGATTTAAAAAATACATATTATTATTTTTCTCATCATGAGGGTCCATTGGTGTAGCTGTTTTAATATGAAGTTGCGAAGCATATATAGCTCTGTAATATAACCATTTCAAGTTGCTAATAGTTTTGTTTTTTCTTCTACTACTATTTTTTTTTTAAGATGTAGTCTTGCCCTGTGGCTCAGGCTGGAGTGCAATGGCGTGATCTTGGCTCACTGCAACCTCCACCTCCTGGGTTCAAGCAATTCTCCTGCCTCAGCCTCCTGAGTAGCAAGGATTACAGGCATATGCCACCACACCCAGCTAATTTTTTGTATCTTTAGTAGAGACGGGGTTCACCACAGTGGCCAGGCTGGTCTCAAATCCTTGCCTGGTCATCCACCTGTCTGGGCCTCCCAAAGTGTTGGGATTACAGGCATGAGCCACCACGCCCGGTCTTTTTTTGCCTTCTAAGCTCAAGTGATCCTCCCACCTCAGCTTCCTGAATAGCTGTGACTACAGGTATGCACCACCACGCCTGGCTCATTTTTGTATTCTTAGTAGAGACAGGGTTTCACCATATTGCTCAGGCTGATCTTAAACTCCTGGCCTCAAGTGATCTGCCCCCCTCAGCCTCCCAGAGTTCAGGGATTGCAGGCATGAGCCACTATGGTCAGTAATAGATTTGAAAGCTGTTCAGCAGCTAACAAATATATGTTCCTTTTGTTCTAACACTTCACCAGTGCTAGAACTTTCATATTTGATTTTTGGTACAGATTCTGGTGTGTTTTTACTTTGTGTGTTTTGCAGCAACAAGAATATCTTAGGACGTGAGTGCCCTCCCAAGGGGCATTTGTGTGGATATTTAACTTCACCAGGTTGCTAGTTCAGTTAGCACTTCCCTGACAACTGCAATGGAGAGAACAGGGAAACTTAAGCTCTTTTAGAGGAATCTTGAAAATGTCCAGTGATATCTTCTCGCTAGTTCTCTGGTTATGCCATTTCAGTGGGGAATATATGGGGAGTGCGTTTGTCCTCACTCCTTCCCCTGCTCTTTTTTGCTTTGGTTTTAAGACTTTACGTATTTCTGAGAACTGTAGTCATTTCAAATATTAGTTGATACCACCATTTCTTAAATATGTGACTTACAACAAAAAATAGAAAAACTACACATTTCATCTACAGTTTTCTTTAACATAAGCCTGTTCTTTCAACAGACTAGCTCATCAGAATGCCAAAGGTGTTTGTGAGGCTGTTTTCACTCATTAACATCTTGTATATTAAATTTTTTTGTTAGATTTAACTGGTTCAAAAATAAGAGAAAGGCAGATTTTTTCTTCGGTGTGGAGGAGAGCAAAGGAAACAGCTGCCTTTTATTTTAAAGAATTTAGAGTATTTTAAAATTTGGACTATATAAACAGTGAGAGTTCTACAGAGAATTAAATGAAGTAGTATTTACTTTTAGGGGGCTTTATCTAGACTAGAAGGTCTGTTGAAGTGAGGAACTATTTTGTTTCCAAACTGTAGGTGGAATTTCCCTCCCAGAAAAAAACAAAAAACACAAAACACACAGGATCACTCTCTTAGATAACCATTGTGCAATGATCCAAATCAGGAAGCTAACACCAACACATTATTTTATTAGCTAATATGTACATCTTACTCAGATGTAAGTTGTTGTTCCAATCATGCCTTTGTAAAATGTTTTCACATCTGTTGTCAGGTCTCATGTGTTTGGATGGTACCTTAGTCTTTGTCTTTTATAACTTTTTAGTTTTGAGAACTGGTTGGTTATTTTACAGAACGTCCCAGAGTTTGAGCTTCTCTTATGTTTCATCATGATTAAATTCTATGTAAGTATTTTGTGCAGAAATCTACCGGAAGTGATGCCCTGTTTTCTGTGCATCGTATTAGGAAACATATGCTGTTGATTTGTCTTATTACTAAAGTGTTTTTTTCTTTTGTAATTAATAAATATTTTATGGGGAGATACTCTGATGCTATGTATTTTGTTACTCCTTTTACCTACGTTTAGCATCCATTTATGATTGATTCTTGCTTGAATTAATCATTACTGTAATGATTGCCAAATGGCAATTTTCTAATCAACATTTCTTTTTTACTGGTTAGTTGGCATCTCCTTTAAGGAAGAGCTTTCCTTTTTATTTACTTGTTCCTTCCTTCATTCACATCAGGCTGGACTCATGGATTCTCATTTTTATTCAGTGGGTTTTAAATACAATTTTATTTGTACTGATACCCTTGAAATTTTTGAACAGATCAGTCGTTGTGAGAGAAACTAATAAGCTGTTTCCCCAAATTCTAGGGATGTAAACTTTGCACCCAGTGTGTTTTTTCTTCTGGATCTTGTTCTGCGTGGAATCAGTTTGATGGTGGTCCTCACTACTCCCAGTTATACATGGCTTAAGAATGTGATGGTTTAGGAGCATAATGCATGGGAGATACTTCCTGCTGTATTTGAAAGTTAAAATGTAGAAGTTTGATGTCCGGTCCAAAGGGCGAGGCACGGACCTCCCCGGACCCAAGCAGGTTAGTGGCCCCGGGCGGCCTCCCGTTGGAGGCGCTGGGATAGAAACCGCGGCGCATTCGTAAGTGCTTGCGCGTAGTTCCTCCTTGTCCTGTTGAAGTTGCTCTTGGGGTCTGTAACGCGCGGTGGTCTTTATGTTTCAGCACTCTGCTTTCCACGCCACACGCTTTACATTTCTCGACTTTAGATTTCGTGAGCAAAATGGTCCCATGTTTTATTTTTTCCCGTGCGTGGGCCGTCGTGGGGCTTTAAACAGGAAGCTGTGACAGCACCCGGGCTCCGCTGGCCGTCACCTGGCCTTCCTCGCCCCTCGCCCGGCGCCGCGGGTGCGGTCCTCCCTCCAGCAGAGGGTTCCGGGCGCCGGCGCGGCCCGCTTGGGGCCGGGAGCCCTTCCTGCTGGCCGGGTGCGCGCGGCGCCGCCGACAGCTGTTTGCCATCGGCGCCGCTCCCTCCCTCGTCCGGGTGCGCGCCCCGCCCCCGCCAACAACCGCCGCTCTGATTGGCCCGGCGCTTGTCTCTTCTCTCCCCGCAGCCAATCGCGCCGGGCGAGGAGCTCCTGGTCTGGTACAATGGGGAAGACAACCCTGAGATAGCAGCTGCGATTGAGGAAGAGCGAGCCAGCGCCCGGAGTAAGCGGAGCTCCCCCAAGAGCCGGAAAGGTAGGAGCCCCCCGGCCCGCCCGGCCCCGGCGCCACGTCCGCACGCGACGCCGCCCTGCCGCCCCCGCCGCTGCTGGCCTGACCGCGAGGCGGGTCGCGGGCGCGGACGGCGGCGCCCGCGGCGTCTTAGTGACCTTTTCCGGACTCGGCCCGGCCCCGGCCCTGCTCCCGCCCCGCGGTCCCGCTCGGGCCCTGCGATCGCCGCCCTCCTGCCCGGCCGGCCCGGCCCCGCTGCTGAATCACGGCCGCCCCTCGCTCGGGCTGTTTTCTAACTTGTGACTTAGAGCCCTGGCTGCGGAAAGTGCGCGGACGTCTCTCCTGGGCCGGATGCTCTCCCGCGGGCACCCAGAGCCGCGCTCCGCATCCGCGCGCACGGCGGGCGCCCGAGCCTTCTCCGGGCCGGCCTGACAGCACTGCTCCTCAGACTCGGGCCCGCAGCTCAGGACGCGGGCTGCGTCGGCCGCGGAGTCGGGGCGGGGGAGTGGGGGAGGCAGGGGCAGAGACAGACACAGAGACAGGAGGCGGCGGGGAGGGCAGGGAGGCTGCGGGCGCGGTGGGCTTCCGAAAGGATGCCCAGGGGGTTGTGGAAGTTAGAGAGCGTGTTGTTCTGTCGTTTTGACGCAATTCTCATAGTTTTACGACTTCTGATGATTTCGAACAAAAGGTAAAGTGTAGTCACACTTAAAAAGGGAGGGGATAATTTCTGGGTAGGAAAATAGTTTGGTTGGCTGTATCATATTTCCAGCTGGCATACTGACACGTTGGGACTTTTTTTTTTTTATGAAGAATTTTAATGTGAACTCAGGAATCGGTCATAGATTCCAGTTTGAAAATACGCCAGGGCACAGTATGGTAGTTTCTTATTGATACAAATACAGGTTTTTGTTTTTTTTTCCCTCACCTTAAGTCTTAAGTAAATTTTTTAGTCATCTGAACAGACAGGTCCATCCTTTACCCTACATTGCAAAGTGAGTTGTGGAAGATACAGTGTAATTAAAATCATACCGTAAACTCGATTTGGGAAAATATTAAAATCGTCATTAAGGAATGTAGGCAAGAAGTCTGTTTTGATTTTTCAAGTATGTATTCTTTGTGTATCACCACGAAATGGAAATACACTTAACTCACCCATGGAACAGTTGGTAGGCCTTTTACTGAATATGCATTGTCTATTTATTGATGTGATTTAGTCACTGCTTTAGAGTGTTAAATGCTTTTGATCCTGAATCAGATGATCAGAGTCTAGAAAGTTCCCAGTTTTTTTTGTTTTTGTTTTTTAACTTTAACTGGGTACTGGGATTTTGTTATTAGGCTTAGTGCTTAATTGGTTGCAATGAAAACTTTTTATGTAATTCAACTTGTTCCTTTATTTTGTGTTCATTTTGTTTAATGTTACCAGCCTTCCAGGTAAGTTGTGATATGTAGGGGGCTGGAGATGGGGAGGACAAAACTCTCTTTACTGTGCCACTAATCGTAACTAACTCATGTACTTAAATAGATTTGTAGTTTAATAGCAACCTCAGTTTAGTGCTTTTCTCTGTTTGGCATACTTTGGTGTGCATGTTTATTAGAACATACATCATTACTCTTTTGCTTTTTTTTAATCTGTAAATTTATCTTTGTCTTAGTTGGATGTGGGGAAAACTTGAACATATACTTTCTGCTGTATTAGTGATGTGTGAACTTAATATCTGCAATTTTATACCTGCATAGACGTCTGGTGTTTTATATTGACTTAAATAGTTCATATTATTATTCTATTGTTTTGTACTATTCTGGGCAGCCTATAACCCAGAATCCTAGGTTTTAATTAAAAGACTTACACAAAGCTCACTCTTGGAACTTACAGCCTGTTTTTAACAGCTTACTGGTAAAGAGACCTGTTTGCTCTCTAAGACTTAAACTTTGAAGTGTTTAAATAATGAGTCAAACCTTTTTTTACTTTTAAATAAGTACTCAGAACCAACTTATAGCTTGCAAAGACCTGAAATGGAGATTTTAAAATATTAACTCAATTCTATTTAGGTTTTATATGTGACCTCAAACATTTAAATATCTTTTCAAGTAGTGATGTCAGAGAGTGAATCAACATAAATGTCGTTCAGAGGCAATGTTAACTTGGTATTGCTGAAAGCTGTGTGTTGAATACATGCAGCGAACAGGTAGATTGACAGTGGGCCTGACTTCATTTTCATTCTGAGACAGAGAAAAACAAAGGGCTGAATTCCTCATAGTTCTGGACCTCAGCTTCTTTGCATGACAGCTGCTATGCTTACAGCTGTGCGTTGCATGTGGTGCCTTTCAGAATTCATCAGATTGCTGTTGGATCATAGGCTTGTTTGGGCAGGGCAAAGCCCTAATTTCTTTACATCCAAAGTAGTGGACCCTTCTCCTCTCTCCTCTCATCACCTCTCCCCCATCTCCTCCTCTCCCTCCCCCATATTCATTCATTCACCTAATGTTTGTTTAGCCCATGCTGTGTGCTAGGCACTGTGCTCTGTTGTACCGCACAGTGATGAGCAAAAAGGCAGCAGTAACTTCTCACGGCGCCTGTAGTCTCTTGGGGGAATCATCATTAAATCAGTAAATAGCTGATCAGCGCCTAGATGATTGGCACGTAGTGGGCCCTCAATAAATATTCATTGATTGGCAATGACTCACACAAATGTGTTGAAGGAAAAGAAAGCAGTGTTGTGAGAACACAGTTCATATTGTCTGCGACCATGGAGCATGCAGTTTTGCCCATGGGCCAAAGATGGGCATACATCAGACATTTTAAACTAGAGTTTAATTTGGATTCTCAGCTTTGTGATCTTCACTTTTTACATATCTGAGCAGCCTCTGTAAAATGGAAAACATGTTACTTGAATGAAATAGATTAAACTTTCAGGTAGAGAGCAAGGAGGGTTTTTAGTGTCAGGTGTTTCAGGTTATTTTAATGTGAACCATAGAAAGATCACAATTATAAAATGGCATAGAAACGGTCAAATTTAGACGTATTTCTCATCTTGTTGATCTCTGTCCCGTTTGTTTTGGCGAGAAATGAGAAATTGAATTTGCTTGTTAGCAGTAAGCAATGACTGTTGGCAAATGCTCTTTCAGAATGTAGACTATCATGGCAGTGTTTTCCCTGCTTTCTCAGCTGCATAAGAGCCTTACCTGAAGTTCTTTTAACCTGGAGAAATAGCAGTGGCTTTCTACAAATGGGCTTAGTGGAAGGAATGAAAAACGGGATGCCTGGGTGTTTACCAGGTATGCGATTTTGAGCAGCTCATGTCACCTCTCCGAGACGAAGTTTCCCTAGCCTTAAAAATGAATATCATAATATCGATGATACTTGTGCCACCTAATCTCACAAAGTTGTCAAGAGCAAGTGAGATAATAAAAACATGCTCTGTGAAGCCGTGGGCTCTTGGAAATGTAACTACCACGTCTCAGAACAGGGTTGGCATTTACTTCCCTGCTACTTGCGGAGGAACTACTGACTTGGTGACTCATTTATTCAGTGGGAATTTATGGAGCACCTGTGGAAGCTCAGAATAAGCGTTGGGTCTCTTCTTTCCCTCTTTCTTCCTATGTCACAGCCTCATTCTGTGCTGATTCACCCTTGTTTTAGGCCTAGTTCTAACCTATTGACCTCACTGTTCACAGCAAATTAGGAGAAAATAGTTTATATTTATAGCAGCAGGAAGTTTTATACCTGAAAGCTGGACATTGAAGAAAATAAAGTTTATAACAAAAATCAGCAATGAATAATAAAGAACAGGTTTTGTAAGATCATTTAATAGGTTCAGGTAGTCCTTCATAAAAACCTTAAGTAGTGCCTGAGAATATCAACTAGTTTATAAGCATTTATCTCCATGACTTTGAGTCACCACAGAACAGTTAAATTATAATCAGCTTAGCAAAGTGGTATTTTATCTGTCTTTACCATCAGAATTGTTTAAATTAAAAACCTTGGTACTGTGAAGAACTCTAAAGTCTTTTGAAATTGTATATATTTGAAATTCTTCAGTAAAGGTGTTGAATAACAAGCCTTTAGAAATTTAAAATTTAGGGAGATAAGAGAGCCATATGCAAAGATAACTCTAAGGTATTTTTTTTTTTTTTTTTTTTAAAGTGCTAAACAGATGGTACAGGCAGTAAGGACTGTTGCCCTCCCTAAGAGGAGGAAAAAGGGATGCTGAGCTGGGCTGGGCTGGCTAGGGAGACTTTATGTAGAAAGGGTGGCAGGATGGGGACATTTCAGAACAGAGAGAGGAACGAGAAGGACGTTAAGTGGAACCTTGGGGGCTGAGAAGTTGTAACTGTGTGGATGGTCTTCCTCTCTGTTATTTAACATGTATTCCGTGCATCTGTGTCAGGTACTATTCTGGGGGCTGGAGTTTCAGCAAAGAACTAAAATGAGAAGGGTACCTGTTCACATAGAATCACGTTCTGGAGAGTGGGGGACTGCAGGCCAACAGATGAAGTAGGCATGCCTTGTAATGTCAATAGTGTGTCGTAGGGTAGGTTGTATGGCCTGACTGTTGGTGGGTGGCTAGGGGTGACCTTTCTGAGGTTGTGACATAAATGACACAGGAAGTTCTAGGGGCTGAGGGCTCCAGGAAGAGGGACCCAGTTCTATTAGCAGTTGTACTCATTATAAAATAGCTTACATGAGTATATTCGGAGTATGAAACTTAGTTCTGCAAATGGACATATATTGGCCCTTTTTCTGCCAGGTGCTGCACCAAGCTGCTGGGTTGGTTGGTGGGGAGAGGAGAGATGACTATAGCAGGTACCATCCTCCTCCAGTGCGGAGTCTCCAGGTCTGTTTCATTACAGCCACGTGCAGGTCAGACTTAGTGGGTGTTCTGGTTGGTGAGGGGGAAGGAAATGGGCACTTCCAAAACTGGAAAACTTGTCCAAGATTCCTCTACCAACGAGTATCACAGTCCAAATTTGAACCAGGTTTTCCATACCTTTTCTTTATATAATATGCAGCTTTTTGTCTACATGCGGTTGGCAACACCAAGTGACAACATTGGTTCCATTTAAAGTTGAAATTAGAGAATACATTTAATAAACGCAGAGTGGTTGGGCTTCCATGGAGTTTGATCTCCTAACCTTTCCTAGCAGCTGGCAGCTCTGTTTCAGACTACAAGCTGAATGACAGAGGCCTGTGTCTGAGGATGGGCCTTATGCCTACGGGGTGCCTGGTGGGCAGGTCGTGTGCCCACTCACAGGGCACTGGCCTGTGGTTCCTGTTTGCAGGTGCTGGAGCAGGATGTGGAGCACTTGGACACGGCAGCGTTTCTGTGTCTGGCTTTATGCTGGCAACCTTGTGGTGTTGGACACAAATAAGCTGCTTCCGGGTTGGTCAGTCTTAGAGGGGCCTGTCTCTGCCCTAGCTTTCTGGCTGCCTCCTGAGGGTGCCTTTGCTGAGCATTGAATGTTCTGTCACTGGTGGTTGCTTGCCAGGATGAACTCTCTGCTGTTGTGGTGGTGGTCTGTTTTTAAAAGCTCAGTACAGTTTTAATTAGTATTTTTTCAACAGTAGGAGTTAGGGAATTAAAAAAAAAATGCAGTTCTGCTGCTGCTGCTGAATTGCACCAAACTGAGATAAAAATGTTGGTCAGTATTTTCATTTTGTGCCTTTGATTCTTATAATTTATCCTTGTTCACAGGGAAATTATGTGGACTAAAACTTTTCAAAGCATTTTGCAAATTTCTCACCAGTATTTTAGTGGGTGAATTTGCAAAAATCCTAACATATGCCATGATTAAAAAGTTTTAAACATCATAATTATGTGTATTGGGAACCATGCTGTGCTCTATTTTTAGGTTATTTTGGTTCTCTTGTCCATATGTAAATTGGAAGGTGAGACTTCCTAATACAGAAAAAAGGTTTGATTATGATTACATTTTCTAAAGGATACAAAAGAGGTAACAAGACCCTTATATTTAGTTCAAAATACTTTAGTTGATTTTTACAAATCCACTTATAATTTGAAAGTAAAAAACCCCATTTCCTGTGCTTTCCTTCAATATGAACACTAGGTTCTTTTTCTAAATTATGAATTTTTATTTAGTTTCATGTTTCAGTTTACAGATAGCTGTTACGATATTCAAACTAATGTTCATAGGAGTATTACAGAGAGGAGGGTGTAGTTTTTTATTTTATTAGAAAAAAACTTTTAAAGTTTATTTATTTATTTTGTAGAGACAGGGTCTCTCTGTGTTGCCAGATTGGATTCCAACTCCTGAGCTGAAGCCGTCTTCCTTAGCTTCCCTAATAGCTGGTATTACAGGCATGCAGGGTGGAGTTTTGTATTTAAAGCTGCCTCTAAAGAATTGAGGAATTGGATAAATATCCCAAAAACACCATTATGGAGGTTAAAAATGGACATTTCTTTTAGTTAAAGGTTGTATGGGGAGCTGGAGTTGAAGTTTCAAGTAGACTGGCATGGTACTTTGTAGGCAATAGATTGCTTGTTTATATTTCACATGCTGCCAGGCACAGGCCTTGACTTTTATTTTGACCATTCATCTGGCTGACAGTGTTTTATTAGTGTTCATAATTTGGTTGAAATGGTTTAGAGGAGCTGAATGACGTGGAGAAGCAAAAGTTATTTGAAAATGCTATTGTTTCTTTAAGTGAAAAAGAGAAATACTGAAAGTAGCTGTTTTTCTTTTAGCCACTCAGATTAAACCAGTTTTCATACATTACAAGAGTTCTTGGCTGAATTTATTTATACAGTGTATTTTGATAAGGACGTATGTCATGCCTTGACACTTATTTGCACGTCATGTCATGCCATGAATCACTCATTTCTATTGATGATGACAATGACAGCAATTATCCTTGTTTCTAGCATTGTGCTGGTTGCTCTGTGTATACTATGGCTAAGCCTCCCAATAACACTGCAAAGTTGAGGTCAGTTATCATCAGTTGTAGAAGAGGAAACTGATGCTCCAAGGGGCTACATGCTTTGGCCAAGTTCACATAGGTCCCAAATTAAAGGCTCTGTCTTACCTAAATCCAGTTTTCATGCATGATGTTTCTAAGTAGGACAGATATACTGTCTAAGTTGCAGTGTTTTATTTACTTTACTGACTAGCCAAGGTGAATTTTCACTGCTCACCGTAAGAAGTGCCTACTTTAAATAGCAAGACTGTGATTAAGTGAAGTCTTTGGTGTAGGAGAGATCAGTTACGGTGACACCTTTGGTTATTTTTGCTTTGGAGATTTATGAATTGCATAGGTGTGTTGCATTCCTTTGAGCACCCCAGATAAACAGTTTTTAAAAACACAGATTGAGTTTTTACCCCTTGCTAGCTGTTGTCTGTCAAGTGTTTTTTAAATGACATATTTGTTGTTCTAGGTTTCTAATGAATATTTTCTTTCTCTTAGGTTTTATATTACTTTGCCGTTAGTTTTGAAACCAAAAGAGCACAGTGAGACAGACATTGCTTTTGCCCAGCTCCCTCTGCAGTGCAGAGGATCGAGTCTAGGATTATAGAGCTCTTTCATTTTGTCCTATTGATGAGAAGCCGATGATTAGCTTCCAACTTGGCAGCACTGGTCTTGTGTTGAGACTGGCTTAACAGTCTGGCTGCTCTACCAATAAAAGTATACATTTTAAAGTTTTCTTGAGCTGAATGTTATAGATTATGAACATGCTTTAATTAATGTGCGCCCTAAAGATTATTACAGAAACTGTAAGTACAGTTCTGATTTGTTTGTAGATATAATTGAGTTACATCATGCTTGCTAGTTTTTTCAATGTTAGGAGGTGACATTTTGTTTTTGTTTTGCCAGAAAGTTTATTTGTCGAGTGGGATAGCTTTTTTTTTTTTTTTTTTTTTTTTTTTTTATTTAAGAAGAATACACTTGAACTATTTGAAGCAGTACCTTCTTAGGAGGTTTTGTTTGCTGATAAAGCTTTCCTATTCTAGCTGCTTGACTCATGCCAGAGGAGAAACATTAAAGGAGACCAGAAGGTGAAAAGAGTTGCCCTAACCTACAGGTGTGTGCTCATGAATTTTCCTAATGAGGAAGACTCATTGATTTCCTCATTGTCTTTTTTTTTTTTTTTTTTTGAGATGGAGTTTCGCTCTTGTTACCCAGGCTGGAGTGCAATGGCGCGATCTCGGCTCACCGCAACCTCCGCCTCCTGGGTTCAGGCAATTCTCCTGCCTCAACCTCCTGAGTCTCTGGGATTACAGGCACGCGCCACCATGCCCAGCTAATGTTTTGTATTTTTAGTAGAGACGGGGTTTCACCATGTTGACCAGGATGGTCTCGATCTCTTGACCTCGTGATCCTCCCGCCTCGGCCTCCCAAAGTGCTGGGATTACAGGCTTGAGCCACCGCGCCCGGCCTCCTCATTGTCTTTATTCCACAATAGAGTCTTAGAATATGTATGTCTATATAAAATTTTTAAAGCTTCTTGAGTTTGTAGCCAAATGTAATGTGGCTTTTTTTACTTGGAACTTTTACTGAGAGTGCTTGATTCGATTGTTCCTTAAAGAGGTAGTAAGTATTTAACACCCCCCAACCACCCAAACACATACTGTAGGCAAAACACAACTGCAGTTTCGTAGTCTATGCTTTCATTTTTTCAAACTTCTTTAGCATTTTTTTTTTCTGTTCTAACCTTTTCTCTGAAAAATAGGAGAAGTTATCTTTGTTTAAAAGGTTAAAACTTAGGAGGCTGAGGCAGGAGAATTGCCTGAACCCAGGAGGCGGAGGTTGCGGTGAGCCGAGATCGCGCCATTGCACTCCAGCCTGGGTAACAAGAGCGAAACTCCATCTCAAAAAAAAAGGTTAAAACTTGGTGCGTATATTAGGAAAATGTCCTGAGGGATTCTGGATAAGGGACTAGAACATTCTCAGTATTTTGAAGCATTTATTTTAGCTGCTTCTTATTCCTGCTTCTGTGGCCATGATCCTGAAATTTAAAAATGTTTTGATGAAAGTTTTACTAATCTAGTGAATGTGCAGTTATTTTGGATGCTTAATATTAAAAGTACATAACATTTATTTTTAATATACAGAGAATATTCTAATGAATAAGATGATGATACTGTGTGTGTAGTATATTAGTTTCTAAGATAATATGACATCTAAAATACTGCTAATTTGATACTTTCATAACTTTCATTTTGATATGTTCTTGTTTAATCAGTGTCTAAACAATGAAACCTAATTTCACTCTTAATGAATTATAACTCTCTGTTCCCGGTTAATGGACAGTAGCAAAGGATTGACTTCTGTTAAGAAGAAAACTAATATAGCATTGCTTAGGCTAAAATTCCCGTCTTTTTTTTTTTTTTTTTTTTTTTTAAAGAAAAACTAGTGATAAACAATCTTTTTTCTTGTATTTATATTTTTTTTTTTTTTTTTTTTTTTTTAAAGAAAAACTAGTGATAAACAATCTTTTTTCTTGTATTTATAATCCTACCTTTTGGTGTAGTCTTTTGTAGATTTCCTGAGGCGTCACATGCCACAAAAATGAAGGCAAACTGGTTTGTTCACCCATGTTTAGAACCCCAAAACGGAATTCTGTGCAATGTTTGAAGTTGCAGTGCCATTTAGAATGGGCAACAATGAAATTTCTGAGTGTTGTTTTTTTTTTTTTTTTTTTTTAAAAACCATTTGGCCTCTCAGGTTCTGTTTTCATTCTCTTGCCAGTTGGAGATGTAATATATGCCTTTCTGGTTCTGTTGGCTACATTTTTGTCTTTCATATGTGGGATTATCAGAGCCTGCTTCTCTGGAATAGGGAGATTACTGGCCATAAGCAGAATGTCTAAGAGCCTGTGAGAAATGAGAGTTCCTAGCTCTCCACCTCTTGCCTTGTTGCTTCCGCCATGAGGATGTGAATGTTGGTCATAGCTGGGTGCTAAGTCTTGTATTCTTCTGTAGCAGGTTTATGCTGTGGGCAGCACCATGATGATCAGAGTTGTAGTTTTGATCTTTTACATGTGGAACAATCTCCTTGTCTATTTACACATAATGGACTCTAATTTTTGTAAGATTAACACTAATGTTGAAATTATAATTTCCCTCTGACATCCAAGAAAATAAGTAAAAGGGAGTATCAATAATAAGTAATAAAAAATGTATGTTGTTAATGGTCTCAATCTTAGATTTTTGGACCAGGAGTTTAAGATTCCAAATCTACTTGATTTTAGGAATTTTGTTAATTGCTAAAGGTGTAATCCGTAGTGTCTTTCCCTTGTTAGATGGGTCATGGGAGTGTTTGATAACAAGATCAAATTTGCGTTAAGCTCTTAATAACTCTTTTCCGTTATCATTATAAATCCAAGAATTCAGGATAGAAGATAATGCAAATTAGCTTTCTCATCCCGCCGCCCAAGATGCCGAAAGGAAAGAAGGCCAAGGGGAAGAAGGTGGCTCCGGCCCCTGCTGTCGTTAAGAAGCAGGAGGCCAAGAAAGTGGTGAATCCACTATTTGAGAAAAGGCCTAAAAATTTTGGCATTGGACAAGATATCCAGCCCAAAAGAGACCTCACCCGCTTTGTGAAATGGCCCCGCTATATCAGGTTGCAGCGGCAGAGAGCCATCCTCTATAAGCGGCTGAAAGTGCCTCCTGCAATTAACCAATTCACCCAAGCCCTGGACCGCCAAACAGCTACCCAGCTGCTTAAGCTGGCCCACAAGTACAGACCAGAGACGAAGCAAGAAAAGAAGCGGAGGCTGTTGGCTCGGGCCGAGAAAAAAGCGGCTGGCAAAGGGGACGTCCCCAGTAAGAGACCACCTGTCCTCCGAGCAGGAGTTAACAGCGTCACCACCTTGGTGGAGAACAAGAAAGCTCAGCTGGTGGTGATTGCACACGATGTGGATCCCATTGAGCTGGTTGTCTTCTTGCCTGCCCTCTGTCGTAAAATGGGAGTCCCTTACTGCATCATCAAGGGTAAGGCAAGACTGGGACGTCTAGTTCATAGGAAGACCTGCACCACTGTCGCCTTCACACACGTTAATCCGGAAGACAAAGGTGCTTTGGCTAAGCTGGTGGAAGGTGTTCGCACCAACTACAATGACAGATACGATGAGATCCGGCGTCACTGGGGAGGCAATGTCCTGGGTCCCAAGTCTGTGGCTCGCATTGCCAAGCTAGAAAAGGCAAAGGCTAAAGAACTTGCCACGAAATTGGGTTAAATGTAAATAACTGTTTCTGTAAAAAAAAATAATTAATGCAAAAAAAAAAAAAAAAAAAAGAAGATAATGCAAATTACTGTCTGTATGCCAAGATAAAATTTGGGGTTGTAATAGAGTGTAGAAAATATTAAATCAAGAAAAAGTGATACTTAATTTCTGTCTGACCTTTTCAAATTTTAAAGACAGAGTCCTATAAATTTCATGGGTGATTGTCAAAAAGTACGTGAAATTGGTGAACTTTGTTTTCATAGAGAATGATTCTTGTGCTTCCTCCTACTCCCTCTTCAGTTTCTATGCTAAGCACATTAAAAAATAAAATAAAATAAAAATTTTTTTTAGTGGATGGAAATTCATTGCTTGGGCTTCACTGTTCCTTTTGCATTAGATATAGATTGATCAGTACTTTGAAAATGGGTAACTTGTTTAAAATGAGCCTGGAGTGTATGTGTATGTTGGGTAGAGAGGAAAGGGGAAAATTTGCTGGCCCAGCTATATCTTGAATGTTAGGAGATGCACAATATGCAGAATTCATTGTGATACACCAGAACATAGCCTTAGAATTAAGAGACCAGATTCAAATACCAGCTCCACCAGTTAATAGCATTGTGACTTAAGATGGGTTACTCTCCACCTTTTGGTCTTTAATTTGCCTGTCTGTAAAATGGGAATATGAGCTACCTAACCTACAGGGGTGCTGTGAGTATTAAGTGAGAACATTATAGGAACATTTCTGGTACACCAACTTTTGGTTCATCCTGTTGTAGTGGTAGGCACTAGCAAAATTCATTCTGTAGCAACTGCCATTCTTTGGCCTGTTGGCACACTTCTTAAAAAACAAAACAAAACAAAACAAAAAAACAGTTTTGCCATCTTGTGTAGCATGTTCTCTTAAAATCCGTATATTTTCCTTTCGCATTGTGGAGTGAATTAAGGTGATTCAAATTAGGTAAGAGTAAAGGTCTTCTTTGGATCTGCAACTAAATATATACATCACGGCACTAAGGAATTCTTCATATGCAAGAAACCTGCTTCTCTCTTAAAAGCCGTCTTATTTCACTGTTACCCAAACTAGGACACCTGTGGTGACATAGGTTGGTGCATTAGGTAACTGTTGGAATTTGATTTGTTCCATTTGCCTGGCAGAAGTAAACACATCTTACTGTTATGTGGTCCAAAGCACTCATGACTGTTAAAACAGGATTTTATGTGAGTGAGTTTTTCTTGACATTTTCTTAGATATTAAATTATCAGACAGCCTTTAAAGTAATCATGTGGGAGCAATTTCAGGGCTTTATATGACAGATTTTTTTTTTTTTTTTTTAACATTCTTTCTGGGTGTGAAATCAGGAAAAGCCAAATGGGTGAAAGGATTATTTTCTTAGAAGGTACTAATTAATTTGAAGATACCAGTTTCCTGGGAAGAAATGTCCTGATTATCTGTGCAGCATCTTTACTGAGCATTCTGAGGAGTTGGAGTTCTTTTTCAGGGATTACACAGGTACATTCCTTCTGTTGAAAGGCAATGCTTGTACATACTCACAACTTAACTTTGTAATAACACAGGAGTCCTTGAGCCCCCAGTGTTGTCTACCAAATAATTGTGTTTACATCCATTTGTGACTGTATGGGGAGAAGGGCCTTAGGTGTTACTTGATACTCAGAGGGGTCTGAAGTCTCCTCTCCAAAAGACTAAGAACCACCACAGCGAGCCAATATGTTCAGTTTTCAAACTCAAGCAGAGACAGTTAGAAGCAATAAAATCAGTAGGTTACAGACTTTAAAAATGAAGTATACTCATAGCTTACACTATTCGAGCATTTATATATTGATGTGGACATGAGGGACAGAATTCTCTCAAACGTCTGTCCTCATTGGACTTGTACATTTTTATAATAGTATCTGGGTGGGATCCTGTGAATCAATGGACAACAAATGAACAAAACAAATGGATGAATTAGGAATTGTTAGTGGAAGCAGATTGTCATTGTTTTCATACGAAGGGGAACATATGCCGACAATTGAGATTGTAGGCCTGTGCTTTCTGTAATTTGTTTAGTAGAATCTACTGTGGATACTCCTTACAATCAATTCCATTTATTGAGTCTGTGCCAGGCACCGTGTGTCATTCGTTTTGTGCATTACCTCATTTTCTTCTTTTGATGACAATATCAGATTAGTATTACCAGTATATATAATAGTTGGTTCCCATCTGCCTCAAATGGATTTGTTTCTCGTTAAATCAAATCATGGCCCAAGGGCTGCACAATGTACTTTCATGCTCTTTCACTTTTATGGGTTTCTGTTTTTGAGGACCAAACTTATCTTGAGGACCTACTTTATTCTGAGTGCCACCACCACACTGGAGAAGGGAACAAGAGCCTAGTCCACTGTCTCACCTCAGTTTGGGTCACCTCTTTGCAGGGAGCACATGTGACCTTGGAGACACAGTAACCTTCTGGGAGCAGGTGAAATGAGTGCGTGGGTTGAGAGACCCTTTCCATCAACGGTGGACACTGGCCTAGGAACGACTCCTGTTTAAAGCCCTAGTCCTCTGTGAGCCTTCCCTCCCAGGCTTAATTTGTTCCCTATGGGCATTATTTTACCCCTATATTGGCAAAAAAAAATAGAAAAAGCATCAGCTCAAGGACATTGTGGGATAGTCCTTGGAGACCAGCACCAAGGAAGATTTCATGCCTCTGAAAGGCTCCCTTCTCAGTGCCAGAACCTGTTAGCAAGGCCAGGTCTGCAGTGCGAGCTCCTTAGGCTTCCCCCACTTCATCGAGTTCCATTGGTGGATGGCACTTTATTTCCTCCGCTCCTCCCTCTTTTCTCCTTCTCTGTCTCTCCTGACTCCTTGCTTTTTTCACTATCCTTCCTTTCCGTTTTCTCTATTTTTAATGAAATACAGATTCTTGAGAAGATCTTTTCCACTCAAAGTTTGCTTCTTGTTAACATTAGCAGGGTGTTTCTGCAGAGGGGCTTGTTTTTTACAACGTTAAACAGGCATGTAACTTCAATTTTAAATTCTTTCATGGCAGACATCTTTGTAGTAATATATATTTGTATTCCCTGTAGCTCATAAGTGTTGTATAGCTAATAAGCAGCCAAGGAAAATTATCAGAATACTTACTTACTTTACCATGATTCCAGAAACTTGACAAAGTACTCAAGAAATTTTTAAAAAATCTATCAAGAATAATAAGTTTGGGCTAAATTTTAATAGCAGTCTGATATAGTCTGAATAGCACATCTGAGAATGAGATACACATTGCTGAATAGGCTAGTAGAGTTTTGTGTTTAGGTGGAGATCTATTTAAAAAATCTGGATTTGGGCTGGGCATGGTGGCTCATGTCTGTAATCCCAGCACTTCAGGTGGCCCAGGCAGGCGGATCACCTGAGGTCAGGAGTTTGAGAGCATCTTGGTCAACATGGTGAAACCCCCCCTTTGCTGAAAATACAAAATTAGCCAGGCATAGTGGCTCATGCCTGTAATTTCAGCTACTTGGGAGACTGAGGCAGGAAAATAACCTGAGCCACTGGAGGCGGAGGTTGCAGTGAGCTGAGATTGCACCATTGCAGTTCAGCCTGGGCAACAGATCAAGACTCTTTTTCAAAAAAAAAAAAATCGATTTGAATTTAAATGTAACTTTTGATTTAAAAGAGTTTATAAGAATAATATGTTTTAGCTTCATCCTGTTCTTCAATCGGAAGTACAGGCTTGGCAGCTCTGAGTTTACCAGAGGGGATGAGTTTGTGCTAGACGATGTGCGTGCGGAAGCCTGGAGGGGTACCAGGTCTTTTTCCTTGGATTATATGTTGGTCCATAAGTGCTGAGAGGGGCACAGCTGCGGACAAGGAGGTGGCCGGGCACAGTTGAGATCTTCCGCTGCAGTGGGATCTGGTTGATCAGCAGTAGTGGAGCTGAGTCTGAAAACCTGTGCTGGACTAAAAGTGCCTCATTTCACAGTGGGGCTGAGTGATTAGGTAGCTTAATATCTCTGTAAATGCTCTTGTTTTTGTAAACGTCTGTTAAAATGTGGCCTAATCAAATGCCATTGTCTGGTTTTTGCATTTTTAAGAGAAGCAAAATAAAGGTACAGAATGATTATCACAGCCAACTGCCAAGACATTGACCCTTAGGTTAATACCGGCAGGCACTCAACGTGATTGTTTAAATTAGATATTTTATTTAAATAATGATGGGTATAATAACCAAGTGCAGTGAACAAGAAAAAGAATATGGGGTTTGTGGCTGGAAAGAGGAAACATTAATTTTTTGTTTGAAGTGATGTGTTGCATAGAATTGAAAGATACTACCAAAAGGTTAACAGGCGTAATTTGAATGCTAAGCATTTTTGGCTCTTTAATAATATCTGTTCTATTTTTAATCCCTTTAAAGTCTTTATAACTGTGTGTCCATTGTGGATTTGATATTGCTGGGAATTTTGGCGTTTCTCTGAACGTTTTTTCTGAGTTGAATACATGAAAAGTCATGTGTTCTTTTTTTGCATAATATAAACAAATGTTTATTTGAGAAAATACAATCAGATAGAGATATCATACCCTTATCAGTACTCTCTCACTGGGAGCCACCTGCCAAAATCTGAATGTATATTCTTTTGATTTTCCTTAAGTTTATCTCTGTGGATGTATCATAGACTGATTTTATTAATTAGTCATATGGCTTGACCATTGTTCTTACGGGCATTTCTGTAACCAAATGTGAAGAATGAATTTTGAATGTTTTCATTGTATCTTGTTTCATATTTATGTCAGATTTTTACTTCTTGAAAATATTTTAAAACTTGATGTAGTTAATTCATCAGGATGCAGTATTGTAAATTTTGCTATAGGCTTTGAATGGGGAAACATGACTTTCTTTGCCGAGTTCTTGAGGGTGTGGCAGTCCCCTCTGTTTTCAGGGTTGCCAGGCGCTGGAAACACACCTCCTCTACAACAGCACCCACTTTGTTTTTTTGGTCGCAGGGGGCTGAGTCCGTAACTCGAATTAGGTTGTTTATTTTGTAGTTGCCTCTTCACTATTTATATGTAAGGTTTTCAGATTTTAGGTACATTTTTCAGGCTACTAAAAAAAACATGAGAAGGAAGCCTAGAAATTAATTATAAAGTAGAACAGGTCAGCCGCTTGTTTATATGTCATTACTTTCCTAAATAATTTTGTTCATGCCACAACAGTTTTTGAGGCTCCAATGAATGTAAGGAAACTTAATGCTTTCTTATCTTGAATTTGGTGAAGTTTATTTGGGAAGCCCTTTCTAAGATTTGGAATTATCTAGTCAAAACCACTGAATGCCTTTTTCTGACAGCGTAAAAGCCTGGACTCCCTTCTGACAGATCTTTGCTGTTCTCCCCTGAGCCTGACATTTGGAAGAGTTAGGGGAGCCTGCAGCCTCCACAGCTGCAGAAGCTGTGCAGCAGCCCCCTGGCAGGAAGCAAGCATTTCAGGAATTTATACTGTGATCTGCAGAACTGCAAAATCTAGAACTTTCCACTGTTTCTGTTGGAAGCAAAACCTAGAGTTGTGTTTTAATACCATGAGCTACTTAAAACCAGATAGGTTTTATTTTTATAATTTGCCTCCAGGATTACAGATAGTTCTTGGTGAGTTTAACTGCAGAAAAGGATGTGAATTATGCCAAAAGAGCTTAACAGAATTTTTTACTGTCAGATAAGTTTCAAAATTATTTTCAGTGAAAAAGGCACCTATAGAAGAATGCATGGCATGTTACTTTTATAAATACTAACTGTTGCAACGTCTTACTACTTCAGATCTGCGGGGCTTGCTTGGCCACTGATCGCTCCTTGACCAGTTGTAACAGCCACTTGTGATCCTCTGATAACCATACCCCCCTGCTGACATCTCTGAAAGCCTCTCTGCTTGAGGCACACTGATGTCCCCATCAGTCCTTCTGCCCGGGTTTCCCGTTTCTTTTGTTAATGACATTTGATGACTTCCAGAGTACCAAGTAATACTCTTACATTAAAGCATGCATTCAGAATTTTGAAATGAACTGTTAATTACTTACGAAAACTTAGCTTTATGTATCCATTTCCAGCTTCTCCCTTCCTCTCTGTCACCCCAACTGCAGAATGTTAAACTCACATAGGCAGCAGAACTGAGGTCTAATTCCAGTTGACCTTAACCATCTCACACATAGCATCACCTGGGCCATTCTTAAGATAACAGCTCTGCTATTATCCATCGATTCCCTTTCCTTACCAACACAATCTATTGCAGATTTTTTTTTTTAATTTTATAGGGGTAATTTAACATGTACTTTATACTTCTGCCAGTTAAGCCTTTTCATCTTGCTTTGAGAACTCTAATCTCCAAACCAGATGTATCCTGAGTGGTTCTAGTGCCACAGCTGGCCTGCTTTCACAGAAGACGCCTTGGACTTTCAACAGTTTGGAAGGCTGTATAATAATGCCTTATTCATACTTAACCTGAAGTGCAGGTAACAGAAGCTCTTTTTGCTCCAGAGTGTTCAGGTTCTTCTCTCAGCTTTGAGCATATTGAGTTCAGCATCTACCCTGTTCTGTAGGGTCTGTGCCCTCAGCTTTGCCGTATGCTTTTGTCAGAGCCTTTCTTCAGTCTAGTATGAAAGCAAGGTTCCAGTCTTCAGCTTTCCTAAGAAGGGCCTTCTTATCTAGGGGCAGGAAGAAGAGGAAGACTGCAAAAGAGTGAGATTCTAGATCGTAGTGCCATAAGTCTGGGAGGAGGAACTCTAAGAATGAAGGAAGTACAAAGTTGTCGGATGTCAAGGAGAAACTTGGGGCAAATAAAGCCTGAAGAACTCTTGGGTTTTATAATTATGGTATCAGTGGTAACCATGGGAATTGGATTCCTGTAGAGTAGAGAGGGTGGAAGTTTAGGTGCAAGGATGAAGGACTGACGTAGGGCAGAGGAACTGGAGGCAGCAGGCACAACCCACCTTGGTGAGGTGGTATCAGCCCTGTTAGGAAGCCTGTGTCCTTGATGACCTTCCATGGTACAACTATGGAAATCTCCCAGTCGGAGTCTTGTCTGATTTGGAATCAACTGTGTATCTGAGGAAGAGGTGAGCTCCCCAAATGAAGATTGGATGGACCTAGCTTCTGTTTACAGATATTTAATTCTGATTTTATCCTTGAGAGTTGGATAGCTCCCCAGTGAGGAGGCAGCACATGTAGAGTTACATGGAGTCTTAAATTTAATTCATTTAAATCACCAAATTTATGAGCCTTCACTGTTGTAATGAATTTTTAATGTAACTTGAGCAAGTCTCCCAGAATTTTGCATTCTCTCCACTGCCTGAACATTTTAAAGTGAAACATTATTCTCTAGAATTTCCTGGTGTGTCTGTCCAGTTTATTAGGATAGTAGAACATAGTCCAGACCTAGGTTAAATTTTTCATGTGATGCTTTAGGCAATTTTGATTTTGCAACTCATATCCAAGACACCAGCAGTATAATGCTATACACTGTCTTAGAAAATAGTTGTTATGGTTGTTGAATGTCTTTGTATGGTAGCTATTTCACTAGAAAATCCAGTTTTATTGATATTATTCAGTGGTGCATCATGCTTGTTCAGATCAGGGCTCTGTGCTGTTGACTGTTACTTGTTTCTGGCACAACATAAAATAGAAACAAAAAAATGCATTCCAATTTGATTGTTGCTTTTAAAAAAAAAAAAACTATAAATGCAATTCTAGTCTTTGTTTTGTTTTTTGAGACTATCTCTGTCGCCCAGGCTGGAGTGCAGTGGCACTACCATGGCTCACTGCAGTCTCGACCTTCTGGGCTCAGTTAATCCTTCCACCTCAGCCTCCCAAGTAGTTGGCACCACAGGCATATGCCACCACGCTCAGCTAAATTTTTTTTTTTTTTGTAGAGATGAGAGTCTCACTATGTTGCCCAGGCTGATCTTGAGTCCCCAAGCTCAAGCAGTTTGCCTATCTTGGCCTCCCAAAGTGCTAGGATTACAGGCATGAGCCATTGTGCTTGGCCAGTGCAAGTCTTTATGCAACTTTTGTCACTTGCCCTTGAAACCAGTGAAATAATGGATGTAAAGTGCTTTGTAAAGTAAGGTATGCTGCTGGATGCCGTGACTCACACCTGTAATCCCAACACTTTGAGAGGCCGAGGCGAGAGGATTGCTTGAGACCAGGCGTTCAAGACCAGCTTGGGCAACGTAGCGAGATCTTGTCTCTACAAAAAAGAAACACAATTAGCTGGATGTGGTGGCACATGCCTGTAGTTTCAGCTACCTGGAGGGCTGAGGCAGGAGGATCACCTGAGCCCAGGAGGTCAAGGCTGCAGAGAACCAAGATCACGACATCGCACTCTAGACTGGATGACAGAGTAAGACACAGAGTGAGATTTTGTCTCAAAAAAAAAAAATAAATAAATAAAAATGAGGTATGCATATTAACTTATTACTGATATTAAGAAGTAACTGTAAGAGAAAGATCATTTTTAATATTTTGTTTTTGAGTTTTCTTTTTCTTTTTTTTTTTTTTTTTTTTTTTTTATTTTTTTTTTTTTTTTTTTTTTTTTTTTTTTTTGAGACAGAGTTTCACTCTTGTTGTCCAGGCTGGAGTGCAGTGGGGTGATCTTGGCTCACTGCAGCCTCTGCCTCAGCCTCCCGAGTAGCTGGGATTATAGGCACCCTCCACCATGGCTGGCTAATTTTTGTATTTTTAGTAGGGAGGGGGTTTCACCATGTTGGCCAGACTGGTCTTGAACTCTTGACTTCAGGTGATCCACCCGCCTCGGCCTCCCAAAGTGCTGGAATTACTACTCCCTGCCCTTGAGTTTTCATTCTGGCTCTACAGCGAATGTAGTTGTGTGACCTTGGACAGGTTATTTCACATCTCTGCTCTTTGGATATGTCCCCTGTAAAGTGATTTATGCATTGGGACTTTGGGGGCTTCTAGCAAAATGGATCCATTAAGTGCTAGGGGCATCAGTTTTACAATAAGGGCACAATACAGGCCCCAAAATGAATATACTACATTGGTGTTATTCTCATCAACTAAGTACACAGTTAAACATTATTTTTGGTACGTGAGCATCTTGATGCAGTAGATAACTGCTGTTTTCCTTCTGTTGCATTCAATTTCTCATCTTGATGTATTCATTTCTTTTCCTCATGTTCATAGTGTTGTCCTGTCCCTCTGCTCTTCCTTGTCATCATTTCCATTTCACTTTCCTCGTGTTTCATTCCTCTGTCTTTCTTGTCTAGACCAAGCGGAGCAGCCAGCTGGCAGTAGCGCCCTGTAGGACCCCCAGGACCTGATGGTAAGTGCACTTGTGTGCTTGCCAGGCTCCCAGCGGCTCCTGCTCCTCTGCCTCACAGAGAGAAGCTCACAAATTTCCTTCTCCCCTTTGTAAATGTCCTTATGGGTTGGTTTGTTTTTTCTTTTAATTTGATGACATATAAGACAAATCAAGTGTCGGAAGAAACCAGTACTGGTTTAAAGAAATGTAGCAGGTTCCACTACCTGTTGTTTCAATATTTGGCAGTTGTGAGGGACACCAAGCATGTGTGTGTATAGGCAGGACCCCTGGTTTGACCTTTTGTTTTGCCATAGACTGATTAGTCCTTCTCTGGCCCTGGCCTTCAGTTTCTTTCATAAAATTGCAGGCAGGAAAGGTGAATTTGATAGTCCCTTCATCTCTAGTCTAAGGCCCTCATGACAAGAAGTAACCTGACAGGTGGTTCTCCTAAAGACTGAGATCATTGTTTCAGGTGTCAGATAATCTCAATTCCATGGATGAATGGTAGAATCATGGTAGACTAATTTCCATGATAAACTAAGTCTGTCAGTGTTCACCAAATTTAGTTTGGTGGTATTGCTCCATTTTTAGAATTGTCTTACTACTGTTTTTCGAGTACCGTTTCTAATTTTTAATAAGTATATGGACTATTGAGTTACATATGTCTTTAGTGACCCAGAAATGCATTGGTCTAGCCCTGTGGTTCTTAACCTGTGGAAATCTCCCCAGGGGACATCTGGCCATGTCTAGAGACTTTGGATTGTTACACTTAGAAGGGGCTGCCACTGGCATGTAGCAAATAGAGGCTATAGGTGCTGTTAAACATCTTTTATCGCATTGGACAGCACACCACACAGCCAAGGATTATCTGGTCCACATGTCAGTTACGCTGCTGTTGAGACGCCTTAATACCTCATAGTGGCCTGTGGCAGGATACCCTCCTTAGTCCTCTGATAGGACCCAGGAGATATACCTACTGCACGTGGCTTCTCTTCACAGTGGATTAGGTTTCCAGGGTCATGGCTTTTAAAGAGGACACCCAGGGAGAGAAAAGGGAGTTCTCACTGATGAGGTTTTGGTGGTCCAAAAAAGGACATTTGACATTTAGTGTCAGCTAGGTACTCTAATGTTCTTTTAGGTAGAGAATAAAACTTAAAATAGCACTTTACCTTGTAGACAGTTATGTGATTTCATTTGGAGTGCATCTTAATGGTATTAAGATTATACTTTGTTTTGTTAAGATATAAATCTAGACATTTTACTTATTTAATATTCTATTTACATGTAGAACAGTGTACTTTGCTTTTATATGACCTATAGACTGGGTTTGTATGGCACGTGGGAGGTTATAGAAAAACCCTTGCATTTCTTTTGCAAGTGATTGTATTACAACAAACTGACGTCTGTTTTTCTGCTAAATTTTACAATGTGACCCTTCTTTAAATGTGTATAACGTTTATGCAAGGAGTGAAGGTTTAGATTACACCTCTCCATTTTAATTTATTTTAAAAGCTCATGCTAAGTACTAAGTAAATGACTGGCAAGAAAGGGCCATGTTCCTTGGCCTGTTTGTGGTACATGAGGTGGTATGTCTTATAAAAATGTCATTGTTTGGATTCAGGGAAAAACTTTCTGAATATGATTTTTGAATCAAGCATCTGTGGGCTACACTAGGAACTCACTCTTCCCGTGGTAATAAAAGAAGCCATGGATTTCCTCAGACATCAGCTGCAGCACTAGAAAAGTTATATAGGTAGATAGTAGTTTATATTTGCATTATGTGCATGGGTGGGTGATAAGCATTTTGTTTGCTATCAGTAATTTAATATGGGCTGAGCATTACATACAGAAAGAACTAGCTTATGTCATAAGCATTAGGAAAACTGATTGAAAGGAGGTAGAATCCAAATTCCCTTAAACAAAACTGGATCCCTGAAGAACCTTTGCCATTATCTGATTTAGACAAAGTGCTGTTAAGTTGATACAGGGAGAAAGAATTGTAAGAGGAGGTTATGCCTGGAAAGGTGCTTAGATGTTTGTGCCCCTTTTGGAGGGGATTGGCTTGCAATTCTTCACCTGCAGACACGTGTTAGTCATCTCCATGCAGATCCTTCATGCTTGTTCCCACCAGAATGTAGTTCCAGTGAAGTGTGTGCTCATTTCTTGAGTTCCATTTTAAGTGCCTTTGGAAATGAATGGATAGACAAACTTAACAGGAATTTATTTGTTCAAACAAACCCTTATAAATGTAGTGGCAAAAAAAAAAAAAATCTGATTTCTAATGGGCTGAAGAATTAGGTGTTTAAAATGCTATTTTAGAATTTGCTTTTTAAGACTGACAAGGAAAATGACTTTATTAAGGTTATAGCTCTTAAATCTTTATCAAAATCTGATGATGTTTTTTAGGATTCGTTTTTGCTTTGCATTGTACTTGATGTTTCTACTTTTTGATGTTTTCAATGATGCTATTTTATGTCTCTGACCTCATTTTCATCTAGTTTACATATTTAGCTAATTATGCTTCCCTGTAGAGATTCTTTGTTATGGAGAGTATAACTTTACATGTTTACAGCAGCTTTAAGTAGCTTCTAGTTTCATTTTACTAATGCAGAGATAAAAGGTGTCAGAGGCTTGTAGTTCTGGAAGCTGGTGGAAGTTTTCATGGAGAGAGCAGTGGAGAAAAAGGAGTGTTCAAGGAAGAATAGGGATCTGTCTGGCTCCAAAGACTGAAACACCAGTTTCCAGGAAAGTAGAAATCTGGTAATTAAAAAATAGAAAAGAAAGGTTACAAATTCTGGTTAAATCCTAAAGAAACTGGGCTTCTGATTTCTTTAGTATTACTCCTATGGATAATTATTTCTTATCTTCACGACTTGAGTTCATTGTTGCAGCTTATCAGAACTATGCTACATTTTAATCTTACCTTCTAAAAGTGTGGTATCACTTGGAATGCAGTCAGTGTTTCTGAATTCCATCCTCTGAATTGTTAATGAAATATTGACCTGTGCTGGACCTACAGTCAGATCCCTCAGGGCTGTCAAGAATGCCATGCTGGTGGACAGTGAATTATTCATAATTACTCTGCATTTTGTATTTGAGCCATTGTGAATGTGTATCTTTTGTAATTCAGCAGAATCTCTTCGTCTCTTATTTTGCTTCCAACAATTATGGGTACTCATATCTTAGCTAAAGGGGCCCCACATTACACCATAATCTTTTTCTCTAATATGCTTCTTACAAACAGCCCGTCCCTGTTAGCTGTGTGGTATTGGAATTCAGTACTATTGCTGATTTTCCTTTGACATCAATAGTAACTTTTTGAGAATACATTACCTCATAATTTGATAGTCATTATAGCTATGAAAGGAAGATCATAGCTATAATGCCCAAGATTGCCAAAAATACAAGATTGATGAGTTTCTTTCTTTTCCCCTCTGTCATCATTTACTTATATAACATAGTATTTATAGTCATCATTTATTCCTTTCTTTAGGAATCCAAAGTGGTAATTGCCTAGGAATATATAGTGTGCTTGATTGGATTAATAATTGTCTTCTTCAAGAATCCAGAATGATAACACATGAGTGAATGAGTGAATGAATGAATGAATAAATGAATAAATAAATACAAATTGTGTTTCAGGGAAGAAAAAATCCCAGGAAAATAAAAATAAAGGAAACAAAATCCAAGACATACAACTGAAGACAAGTGAGCCAGATTTCACCTCTGCAAATATGAGAGATTCTGTAGAAGGTAAGCTTGTGATATTGGCCTGGTCTGAATTGGGGTATGTATGTACCCAGTGAATTTAACTTTGTATCTCCTTGTATTGTCCTTCTGAGAATCATTTAGGATCTGTACAGAGGTTAAACAGCAGAAAAGCTGCCTAAATTTAATATGGTAAACCGAGCCTTCTATAGTCTACCTTCCCTTCAAACAATTATGAAAGACTTTTCTTCTTAAAAATGAACTTATTCCCTCGTTCAAATAAAATGAGACCAGGTGTGGTGGCTCACGCCTGTAATCCCAGCACATTGGGAGGCTGAGCCAGAAGGATCTCTTGAGACCAGGAGTTTAAGACCAGCCTGGGCAACATAGACCCTGTTTCTATAAAATAAAAATAAAAAAATTCACTGCGATGGTGGCATATGCCTACAGTCCTAGCTGCTTGACAGGCTGACGTGGGAGGATCACTGGTGCCCAGGAAGTTGAGGCTGCATAAACCTCCCTTCATGTTCAAAACTCAAAATCCCACCAGTGCACTCCAGCCTGGGTGACAGAGCGAGAGTCTGTCTGTTAAAAAAAATAATGATAATAAATGAAACATACTACATGATTGCATTTATAGCATAAAGTTTAAAACCCTCAAAAAGTGATAGCAAGGACATGAGGAGGCTCCTGGGGTGCTTGTCGTGCTCTGTTACTGATCTGTGGAATGGTCACATGAGGGTATATATATTTAGTGAGAATTTTATCCTGCTATATACTTAACTATTTGTACACTTTAATACATGTATGTTTTATACTTCAAATTAAGCGTTTACTTAAAATATCAAAGGTCTTTGATTTTTGTATAACAGAATGAAAAGTGTACAGAATGAAGTGTGTTTCTGTTTTTTGTTAGAATTTAAATTCTTATTTTCTCTCTTCGTGTTTCTCCCCTTAAAATTTTCTCCTTTATAGTCCCTCTGATTAATATTCTAGGCCTGCCATGGTGTAAGAATCTAACTGAGAGGCATGGATTGAAAGTCAATCAGAGAGACAGCTTGCCCTGTGCTCATTGCAGTTGGGCCACCATGTTGAGACTGTTGGGACAGAAGGGAAGGAGGTGTGTCTTAATTTGCCATGGGCAAATTTTTGCAGGTTGGAGCTCACTGGAGTTGTCTATGGTGACCCAAATAGGCAAATTTCAGAAGACAGGTTTGTGACTCTTTCAAGAAATATTTGTAGAGAAAAATAACCAAAATATTTTGGATGCCTTTCATAACCATTTTTAAGCATTGTTTGTGATGATAACATTCATAAAATATTATAATTTTCTGTGCCGTTTTATGAAGCAAGAATAGACAAGTTCATTTCCCAGAGTCTAAAAACTAAGTTCTGCCTCTTCATTGCAGATCTGCTGAGACTTTTTTTTGAACAACAAAAATTACCGAGGAACCTTACTACCTTTGGTGGCAGAATTAAAAAAAACAAATCTAACAGTCACCTACTCCCCTTCAGTAATTCGGGACAATTATTTTTCTCCTGATACAACATCAGGTCCCATGAAAAATGACACTTGCTCTTTACCCCCCAGTATGTGGCACAGCTGGTCAAAGTGGGGTCGCAGGCCTCCCCTGAATGTTCCGCATTGTCCTCAGCAAATGGTCTATATAATGAGCAAACAGTTCAGACTCTTGTTTGTGTTCTCAACCCTCCTTTATGTTGAAAACTCAGCAGACCACATCAAGCATGTGGACCCACTCTGGCATGGGCCGTAGTCGTTAATGGAGCTGTGCACGCTTAGGTTTGTATTACTTTGGACAGTTCTAAATCTGGGATTGTTTACCAGTCATGAGGAAAGACATTTTTTCCCCATCAAAAGAAGCCACAGATTTTAACTGAAAGTGAAATCTATAAAGAAATTTCTGAACCTTAGGGTCGTATTTTCTGTTGTCTCATTTCAGCTTTTGTTTGGCAGTATTGTGGGTCTCTGTTGAAAATGTATTTGAAAAGAAAGATAGCTCCTAATCTGAAATACATTACTACCATCGAACGACTGGTTTCCCGGTTTGTGGAAAGCTCATGGAATTTATGAAATTAGTCTAGCAGGGAGAGAAGATGGTGTCTGTTTAGAAACAGAAACCTCATTGCTAGTAAATATAGCAGCAGATGGGAAAAAGTAAGGCAGATATTCCTGGGAAAGAGCAAGGGGGCTAGGACTGCGTAAGTGAGCTTGCATGAGTAATACTTGGCATTGACCTCTTCCCCACTGTATCCACGCAGTCCCCGTGTCCAGTAGCAGGCCTTTCGGATCTTGAGGGTCTGGCTGCTCTTTTCTGCCTCCGCTACTCCTTCCCCTTTCCTTCTTAGCACAGCAGCCAGCATCTCCATTCTAATTCCGCTCTCCAGTCTTGCTCCTCAGCCTCCAGTGATGTCCTTCCCCCATCCCTTCCCCCACCCTGCAGCTGAGTCTCCCAGATGGCACTCTCCTGCTTTCAGATACCTTCAGTGGCTTCCCACTGTCCCCACATAAGTCCGCGTTAATTTACAATGTTCTGTGTGTTTTGATACTTCCCTGCTTGCTTTTCCTCTTCTGTCCTTGATTCTTGTATCCTTCAGGTTCAGCCTGAAGAAGCCTTTCCTGATTAATCAAGCCCATGTGAGATGCTTCCATACCACACTTCAATAAGCAAAAGCATTACTTTTTTATAGTTTTGTTGCTTTCTTGCTTGTGTGTGGCATCTGTTAAAGTGAAGCTCTTCTATGTGTAAGGATCTTGACAGTCTTGTTTACCTAGTTCTGGCAGATTGTGAGTGCTAAGTCAATATCTGCTAGTGATTGTGGGGAAACAGCCAGGTAATATAGTCTGGAGAAGTCAGAGTAGCTCTGCCTCCTCCACGGAGCCTTTCTTAACTCTCCTAGTGCCTGCAGTAGATGGGCCCGATTCTACAGTGCAGCAAGTGATACTGTCGAAGCAGCAGCATTGGGGACCATTCCTACTAGCAGGAAACCACAATTACAGTTTCTGTCTTTAAGAATCTCCTGTTGTCCCTGTGTTTTCTTCCAGTCTCTGCTCTATTTCTTTTTCTTTACAGGTAAAATTGAAAGAGTTGCTAACAGGCTCCCTGTCTCTTCTGCCTCCTTCCATTCTCTTAGGAACTCTGTTAGGCATTTGTCCCCACTACTCCACTTGGCTGTTAATCACCAGACCTCTGCATTGGCAGATGGAATGTTCCATTCTCAGTCCTCATCTTATCCAACCCATCAGGAGTTCTGGACACAGCTGGTCACTTCTTCCTTGAAGCAATTTCTTTACTTGGCCGAAGGGCCACCCCTCTCTTGGTTCTCCAGATACCTTTCTTCCCGCCTCAGTTTTGGAGCCATCTGGGACAGAGTCCTCTCATTCCTGTTCTGCCTGCGTTCGTTTGCCAGGTGACCTCATCCAGTCCAGTGCTCTAAATACCTTCTCTGGCCTTCTCTAGAAATTTCTTTGAAATTTCTAGGCCGGCCTCTTTGTTGAGTTCCAGATTCATATAAAGCTGTCTACGTAATATATTCATTTGGATGTCTATAGTCAGGTACCTTAAAACTTCAGCGTGTCCGAAGTAAACTCTTAGTTCCCCCACGACACGCACATGTACACAGACCATGGTTACTTCTCTTGTGATCTTCAACATTTTGTTAACCAGGATTATTGCAGTTGCATGAATCTTCCTTGTCTCTTCTCTCTCACCACAGCCAATCAGCAGGCGCATGTCAGTTTCATCACCAGAATATATCCAGAGCACCTGTAATCCTGTCCTACTGCCACCCCTGTACCACCATCCTGCCTCTCCTGGAGGATGCAGTGGGTCCCCTCTCGTCCATCTGCCTCCACCCTTGTCACCTAGGGTTCACTATTGTCCTTGTAGTCACCAGAGTGATTCTCTTGATGACAAGTCAGATTGTATATTTCTGTTAGATCTTGCTGGTAGCTCCATGTTTCACTCAGAGTAAAGGCCAGCAGCCTCCAGGGTCTTGTGTGAGCAGGTCCCTGTTTACATCTCTAGTCTCATCTCCTCCCCTTATTTTTCCCAACTTCCTCACCTTGCCTAACTGACATCTTTGCTGTTCTTTGAACACATCTAGTATGTTCTTAACTCAGCACTTTTGCATTTTGCAGGTTCCTCTATCCAGTAGGGCTCCTCCTCCGCAATATTTGCATGCCTCATTTTCCTCAGGTCTCTCCTCCACTGTCACCTTGTAAGCAAGTCCTTTCCTGACCGCCTTCTACCAAGCACCTCAGGTGGGCTAGGCCTAGAGACTGCGAAGTGACTGCAGATTCCCATTCCCTTCAGTGTGGTGCTCCTGAGTTCTTAATAACTTGGCTAGGCTTAGAAGAGATGATCTCCAAAGATTGTCTAGCTTGAAAAACTTGTGATTACATGATTCTGGAAAATGTTCTAGCCTCTGAATATAACGGTTTAATTAAGAAGGAGAGAGGATCATATACTCCAGACAGACTTCCAAGGATCTAACCTGGTGATATGTCTAGTAATGAACTTTTTTTCAGTTTAGAATCATGAGAAATTAGAATTTACAACTACTTTCCTAAAATGTAATATTGGCTACTCCAACACAATTTTAAACATTGTGTTTTCTGTAAACAGAGTTGTTATGTATATGCAGCTAAACACAAAATCCCAGTTCCTCGTGGACATCCTTGTCTTTTGCGTTCGTGTGTGTATCCTCACTCCCTGGGATATTGCCTGGTATGTAGCTGGTACTCTGTAAATACTTGTTGAATGAATAGCTGAATGAAATGGATTCATATCCCATCCAACTCTATCAATGAAGTATATAAAGTAGAAGTAACTTACTGTTCATCATAATCTCCCTTATGTTTTAGGTGGTAAGAGAAATAACTTGAATCATACAAATTGTTCACCAAGTAGCTGGTTTCCCAGGCTTCACTTCCATGCTTCTGCTTCCATGTGCTTTCTAGGTCCTAAAGAAGAGGAAGAGAAGCCTTCGGCCTCAGCACTTGAGCAGCCGGCCATCTTCCAGGAAGTGGCCAGTCAGGAGGTGCCTCCAGAACTAGCAACCTCTGCCCATACCTGGGAGCCACAGCCAGAACCAGACGAGCGATTAGAAGCAGCGGATTGTGAGGTGAACGATTTGGGGGAAGAGGAGGAGGAAGAGGAGGAGGATGAAGAAGAAGAAGATGATGATGATGATGAGTTGGAAGAAGAGGGGGAAGAAGAAACCAGCATGCCAAATGAAAGAGCCAGAAATACGGTGTGATGAGAAGCCGGAAGATTTATTAGAGGAACCAAAAACGATTTCGGAAGAAACTCTTGAAGACTCCTCAGAGGTAACATCTGCCGCGCAAATCCCCAGAACTAAAGAAGAGGCCAATGGTGATGTATTTGAAGCGTTTATGTTTCCGTGTCAGCATTGTGAAAGGAAGTTTACAACCAAACAAGGGCTTGAGCGTCACATGCATATCCATATATCCACGGTCAATCATGCTTTCAAATGCAAGTACTGTGGGAAAGCCTTTGGCACACAGATTAACCGGCGGCGCCACGAGCGGCGCCATGAAGCAGGGTTAAAGCGGAAACCCAGCCTAACACTACAGCAGTCAGAGGACCTGGCTGATGGCAAAGCACCTGCAGAAAACGTTGCTTCAAAAGATGAATCGAGTCCTCCCAATCTTGGGCAAGACTGTCTGATCATAAATTCAGAGAAGCCTTCCCAAGACACAGTAAATTCTTCTGTTGTAGAAGAGAATGGGGAAGTTAAAGAACTTCATCCGTGCAAATATTGTAAAAAGGTTTTTGGAACTCACACTAATATGAGACGGCATCAGCGTAGAGTTCACGAACGCCATCTGATTCCCAAAGGTGTGCGGCGAAAAGGAAGCCTTGAAGAGCCCCAGCCTCCAGCAGAACAGGCCCAGGCCACCCAGAATGTCTATGTACCAAGCACAGAGCCAGAGGAGGAAGGCGAAGCAGATGACGTGTACATCATGGACATTTCTAGCAATATCTCTGAAAACTTAAATTACTATATTGATGGTAAAATTCAAACCAATAACAGCACTAGTAACTGTGATGTGATTGAGATGGAGTCCACTTCGGCCGATTTGTATGGTATAAATTGTCTGCTCACTCCAGTTACAGTGGAAATTACTCAAAATATAAAGACCACACAGGTCTCTGTAACAGAAGATCTTCCTAAAGAACCTTCAGGCAGCACAAATAATGAGGCCAAGAAGCGGAGAACCACGAGTCCACCTGCACTGCCCAAAATTAAGGCTGAAACAGATTCTGACCCCATGGCCCCCTCCTGCTCCTTAAGTCTTCCTCTTAGCATATCAACAACGGAGGCAGTGTCTTTCCATAAAGAGAAAAGTGTTTATTTGTCATCAAAGCTCAAGCAACTTCTTCAAACTCAAGATAAACTAACCCCTCCTCCGGGGATTTCAGCAACTGAAATAGCTAAATTAGGTCCTGTTTGTGTGTCTGCTCCTGCATCAATGTTGCCTGTGACCTCAAGTAGGTTTAAGAGGCGGACCAGCTCTCCTCCCAGTTCCCCACAGCACAGCCCTGCCCTTCGTGACTTTGGAAAGCCAAGTGATGGGAAAGCAGTGTGGACCGATGCAGTTCTGACTTCCAAAAAGTCCAAATTAGACAGTCATAGCGACTCACCAGCATGGAGTTTGTCTGGGAGAGATGAGAGAGAAACTGTGAGCCCTACATGCTTTGATGAATATAAAATGTCTAAAGAGTGGACAGCCAGTTCTGCTTTTAGCAGTGTGTGCAACCAGCAGCCATTGGATTTATCCAGTGGTGTCAAACAGAAGGCTGAGGGTACAGGCAAGACTCCGGTCCAGTGGGAATCTGTCTTAGATCTCAGTGTGCATAAAAAGCCTTGTAGTGATTCAGAAGGCAAGGAATTCAAAGAAAATCATACAGTGCAGCCTACTTGTAGTGCTGTAAAGAAAAAGAAACCAACCACTTGCATGCTACAGAAGGTTCTTCTCAATGAATATAATGGCATCGATTTACCTGTAGAAAACCCTGCAGATGTGACTAGGAGCCCAAGTCCTTGTAAATCCCTAGAAGCTCAGCCAGATCCTGACCTTGGTCCGGACTCTGGTTTCCCTGCCCCTACTGTCGAGTCCCCACCTGATGTTTGTCCTTCATCACCTGCCCTGCAGACACCTTCACTTTCTTCTGGTCGGCTGCCTCCTCTCTTGATTCCCACAGATCCCTCCTCCCCTCCACCCTGTCCCCCGGTATTAACTGTTGCCACTCCGCCCCCTCCCCTCCTTCCTACCGTACCTCTTCCAGCCCCCTCTTCCAGCGCATCTCCACATCCATGCCCCTCTCCACTCTCAAATGCCACCGCACAGTCCCCACTTCCAATCCTGTCCCCAACAGTGTCCCCCTCTCCCTCTCCCATTCCTCCCGTGGAGCCTCTGACGTCTGCTGCCTCACCTGGGCCTCCAACGCTTTCTTCTTCCTCCTCTTCATCTTCTTCCTCCTCTTCGTTCTCTTCTTCATCTTCCTCCTCTTCTCCTTCTCCACCTCCTCTCTCCGCGATATCATCTGTTGTTTCCTCTGGTGATAATCTGGAGGCTTCTCTCCCCATGATGTCTTTCAAACAGGAGGAATTGGAGAATGAAGGTCTGAAACCCAGGGAAGAGCCCCAGTCTGCTGCTGAACAGGATGTTGTTGTTCAGGAAACATTCAACAAAAACTTTGTTTGCAATGTCTGTGAATCACCTTTTCTTTCCATTAAAGATCTAACCAAACATTTATCTATTCATGCTGAAGAATGGCCCTTCAAATGTGAATTTTGTGTGCAGCTCTTTAAGGATAAAACGGACTTGTCAGAACATCGCTTCTTGCTTCACGGAGTTGGGAATATCTTTGTGTGTTCTGTTTGTAAAAAAGAATTTGCTTTCTTGTGCAATTTGCAGCAGCACCAGCGAGATCTCCACCCAGATAAGGTGTGCACACATCATGAGTTTGAAAGTGGGACTCTGAGGCCCCAAAACTTTACAGATCCCAGCAAGGCCCATGTAGAGCATATGCAGAGCTTGCCGGAAGATCCTTTAGAAACTTCTAAAGAGGAAGAGGAGTTAAACGATTCCTCCGAAGAGCTTTACACGACTATAAAAATAATGGCTTCTGGAATAAAGACGAAAGATCCAGATGTTCGACTGGGCCTCAATCAGCATTACCCAAGCTTTAAACCACCTCCATTTCAGTACCATCACCGAAACCCCATGGGGATTGGTGTGACGGCCACAAATTTCACTACACACAATATTCCACAGACTTTTACTACTGCCATCCGCTGCACAAAGTGTGGAAAAGGTGTCGACAACATGCCTGAGCTGCACAAACATATCCTGGCGTGTGCTTCTGCAAGTGACAAGAAGAGGTATACGCCTAAGAAAAATCCGGTACCGTTAAAACAAACTGTGCAACCCAAAAATGGCGTAGTGGTTTTAGATAACTCTGGGAAAAATGCCTTCCGACGAATGGGACAGCCCAAAAGGCTAAACTTTAGTGTTGAGCTCAGCAAAATGTCGTCGAGTAAACTCAAATTAAATGCATTGAAGAAAAAAAATCAGCTTGTACAGAAAGCAATCCTTCAGAAAAACAAATCTGCAAAGCAGAAGGCTGACTTGAAAAATGCTTGTGAGTCATCCTCTCACATCTGCCCTTACTGTAATCGAGAGTTCACTTACATTGGAAGCCTGAATAAACACGCTGCTTTCAGCTGTCCCAAAAAACCCCTTTCTCCTCCCAAAAAAAAAGTTTCTCATTCATCTAAGAAAGGTGGACACTCATCACCTGCAGGTAGTGACAAAAACAACAGCAACCACCGCAGACGGACAGCGGATGCGGAGATTAAAATGCAAAGCACGCAGACTCCTTTGGGCAAGACCAGAGCCCGCAGCTCAGGCCCCACCCAAGTCCCGCTCCCCTCCTCATCCTTCAGGTCCAAGCAGAATGTCAAGTTTGCAGCTTCAGTGAAATCCAAAAAACCAAGCTCCTCCTCTTTAAGGAACTCCAGCCCGATAAGAATGGCGAAAATAACTCATGTTGAGGGGAAAAAACCCAAAGCTGTGGCCAAGAATCATTCTGCTCAGCTTTCCAGCAAAACATCGCGGAGCCTGCACGTGAGGGTACAGAAAAGCAAAGCTGTTTTACAAAGCAAATCAGCCTTGGCGAGTAAGAAAAGAACAGACCGGTTCAATATAAAATCTAGAGAGCGGAGTGGGGGGCCAGTCACCCGAAGCCTTCAGCTGGCAGCTGCTGCTGACTCGAGTGAGAGCAAGAGAGAGGACGGCAGCACCAAGCAGGAGCTGAAGGACTTCAGGTAAGCTCAGGAGCTGGTGGGAGGGAAGGGCCAGGAAGGCGGCAGTATCCTTGCCTACGGCTGTTTTTTGGTTTCTTGTTGCTTTTTTTTTTTTTCTTTTCCTGTAAAATTTTGACCTAAACACTTAAAGGAAATAGCTGTTGCATAAGTTACAGGCATGAGGGGTCACAGCTTTGGATGCCTTAGAGATGAATAAGTAGTTTTAATTTCAGACTTAGGACTGACAAAGTGGTGCCACTTCTTTAATGTGGCCTGGTGTACTTGAATTTAAAACTATAGAAAAGCTCTCAAAAGTACTCTGTAAGAAAAGATGAAATCCTCTCAAACTTCCTTCATATCTTGGGTAATAGCTCAGTGTCATGTGTCTTATTTCCTGATCATAGATCATTTCTCAGGTGAAGACGGGTCACAAGTTCATTAGAAAACCATGTTACAGTCTTGTTTAATATTTCTGTGACTTCAATATAGATATAGTAACTGAGACTTTTTCATTGCCAGTGTTTAAATTTTAACAATTTAGGCCGGGCGCGGTGGCTTATGCCTGTAGTCCCAGCACTTTGGGAGGTCAAGGCGGGTGGATCACCTGAGGTCAGGAGTTCAAGACCAGCCTGGCCAACGTGGCGAAACCTCATCTCCTAATATATATATATATATAAAATAAATTGTTGCATTGGTAAAAACAAAACATAGTCCTTTAAAAGGCCTTATGCCCTGTTCCCCACCTCCTGAGCTCAGCCATAGGACAGTAAACAAGTCAAGTTCTGGATGGGAGGCAGAGTAGGAGAGACGTGCTGGGAACTCTGGACAAGACCCTTGTGGCTCTTTCAGGCCTGTGTGATACGCAGCCTCATTTGTCAATGCCTTTGTGTCCCTGGTCATAATGGAAGGATTCGTCCTAGATTTGAAGTGACCTTACTGCTTTATTGCATGTGCTTCCTATGTTAAGAACTGTTCTCAGTGACAGATGAAGAGAGATGACAGTGGTAAATTGGTAATATTGGATACTCACTTTCTCCTTTTCCAAAGTGGTTGTGCATTCTTGGAATTCTTGCTATTTCTGAATAATGCCTATAGGTCAGTCTCGTGTGAAATTACTCTTATCAGATAGCATTTCTACAGAATACTTTTAAATCCTGTCTTTTCGGAGTATGCCACCTGACCTGACTCTAGGGTTCCATGGCTATAGCTTTGGTGTCTGAAAATTCTCTGGTGTTTTAAGCAAGCAGAATTAGGGATAAGTGTGGGCGTGACTGCCGTTTTGGAGAGGTCATGAGGACACGGGTGCCATTAGCCCTGCATAATTAATCAGGTAGAATTTTTAATGCTGGCTTGCCTTAAATCACAGCTAAAGAGAGAAGACTCATTAGCCAAGGCTGATTTGAATGATTTACTGTAGGATTAATGGTTCAGATTTTTAGAAAGCTACTTCATAAATGTTTTAAGTATTTAGTTGCTATAGGTCTGACCAATGATCGGTCTCTGACCACAGCGCATGCATAGGCAGCATCTTGGAGGTTAGTGCTGGTGAAAATAAGCCCCTGTGTTTTCAGCTGTCAAAGCTGCTTGCCTTTAGTCATTGAATTGTGCACCTGTTTGCACTTAGTCTGTTCTGGAGGTGCTGCACCAACAGGACATGATCAAATTGAGTCCTTTTCAAGTTGCTTATGTCTTCAGCAACCACTATGTGCCTTCATTTTCACAGATTGTACTATAAAATGCCTCCCAGGTGGTTGATGCTTTAGGGTGTACACTGTTTCTATCCCTTTTTGTTTTCAGTATTATCTAAAAGAAACACTTGTTTTGTACTGGGTCCTACTTACACAGTTCAAGGTTAAAGTAGATTTGAAAAAATTGCGTTCTGTAAGGAAAAGCTGTCAGGATGACTATAGATTTATGAAGTTCATTCAAATAGCCTCTACGCAGTGTCTTTTAAAGAACCCTTAAGGCAACAAACGTGCCTTAAAAATTCTGTCTCTTCTTTGCTCCAGTTAATTGTCATTATTTTGCTTTGTTTGATAGTTAACAGAGGGTTACCTTGCTGGAGTTGACATTTGGCCTAAAAGGAAGCACAGAAGAATCAGATAAGAAAGAAAACCAAAAAGAATTTTTGGTATTGTTCTAACTGTAGACAGTAATGACAGGCATTGGTGGCAATTCTTCCTCATCTGTGTGAAGTGCTGGAACTGTGCTGTGGACAGACACATCTACAGGTCAGGAATGTGATCCAGGGGTCCGCTTAACCAAGTGGCCATAAACCTGTGAAGTGTTCTAGGGAATTGGAAGACAGATGCTCATCAAGATTTAGTTTGACTATCTGGACACAAAAGTGGACATTTCTTCCAAGTATTTGTTTTGGTCTTAGTACTTTGTAGTGAATTTAGTACAAAACTGGGATTCCTAAACTCAGACCTGGGGAATGTGATGATTGTCATTATACGTCCTGCCCAGGGCTGTTACAGAGCAGGCCTCGTCCTCAGTGCATATTTGTTGTATTGCACTGATAAGGAGTTGTTTGAACTACAGTCGTCTTCCTGTTTAAGTATAGTTCTACTTGGGAGGATTCCTAACCCGAGGAATCATCACATCTATTGTGTGTTGAGGAATACTCACTTTGACTCTGTTTGCAGCCTGCTTTACTTACATTGGGTAGGCAGGGACTTACTACAAAACAGGCGAGCACATCCTTGTCCTGTGTACTTCCTTACAACAGACTGTGATTAGGAGCTAGTTTTCAGTACTCAGATATTTTACATTTGAATGCCACTTTAGGATTCCACAGTTTTTCAAGTATATGCTTGCAGTCAGCCATGTGATTTTTTCCGTGAGTTTTCTACTAAACACTGAGGGTCATTTTCTGGAACACAAGCCATAGTGCCAGACAGGGTGTAAAAAAGCCATGTGCTCCAAATATTTTTCTTAGGACAAAACACAGGAAACCAGCCATGCCACTGTCATTCAGGTTCTCCTGCTGCAGCTCTTAATACAGTGATCCACCCCAACCCCGCACTGTGGCTTTCTGTAGTGCTAAGTTTAAATCTGTTGCTAAGGGTTCATTTCCAAGGGCTCCCATAAAGCAGAAAGGGAAGGAAAGAGGTATATTCTCTACTCACTTCCTAAAACCTTTCACCTTGGTAAACCCCAAGGTGGTGGTATGTTCTTTAACGCTCCTTTTAGAGCCACTTTTTCCTTTTCGAACCGAGTTCCCATTGCAGCCAGTCAAGAAAACTTAAAGGTAGAGAAGCAAAATGAAATGCAAGTTTTTTCTTTTACCATGAATTGATTAAAAAAAATAAAGTGCTAATTTCTCACGTCTCCATCTCTGCTATACCCCTTGGAAATTTGTGTAGTTCCTTGCAGGGTATGTCTTCTGAGTAGGATGCTCCTTCCTAAATGCCTTCAGTCATTTATGTGTTGTTGTCTGAATAACATTTGTCTTATGGTCTGTTCACCTTTTTCTTTAACATGGGCAATTCATGTAAGGTTATGTTATGTTGTCATTTATCTTCAGTTTTCTTATTTTCTAGGAACTTCCTGTAGAAAAGCCCCCAAAACAAAACAAACCTTAATTGACTAAAAGGTATTGCATGCTCAACTTAGGATAAGCACTACGGCAAAGGATACGAAATCTACCAAGCTTGCAAGACCAGTTGAAGCTGACTCAAAAATCCTAACATACAACTGATTGCCGGCAGGCTTAGAGTCAGGCATCTGCTGCTTCGGTGGGGCCCAACGCGCATGCTGGGCTCCTGGGTGATTGAGATCCAAAGAGAAGGGCACTGTAAGACAGGCCAGATGAACTGGCGCCTCGTCACGGGACTGGTACCTCAGATCTGAGCATGGCCCTTATTTTTGGCATGTAGCAGAGAAAGGAATGATTTGAACTTAACCTTGCAAAGCAAGTTCTCTGTTTTAGCAGTAGTTTGTTGTAGGTTTCAGGGATGACAAATTTGGATGCACTCATTTAAAACGTTTTGGTCACATAATCAGCTCTTGATGCCTTTCTTTTAAATTAATTGTAGACAGAGAGAGGCATTTAGCTGATCTCTTACCCTGGTATTTTTTGGGTTTTTTTGTTTTTTTAAATCACAAATAGATTGCCAGCATAATGGAGAGGAAACCAGTTTGGATATGGACTCTTTTTTTATGCCTATTCTGGTGTTGTGTTTGTATATCCGAATGGACATTATCCTCTCAGATTCTTATCTGGCACTAATTTATAACTATTATCAGAGACTGTGTAGCAATATATCAATGCACAGGTGCATCCCAGGCCTGCATAGATGTATGTCTGCATGTAAGTATAAATGAATTTGCATACCAGGTTTTACACTTCCATCTCTGATAGAGATTAAAAACAAATTGGCCTCTTCTTTAAGTATATTAATACCATTTCTCCTTGCATTTTTATGCCTCTAAATTAATGACTGAGTTGGTGGAAAACGGCTAGGTTTTATTCATACTGTTTTTTTGTTCTCAACTTCAAAAGTAATCTACCTCTTAAAAATTTGTAGTTTAATATTTGTTTGGTGAATTTGTGCCACTTTAATCCTTCCACTATCATTCCCATTTTGTTACATTTCTGTTATGGGGACTTTATGTTGAAATACTGTATAAAGCATTTGTAGCAGTTTAAAAATAAAATATTTAAAATTATTTAAATTGTTTTGGACGCTTCAATTGTATTATATGTGATTTACATTTCACTTTTTTTTGTTGGCGTTGTTAACCCGGAGAGTGCTCCTGTACTGAAGTTTGCTGTTAGTTATTTGATTGCTTCTTTTTGGAGAGTGCTATAAAAGACTATTCTAATGAAACATTAAAATTTACAATTTGCCATACAAAAAAGGGTTGTCCGTTGATTTTAACCAATGTAGCCTTGAGACAGAGAGAGATTCGTGATAGACAGACAAGAGTGGTGTTTGCTGTTTTTCCCTCCCAGCATTGAAATCATTGGGGCTTGTCAGATGTGTTTAAAAAAAGATTTTTTGTGCTGTTGCTGCAAACACTTAATAACTAGGGGAGAATTTAATGCATTTTATATCACTGTAACCAATAAAAAACTTTGTAAACATCTGTGAAAGGACTGCATTTTGTACATAATTGGGAGCAGTTAGGGGGGAGAACAGGGTGTGTGGAGGACTGTTGAAAGCCCGCACTCTGAAAGTGCGGCATCTACTCGGCTCACCTGGCATCTGTTCACTTGTTTCTATTTGACGGTAACTGAATATGTGCTTATTCCAGTTGGAATTCTCTGTAGAGGGTGGCCATGTAGTCAGACAACAGTGCTGAGAAGTACCTTGTGAACTCACTTGGGTAAGAGTAAAATATAAAATAATTTCATTGATGGGGTCTAGCATCCTCTGTGCTTCCTGACAGTTTATTCTAGTTTGTGGATTGATGTTTATTTCTATGGATCTCCAAAGAATGAAACCAAAAAGTTGTGACATACTCAGTTTATAGGAAATTGCTGGGGCTTTTTAAAATTAAAAATGGCTGACCATAAGCGGTTTCCTGTAGTTCATCATCATAGCACTTTGGTAACCACATCTGTCTGTCACTCCTTTTCGGGGAACGGTGGCGAAGGGATAGCCAGCCTCCCTTGGCCAGACTCTGGCATATGACATTCCTCCCTTAGACACGGAGGAGAGAGGTTGGTAGGAATCTGGAAGTGGTCTTCAATAATAATAGTTTTAAACAAATGAGTACTGAATATACAGCAGTGCCCTGTGAGGAGTTAACATTGTGAGAAAGAGCAAGGTCTTGGGGGAGAACTGGGTTTCCATCCTAACCCATCTGCCTCCGTTCATCCCTTCCCTGCGCCTTCAGAAGTAAACAGGCCTCCAACAAGTGCCCTCAATGGCTTTGTCTTCGGTGTTTTAGCCTTGGGCGAGTTCTTTTACGTTCTGGATCACAGTTCCCAATCTGCAAATAGTGGAGAGTAGTGGCCTGGCTGGTTCCTGAGTGCTCCCTCTAGGAGATCTTTTTCCTGGTTCCAGATGCTGTCAGACACAAGCACTGGACTAAAAGGGTGGGGCAATGGCTAGGTCTCGACAGTATCCCCGGCCCTGCCAGCAGCACCTGGAACATGACAGGGACTCGGATGGTTACTGGAGGAGTCACCAAGGAGCCACGTCATATCCGTCTCTCCAAGGGAGAAGCTGCCCTGTTCGGGTTGTGTTGGCTCCTTTATTATAGATAAAAACATTTTCTTTAAAAACGAAAAGCTAATTAAAGCCTTCTGTCCCTGTTACCATTGACACATTTGGCAGTGCTTCTAGTGAATGCTGTGCTAGGCTGGCTGTCTTAACTTGGCTGTTAAAAGTACTTTATAAGATCAACTTAATTCATTGAGTACTTAGTGTATGCCTGGCTGTGTTCTAGGTGCTTAAGGATACAGCACTGAACAAAATGGACAAAAATCCTGACCTCTATGGGGCTTATTTTTTCATAGTGGCTTTTTCCCCCATTTTATATTTCATATTCCAAACCTCGCTGTCACAATTCCCCAAAGGCTAGGTGGTCAAGGAGATGCTTCTAGCTTAATATCTTGAGTGCCGATCTCAAGATGACCGCAGGCTTTTAATACTTAAAATGACTCTACTAAAATTATAGCTCACTTAATGCATTTGATATTTTATTCATGTGGATTTTGATTTGATATTGAACCTCGCTTTGAATATATTGACTTAAATCCATAAAAAGAATCATAAAGGGCAATTTACCTTGAAAGTGGATTAGAGCACAGGCAGATGAGAAAAGCGTTGACTCGGATATAAAGGCCACATTTCAAGTGCTTCAAAAACGAGGCTGATAGTTACAGAAAATAGCTTGTCGTTCCCCATCAGCCTTTATAGGCCCAGCAGCCGTGGCCTCTGTCCCGTCTGATGGCACCACCCCTGCAGCTGCCACGTCAGGCAGCCTTGGTGAAGGTTCTGGTAAAGCACTGCTATTGGAACTGCTACTGAGCGGATGTTCCAGGGCCTTGGAGGTGTGGACAGGCCAGTTTGCTAGACTTAACAAAACGGGGAGCCGCAAGCCCTGCCCTCCAACACCATGGGTTCCACACTTCACCTGGGGAGCTTGTCAAGACCACTAGTTCCAAGGCCCTACAAGTGGACTTTCCAATTAGTCCATTTAGGGCTGGGGCCTGCCTGGGTAATATGTACTTTAAGGACCCCAGGTAAATTCAAGGCACAGGATAATTTCTGGATTTAATATGGGAAAAATAACGTAAGCGTGGCTCTCAGTTGCTACAGGACTGTGTGTTCTTTAGGCCTTGCAGTGCCTGATGTGCTCCTTACAAGCCTGCAAAGTGGGCGCTGCTGTTTTCCCATTCTTCCTAAGGCTGGGCAGGCCTGCATCTGGGGTTGAGGCATCAGGGTTATTCTGAAGCCGTGTGCACTTGGTGTGAAGAAGAGGTGGTAGGCCTTGAGGGTGAGGGCACCACAGGCCTATTGTGTACCTTCTTTCTGGCTTATGTTGATTCCAAAGCCCAAGCCCCATTGGGCCGTGCCCTTCTGGGGGCTTGACCTTTCCTGAAGGGTTTGCCTCATAAGCAGGACCTTGAATACATAGTATCATGGGCTAAAAGGAATAAAGGTCCAGATGGGTGGGAATGATGACATTCATGTGACCATTAAGATTTTAGACAAAACATCTAATGTCAAAATAGAAGTTGAATAAGGTTTGAGGTTTGAGTGGGTGCCATGTAGGGAAAAAAGCGCAAAACTGCTTCTTGATGGTGCCACAGATCTGTGCTGCAGCCCTGAGGCCCCAGGGCCAATCTTTGCTGCCACCTACACAGGGTCACGCCACTTTCTCCCTCCCCACCTTCTGCCCTTGTGCTGCTTCCTCTGAGTGGTCATGGAAATGACCTAACACTTTACAGTGGATTCAGTGTGGCTTTCTAACACTTGCTGTGTGCTGGGTACTTCACTGAGCATCTACAAAACAAGTCTTGGCAATGACAGCCTGCGGTTGGTGCCACTTACCAATGGAGAAACAGATTTGGGGAAAAGGACTTTGTTCCAAGGGCACACAACTCCCAAGGTGGCAAGTTGGGATTTGAACTCCAAGCTACACTGCAGTCCATTTTGATAGGTAGGTTTTTTAAAAAAATAAAAATTTATTTCTTCTAAATGTAGAAAACAGGCCACAATACTTTCTCCATAAAAGCTTTTCCAGCATTAGTGAGCAAGTAGAACAGTCATTTGTGGGCAAGGAGATCTTCCCGGTGCAGTGAGACACTATTAGGAGTTGCTCCCGGACCGATTTGCCTTTAGTTTCCCCCTCACTGTGGAATACATTACCCCCATCACAGACCAATCAGATCAGGTCCATCAAGCTGGCTGTATAGAGCCATCTGCTTCACCAACAGCAATGTGACTGTTTACCAGAAGCCAAGCTCATTATAGTAATACCCTTTGATTTTGGAGATGATTCTAAAGGTCCTGGGATGATCAGGCATCTCCTCAGATAACAGCGGAGAACCTTGACCTGCTGGGCATGAACCCAAAAAGAAAGTTGGTCTGGGATGCCTCCCCACTTCACCAAACAGTGTGTTTGTTACATGCAAAACAAAGAGGTATTTGCTTTCTACCCAAACGTTACTTTTAAAGTTTAGAATTAGAACCTGGAAGGGGTGTGTATAGGTTTCATTTAGTTTTCTGGATTAAGAATAAGAATTGAGAAAACCATCATGACTCTAAATTACTTGCAGTTGCAGAAATTACATCCAATTGTGAGTCATTAAAAGGCACCAGAAATACTTTGATTAGAATAAACTTGTCGACCTGTTGTGGGTAATAAGGTTTGTACATGCTTGCATTCCTACCTCCCGTCTGCCAGCTGGATTTCCTTTCAGCTCTTTTTTAAAATAGAAATTTAGGTGGACATTCTGGAGAACATCAACGTTTTATGGAAGACATTGGCGCCTAAATGTGCCTTCCCATGTCCAACTAATAAACCATGGCAGGAAGTCAGCAGAAGAAGCCATGTTTCTGAGCATCCTTTCATCGGTGCCAGCTGAGCTACTTCGTGAGGGGAGAGAGAACTGGAGTGTCATTTCAGCAACCACAGAAAGCTACAGGTGGATTTTAAAGTCCAGTTTATGTTCTGATTCAGAACTGATTTAAGCTAAGAATATTTCCTTACCCATGTTTTAACTAACAGGAGCCTATGACGTAATATGGAATCCTACTTAGATATCTACTGAATCTTAGCATTAAATCTAAATGTACGTTTGAAATAGGACTCACTTTTAAAATAAAAGATCTGGAATTTGTTGCCCAGGTAAGTTTACGAAAGGGCATTCAGGCCTTAGGAGACAGTTGTGGCAATTTTAATTTTTTAACTTCAAAGCAATTTCAATATACAGCAGTTGAATTTGTCTTAGTATTATTGCCCCAAAATCCATGTAATATTTTTTTACTGGAATGAAGTTATTTAAAACTCATATGGATTCAATTTTCCTTGCAGTAACATTCTCTTCTCACTTGCTTTTTATAATCGCATCCAATCCTTGCCAACCCAGCTAGAGTTTAGAACACTTTCAGATGGCTTCTATTTCCAAGCTATTATTGGACTTGTGAATTCAGGCACATTCTCCTGTTGTGATTCAGTTAGCCGTTCAGAAAACATCTTTCTACAGCCAATCTGGATCATCAAGGTGTCAGGCTGTAGATCTGAAGGACTCTGTCCTCGGACTCTTAAGACGACCCTTGGCGTGTAGCTAACCACCATGGAGGGAGTTGAGGATGTGCCTGGAGTGTCAATGGCCTTTTCAACGCATGGGACGCTTTTCTGAGTGCTTTATATTTTGCGCTCTCCCACCACCTGACAGAGATACTATTCTCATTTACAGATTAGATGAACCAAGTCTGAGAGAGGCAACATCACTTGAATTATGTTCCACAGCTACAAGTGGGGACCCCAAACCCAGCCATCTGATTCCAGAGCTAAGTTCAACTCCATCTAAAACCCAACTGCCCTTGGGTTTTAGAGAGACTTGAATGTACCTAACTGTTGTGTCCCCTACATGACATGCTGATGGCCAGAGAGGAGTTTTGCTGTGCAGACTTTGTGTAGGACCGCAAGAAAAACATGGGCATTGAATGCCTACCCATCTGGGTGTTCCTTACCTGGATATTGTTAGTTACTGAGAGGCAGGGCACACTGCTGGCTGAGTGCCAGCTTCCTGGTCTGCAGTGAAGCTCTCTGCCGCCTACCTGCCATGTGCCGTGCGCATTAGAGGAGGCGGCACGTGTTCCCAGTGAGGATCCAGTGGCCGATGGCTGTGGTGGCCTGGTGGTGACCACGGACACTTAACCGGCATCAGGTGCTCAAGTCCTCACAAAAACAGACCTAGGGAGGCACCGCTGAGGAAACCTCCAGGTTTAGTAGCCCGCTCTGGGTGGAAACGGGCAGCATGTGGTGAACTTGGATGATGGTGATCATGGAAGAACTTGGAGAGGCTGTTGCAGAAACGACTCACTTCTCAAAAGCCCTGAAAGAGAAAGTCCTTCGTGGAAACTTGAGAAACATGTTTCTATTCATTTCATGAGTGGGTGGTTCTATCCTTCAGTGAGGCTAGAGCTTTTGTGAGAATTTTTAGAACACTCCTGAAGGCTCCTAGAATGATCTATTCTCGGCCTAGGCAAGTGCGGAGCGGTTGAGCCACAGCTCATGGAGAGTAGAGAGCAGGGACGCCCAATCTTTTGGCTTCTTTGACCCACGATGGAAAAATTATCTTAGGCCATGCACAACATACAGTAACACTGACGATAGAAAAAAAAAAAAAAAAAAAAAAAAAAAACGCAAAAAAACTTTAATGTTTTCAGAAAGTTTATGAATTTGTGTTGGGCTGCATGTTGGGCAAGCTTGGTACCTGGGCTCTGGACGTGCATTCTCCTGGGATCCTGGAGCCTTTCTCCGTCTGAGACCAGGGCCCCTCGTGGTAGCAATGCAAGTCGAGACAGAGCTTCAGTTCAGCCTGGCCTGCCGTGATTACATAAGAATGGAAATACAAAGTTCAGAATTTCCCGAAGGCCACTTGCATTCCACAAAAAGAGATGGTGAGGCGCAGGTCAGCACTAGCCTGGGTTGAGGTTCTACTGTGATTTCATGACAGGCAGCGGAATGTAGGTAAGGGCATCAGCTCTGGACCTGGAAGTCTGATCAGCTGGCACCTCCTCCAAGAAGCCTTTCCTGACCACCGATCTGCCGCACTGCCCGGTCCCTTATCCCTCTTCTTGTTGTGCTTCACTGTTGAAGACCCTCAAGCCTTCCGTACTTTCTGTTGGGGACTCGTGAGGTTTGTTTGCTCTATGGTCTCTCCCTTCTTGGATGAGAGTTCTACCCAGGCAGGAACTTTTTCTTCACTGCTGCATTCCCAGCATCTGTTAAAATAACGGAGCCTGGCATGTAGTAGTTGCTCAATAAATATTTGTTGAATGACTAAAATATTGGAATTGTGGCTTTATCATGTATAGTTCCATAAGCTTAACCTGTGCAAGCTACTCAGCCTCTCTGAGTCCCAGTTTTCCTGTCTGTGAAATGGGGAAAATCAATCTGACCACAAAGGATTGCCACAAAGACTTGGAGGAGCCTGTAAGGGCCACAGATGGTGTCCACCCTAGCGAGTGCTGTCCACATCAGCTGCTGTCAGCATCATTGTTATGATTGAATGATGTCCTCTCTAATCTCAGTTTGAATCTGATGAGAAGTTGAGCCTGGCCTGCATGTATAAGATTTCATGACAGCGTGCGTTGCAGTAGCCAGAACATTCCCTCATTATCTCCTGCCTCTGCCTAGAAAGAAAGCTCTCGAGTGGCCTGTAACTCCTGGTTTGGCCACCACTGACACCGGGGGCCTTTGCTGTGTCTTTGCCAGGCCAGAGCTGCTTCCTTTTTATAGCAGGTGCTCCTACCCATCAGAACTAAAGAAAAGTGAGCTGTAAGACAGGAAATCAGTTTTCAATTCAAAGTGAGAAAAAAGGTGATTCATTCTTATTCTATCACCTTTCCCTGTAACTTTCTATTTCTCTTGGTTTTGATTTTCAAAACCAAATGTCAGTTTTTAAAAGATAAGTTCAGAAGAAAGCATTTCATTAGCTCTGTAAAACCATGAAAACGAAATAACCTCAATTTGCTGAAACCATAATAATGTAAGGGTGATTCCCCAGTAATGTGCTCGCTGGCCACGATGTTAAGGAAGGGCTTTCCTTGTATTACCTCATTTAATCTTCAAAAGAACCCTATGAATACTTTTAGGTTCTGCCATTTTACAAATGGGGAAACTGAGGCACAGTAGGAGGTGGAGCCAGGAGTCAAGTCCAGGCAGTCTTGTCTCTTAATCACAAGTCTGTTCTACCTCTCATCTGCGGATCTGGGAGTGAGGAGATAGAAGGGAGGCCCTGGTCATGCCCCTGTGGCTTCTTCTAGTGGCATCTCCTTTAAGCAGCAGTGAACGTGACTTAGCACCTGCCAGAGTGTGGACAAGAAGCACCAGCTGATTTGAAGGAGCTGAAAAGTGTTGGGGGTGAATGGATGTCTTTGTCCTTCCTGGGATGAACCCAGGAAGCTTTGTATGTTCTTGAGAAATTGGCATTCCAAGGTTTCATCTAGGCCTCGTGTGTGTGTTTACCAGGAATGGAGCCTTATCTATCCAGTTTTGTTAAGGAAGGAGCAGATCTAGATACTGTCCAGCCTAGAGGATGAATGAGCTTTACTCCCTTGGGTCAACTTTTCCCCCCTCTATCTTCACAGAAGTCTCTCCAAGCCATGGTTGATAAGTAGGTTTCCATCCAGTTGCCCAGGGTGCTGCATAGAACTGGATTTTCATGCTCAGGGAAAGAGGGCTGGCTAAGTGACCCGGGGCTGCCTTGTGTGCAGGAAGGCGGGTGGTTCTGCAGTGCCAGGTATTTGCTGCCCGTGGTCTCATTGTGTCTACTACTTTTCTGCTTTTTAAAACTACACTGGACTCCATTTCACCCTTCTTTGAAGGTTGAAGGTCAAGGTAACCATCAATTAATACTTCTTTGTAGAAAAGATGATTCTGGCATATAGGAGATCCTGACCCTACACTAGAGAATCCAGAAGCTTGAGATGTGACTTTTGAGAAGAGCGTAACTCCTCAGATCTCCTCTTCCATCTGTCATTCATGGGTATTGTCTGCACCTCCTGGCATCCTTCAGATACGCTTCTGTGAATTGTCTGTGGGCTGGGAAGCTAGATTGTGGTCCTGTTAATATCATAGGTAAACAAAGAAATGGTAGGCCTTGAGAGATCTCCCAAGGACCTTCCTTGTAAGCAAAGTGCATTAATTCCAGAACATGGATTTTGGGACATGGTTTGCTCACTCATTAACAATAAGTCTTGACCAGATGTGGTGGCTCACACCTGTAATCCCAGCACTTCGTTCGGGAGGCTGAGGTGGGAGGATCATTTGAACTCATGAGTTCAACACTAGCCTGGGCAACATAGTGAGACACCCCCGTCCCCCGTCTCTACAAAAAATAAAAAAGTTAGCCAGGCACAGTGGCACACACTTGTAGTCCTAGATACTCAGGAGGCTGAGATGGGAGGATTGTTTAAGTCCAGGAAGCCAAGGCTGCAGTGAGCCGTGATCACACCACTGTGTTCCCGCCTGGGCAACAGAGTGAGACCCTGTCTCCAAGAAAGCCAAAAACCAAAACACAATAGATTTTGGCTCTTGGTTCTGTGCTGGTAAGTGACGTTGGTGGGACAAGTGACCTAGACAGGAGGGTATTAAGTATAACATATATATAATGAACTGCTTTTTTTCTTTTAAGCTCCCAAAATACTTGAGTTAAATAAATGATTTGTGAAGATAATGAAACAAAAGTTTGGGTAAAAGTGCAATCAGTTCCTTTCTCGCCACATATTTGGGGCCAGGTGAAGTAGCTTAGTTTTGAAACAAAATGTTTCCTTCTCTTTACCATCCTATGTCCTTTAATTTATAAGTAATCTATTTGATGCCAAGTGGTTGACTCTGGATAGTTTTAGAGAGCTGGCCCTTACAAACCCATGGAAGTACCTGTAGTTCACTACCTTTAGCAGAGATTGATGAACCTGCCCATGAAATGGATTTCTCTTGGGGATTCATGATGTCACTCTGGAATTGTCTTGGAATTTCTCTATAGCCAATGTATGTGTTTACGGGTGTGATTTTTATACTCTTAACTGTCTTCATTCTTATGCGAGGCTCCTGTGATTGAATTTTACGAGTGAGTTTAGTGAAAAAAATCTGCGTTAACTTTGCCTTCACGTAGGAGCCATACATTTGATAGACCTCAATGAATTGGTGTCAGATATTGTCGTTGAAATACACGCCGTGCCAAATTATTTCAACATATAATTAACGATAGGTTTATATCTTTTGAAAGTAGTTTTAACAATTACAGACACAGCCCATGCGTGCCAGCTAACAGCAGGTGTTTTAGGAAGGTGGTGTTCCGAGTTGCGTATGGCACATGGCGAGGTAAGGGCATTTTGTGGTTCAGTTTGCGTTGTTAATTACAGCTTGAAGTGCCGTTTCCTGCCTGTGTTCCTGGGTGTGTGATGGGGCCCTAGTTTGGATTATCTCCCCAGGATGTGTGCTCAGTGGACCACCTACATTAAAAAATCTCCTGGGTGATTAAAAGTTTCAAACCTACTAAACCATAATCTCTGGTGGTGGGACTTTGAAATCTTCATTTTTATCAGCTTGTCAAATGAGTCTTATCCAGACTTCAGAGGGATTTTAGAGTTTTTTTTTTTTTAATGACACAGTATCACTCATCACTTAATTTCTTCTGCTTTTAGTTGTAAATTCTTTTCCTTTGCTTGTTTACCATCTCTTTGATATACTTACAGCAGGTTTCAACTCTCGGAACACTTTCAATTATGTTTTTCTTTAATTCCTATAACAACCTAATGACAGATGAATCAGGGGCAGCGCAGGGGCTGGGGACATTTCCGAGTGGCGTAGGTAGGAGGGAATTGGAGATTCACCAGCACAGCGTCCTGCATGTGTGCATTCACCTGCACCCAGCGTAGCCCTGAGCATGTGGCTGGAACTCAGTATTGGTGGAAGAAAAAGAAATCTTGAAAGATAATAGAGCTAAAGCTAGCACTCTGCCTCAGTGACCTACTTATCCCATCCGAACTCATGACCTCTTGGTTTAAAATGGGAATCTTGGGGCAATTAACTGCTGGTGATTGAATAGAGAATGTGGCATCCATAGGTAAATGACCCATTAAAATCAAGTCAAAAGGAAAGGCTGGTGATAGCTAATTAGAATCAGTGTCTCTGCCTCAGGGTTAAGAATGCATAAGGAGGCTGGGGCAGTGGCTCACGCCTGTAATCACATCACCTTGGGAGGCCGAGGCGGGCGGATCACGAGGTCAGGAGTTCGAGACCAGCCTGGCCAATATGCTGAAACCCTGTCTCAAAAAAAAAAAAAAAAAATGTATAAGGAAAGCCAATCAATAAGCCACAGAGACCAGCAGAATATGGTGTGCCAGAAGCCCAGTACAGCACAGTTTGTTAATTCAAAGGTATTAGTGGAATTATAGTCTTCCCCTCCCCGTCTGCACCGGTACACACACCAAAGATTTGAGTTCTTTGACCATAACTGAACATCCTGAACTTCATGGGGTAGGACTATTCAAATATTCCTTCAGATTTCTAGGTTATTTTTTCCCAATTTTTGGGCCTCAAAATAGGGTCACTTTTTCTGTGGTACCAACCTTGAATTCCATCTTCTGATACTTGACATCTCCTAAGAGGTGGGGGTGGGGGGTCCTTCTCCAGTACAGCCTCCCAAAATACATAGCAATGGATGACTTTCCTTGTGTATTTTCTTATTTTTGCTCAAAATAACGAATCTTCTTAGGGTTTAAACACTGATGGGATTCTTGGTGCCATATGCTTTGAATGCGCTGTGTTGAACAGAGCCGTTCCAAAAACTGGATCTGCAACACAGTATCGCTTGCCTTGGAGATTTCTCCATCACCCTCATGAGTCAGAGCTGCTGGGTAATGTGATCCAGTCAGGTGGATCAAAGGGTAACAAACACAAGCACTCGAAGCAAACACAGAGGTCTCCGCCGCTCACGTAGTAAGTCTGGCATATTCACCATTGCCTAAGGAAGAACAGAGAATTAAGAATTGTGAGGACATTTTGCAAAGCACAGGGCCTTGGAGAGTGGGATGGGACCAGAAATCCTTCTGAACTTTTGTTGGAACACCAACTGTGGAAAAAACATACAGTTGGGACCCAACTGACTTCAGTTTGACCAACCCACCATACTAATGCATGCTCTCCATTGCCTCTGGAAATCCTGACCACTGCTCACGGGGAGAGCCTGTGTGCTTCCATTCCAGCAGCTACGTTAAAGGCATGCCAAAGGTCAGTCTCATTTGTCCCCAAACCTGTTTATGCCACTTGTATTTATTATCATACTTTCACAATCTAATTAAATATTATACAAGCTGATGAATAGCATCAAGCTATTTATGAAAAACAAGTTGAATGCTTAGAAGGGCTCATGGTAATTTGCTTTAAAATTGCAGTCCGACTAGGCGTGGGTGAGAAAATTAAAAATTTGCCAGGACCAGGGCAGAGATCATAAAGGAATAGGAGGATTTTGTACTGATTTCTTTTGTTAGTGTCTTAGGTTCTCACCACGCTTGTAACAAAAACTGGAAGTCATAGATGATGCAGTGTGGGTGTGGTTTAGTCCAGGAAGGCGGTGAAGATCTTGGCCATTCATTCATTCATGAATGTGGGGCCTACGCCTGCTGTTATGTGCCTGGTGCTGTTCCAGGTGCCAGGGGATATAGCAGTGAACAAAACTGGCACAATGTCCTACTCCACGGAATTTACGTTCCAGTTGGTGGAGACAGGCAAGCAAGTAAATAGCATGTCAGATGATACATGCTAGGGCGAGAAATCAAACACAGATGCAGGAATAGAGACTTATGGGGTGGAAATGGGGAGTGCCTTGATTGCATGAAAGAAGATGGGGCCTGGTACCCATGGGGGGACTGAGGCTCAGGAGGGGGCATCCCACCTTACAAGGAAGAAGGCAGCTGGGCAGGGACGCAGGGTGCAAACTGTGGGAGTCTTATTCCACCAACAGCGTGTGCCATAGGAAGCGAAGTCACTGGAGGAGAGTGAGGATGGGCAGATGTGGAGGGAGAGGGGAGACGGTGGGCAGCAGCCATGTGGGTGAGTAAGGGAATGTCACCAGGGAACAGAGAAGGGCTGCCAGGAGGCATGCGCTGGGAACCCACCTGAATTTTGGGGTCATGAATTTAAAATGTGGTCAGGCAGCCTGTGTTTGTGTTTTTCTCCATCGGGAAGGTTGGCGAACTCACACACATCCCGCCATTTCTAATTGAAGTTTAAGAAATGTTTAAGGAATGAACCCATACTGATTCCCTCCTTCGAATGACCAGCTTCTGGGTGGGCTGTTACTGAAGGAGCGTGTAGAGGGGTCTCCTCTAGTAAGAGCCTCTCTGGATTGAGCTCCTGCTCTGTTCCAGGCACCACGCAGGCAGAGTTGGGAATGCTTCCCCAGCCGTGCAAAGTTGGTGTTAGGCCGGTTTCCTAAAGGAAGCTCTACTGAGGAGGGCAGGTGACCAGCTCAGGCTGCTGGTAGTGGAGTTAGGACTGTCAGACTCTGAACCTCATGCGCTCTGCCTCTCCGGGAGCACTAGGTCATACCAGATGGGTCAAAAGCCTCCATGTGGCCAGTGTTCCAGTAGTGCCCCCTGGGGCTCGAGAGGAGGCCATGGTGGGGAGGGCACTTCAGGCAGGGGCATTGACGCGAGCAAGGACTGAAGTGACAGCCTCTGGAGGGGCAAAGGGAGGGTTCAGGCCAGGGCCCTTGTGTGCGGGAGGCCACTCTCCCGGAACTGAGTAGGGATGGGCTTTGACAAAGCCACAGTAATTGGCAGAGTGGGCGGTCAGTGGCTATCAGATAACTAAGGGAAGTAAGTCTGGGGTAGATGACAATCTGTCTCCTCTTCTTGGGAATTTACACTGCCTGCCGGCACATGAAAGGCTCAGAAATCCTGCAGAGACACGCCTGCTTGGTTTCACAAACCCGTGCTCCGGAGGTAAATGGCTCGGGCTTCCAGCCCAGCTCTGCCGCCTGCCAGCTGTGTGTTCCTGGGCAAGTTGTCTAACTTCTCAGCGCCTGAGTTCCTCGTCGGTAAAGTGCAGCAGTGCCCATCTCATAAAGTTCCTGGGAAGATCAGATTTGTTATTCCGTATCAAACACTTGGCACAGTGCTTGGCACACAGTAGGCAGGAAATGGTAGCTGCGATGATGCAAATTATCATGAGGACAAACACAGCGTCTGCGGGAACCGGTTCCACTGAACCTGGTTTTGGGAAATGATGGTAGCGTGGAAGAAACATTAGGAGGGTTTTCACTCCATGTGCGCCACCTGGCCGTCATTCTGTGGTCTCCCCAAATAGTGCCTGGCTGGGCTGGGTGTCAGTTTGAATCAGCAGTTCCCAGACTAAATGGAGTGCAGGATCCTGGGGGGGGTCTGAGCAGCCCAGAGCGGTGCCAGGCAGCCCGGGTTGGAGTCATCTGATACCTGCTGGCTTCCGTAGGCTCGTTGGTGTAAGATAGATTGAGCTGTCCCATCCTGGCCACCTTACAGTCTGTTTGAGGACTTTGGGGATCATGGGCAGGAAGGGAGAAGGCATGAGAGCAGACTCTACTCTCCAGCCCCAGACCCTGGGCACATTCTGAGGATGAGACCTCCAGCCCCACAGCCCACGGTCCCCGCATTGCCCAACACCCGTGCAGGCACAAAGTGAGCATGCCTTTCCCATAACAGTGCCAGCGCTGCGTCTGTCTGGGACGCCCTGCCAGCTAGGCACGCCCAGGCCTCTCGGGACAAGCTGATTTTGACCTCTTGGGTAGCAAAGAACCCCAAGCTCTCACAGGCTTCTTCATCGAGGCAGGAGCGGCGAGCGCCGCAGCGAGCAGCTGCCTCTCATCCCTGAGCCGGCTCCGGGCTGTCCAGCGCAGGCATCAGGCATCATGTTCCAGAAATTCAGGGCAGATGCCACATGAGGCTCCTGAGACACTCAGTCCCAGCAACTCGGAACCACATGTGGGGCGACCTCTTCTTTTCTCTGTCCTTGGGTTGACCTTATCCTTTTGACTTCTTTGACCTAGATCATCTTTAGAAGATGACGTGGTGACAGTAATGAAGTCTTAGTGTCCTCACAGAATTTTACCATCTAAAAAGGGCTCTTCGGCTGGATCTCGTAAGAGACCATCATCTCTTGCTTCCCAGGTTGGGAATCTGCTTTTTCTATGTTCATCAGTCTTCACACATTTTGTGTTTGTTCATGTTTTCTTTCTGGCTTCCCTCCTACTCTTAGAAGTTGCCTTTTGAAGAAAGCAGTCTGTTTCAGCTCCACTGGAGAGGAAAGAAGAGTCAGAGGAAAGAAGGTTCCAGAAAGCCTGGAACCAGGTGGCTGCAGGGGAGCGTGCTGTGGGAGGTGCGAAGGCAGAGAAGGGAGGAAGCTGTGAAGCTGGAGGAGCCGCTCCTCCACCCTGCTGGGATTCTGTCACCCGGGCTGGTCATGTCACAGGCAGTGACGGTGTTTCGGCAGAGGTGACATTCTTTGGACTCTAACCCCTGCACTGAATGGAGTGGGGAAGGTCTGTCAGGGAGGCCTGAGGGCTGTAGGGTTAGGTTCAGAGAATTGTCATAAACATGGGGACCTTGTTCCCTGGTTTGGGCAGGACCTTGGCAATGAGAGAAACCTCATGGGAAGCCATGTTGGGAAGATCTGATGCTTCAGCAACATGGACAGGCATGTTTAGGGGTTGAACTGCACCAGGAGCCTGGGCTTGCCATCCATGCGCTCAGGAAACGTTCTCTGCCTGTGCTAGGCCCAGTGGCAGGTACGATGGGTGAGAAGTGAATAGACTCCAGCTGTGCTCCTGGGGGCCTCCCAGTCCACTGGTGGTGCCAGGTGGGTAGAGCCTGTTACAGAAATCTGAGTGCCCTCACTGAGTCCTCAGGGGCTTCAACTACCCTTCTTCCTATCATCAGTGTCCCTAAAGAAGCAGTGAGCCTAGCCCTGTCCCCTCACTGCTCCCAGCAACAACCTGCCGTGTGACTGTGAGTGAGTGCTCGCTCTGGCGTGGTTTCCTCGTCTGTAAGGGAAGGGCCGCTCCCTGTGACCTCTGGGGTCCCCTGCACCTCTTGGGTCCTGGCAGCAAAAGAGGCAGCCACAGCGGGGCTTTCCCCGCCAGCAGGTTCCCCGGGCTGAGGTCATCACAGGCCAGACGGGGCCAGCCTTCCTGCTAACTGGGTCAGGTGTTAGGAGCTTGTCACATGCTGGGTATTTAGAGTCAACCCAAACAGGTTTGGGGAACTCAGGGGCTCTGAAGACCTCAGAACCCGGCTTAGAAGCTCCACAAAGCTGGGTTGTGACTTGTCTGTTGGGAGCATGGAGGTCACATTGGGAGCTCAGCAGTGGGGCCACGGCCTCCCGCAGGGCTGATGAAAAGGAAGAAATGTTTGTCTGCTGAGGCCAAAAGGTTTTAACAGCCCGTCTCCCGGGGCTACAGGGAGGAGGACATGAAGACAGTGCGTGGGCAGGCAGGTACTAATTCCTCAGGGCCAGCTGTCATCTCCTCACTATCCCTACCACAGGACCCGAGGGCTCTGTCTCACCTGAAGGCATCCCAGCGACTCCTTGGCCGGTGGGTGGTGTCAAACCTTTACCAAACCTGTTTGGGTTGAACTCTAAATACCCTACCCCGAAAGGCCCACGTACACTCTCTCCCCTTTGGCCCCCTCACTGCGAGACTTGGCTACAGAACTTTACCAACAGCAGCTCCTCCCCAGGCTTCAGAACGGGCCCCTGCTGCCCACTGCAGCCCAGCATGCTGCCCACCCTTGGGACTCCGCTGAAGGTGTCCCCCAGCCCCTGCGGCGTCCCCGTGTCCCTGCGGCATCCCCGTGCTCCTGCGTTGTCCCCGTGCAGATACCTGCCTCAGGGATCTTGCTAAACTGCAGATTCTGACTCAGAGTACGCCGGAGCTGAGGGTCTGCATTACCGAAAAGCTCCTGGGGGAAAGTGATGCCGCTGGTCTGGGGACCACACCTAGAGTACAAGGATCTAGACCAGTGGCCTGCAAGTCACCTTTAAAAAGTTCCAGTGCCTGGGCTGTACCTGAAACCAACGAAATCAGAACTTGCTGGGGTAGAAAGCAGCATCAGGTCTGGTTTAGTCTCCCCAGGGGGTTGCAGTGAGCATCTGAATTTGAGAATCTCTGTTCCGGCGCCCCTATGAGTGAATGTGGTTTCTGCCCACAACAGACTGCCAGCGTCTTGGGTGGTCAGTGCAGCTGTTCTGTGGGCAAAGGCTCACCCCCACCTGGCTTTGGGAGATTGGAAAGGACTCTTCAATCCTCACTACTCTGGGGACTGTGTCAGGGAGGGGGGCATGGGCTTTGGTGTCAAATGGTCCTGGATTCAAATCTTGGCAGCTTCTCTAATTGGCCAAGGGAACTTGAACATTCAGCTTCTTTATTCCTCCGAGCCTTAGCACACCCCTCTGTAAAACTGGGACCATCACAGGCCCAGCCTCACAGGACTACTGGGAATTTGAGGAGCTCCCAAAAGCTAACCAGTAGTAAGTGCTCAGTGTATGATGTGATCATGTTTCCCCCGCCCCCACCTTGCCTGACATCCTCATTTCACAGGCAAGACTCCTGTGGCTCATCAAGGTAGAGGCGTTTTCCAGAGGCCATGCAGCAAGTCAGTAATGGAGGTAGGATTCCAGTTCTGGGCTCTAGAATCCCCACCCCTTCCTCCTTTGGGTTCCTGCCTGCTTCCTTCTTCCTTGTCTTCTCAGCCCTGCTCCCAGGCTGTAGGCTTCATCTGAATGGATGGGGGCTCCCTGCAGCATGTGAGCCTTCCCACTTTGGGACGGTGGGTCCTGCATTGGTTGTCCTGTTTCTGGAAGTGGCTGAGGGCTGGTGGCTCTCACAGCTCCCACCCGTGGGCCCTCACCCAGCCTCCAGGGAGCGCCGGGCATCGTCACAGGCTTGTCTTACCTTCGCACCATCTCCCCACCCTCTGCCTCTCCCCCACCTTCAGCGAAAGTGCAGGACATCAGACACTGACTTCAAATGAATTACACTCTTGAGAATTTACGGAGTCATGTAAGACTTCCGCAGCCAGCGATGTGGCCTAACCAGCTTCCATGTGGCGGTCCCAGGAGATCCCTCCTGAAGCCTGTGACAGAAAAAAAGGTGCAAGGAGGGACCAGGGTAGGCAGGGGTCCCAACCCAGGATGCTCATGGAGGCCTGGCAGGGAGCTTGGAAGAGCACCGCGGCCAGGTGGGGACCCTGGAGCCCTGGAGAGCCCATGTCCTCTGAAAGCCGGCAGCTCCTTCCCTCCCAAACGCCTTCCCTTCCGTTCTGCTTGAAGCATTCTCTGGGTTTTCACCTCCAGTGCTTCTCCTCCACGTCTCTCTTTAACTCACTTTCAGGCGTTTGGTTCTTCTTCAGGAGCATCCGATCTGCACCTACCAAGGTTACCAGCAGCCCCGGGATGCTCAGTGCAGTGGGTGGTTCCCAGCCCCATCTCCCTTGGCCCGTCCGCAGCGGTGGGCGCTGTTAACCCTCCTCTTCCTTGAAATACTCTCCACCTGGACACCGCCCTCTCCCGGTCTCCGCATATTACCGGCTGCTCCCCCTCATCCCGCCTCCGTTCCTGGGCTCTGTCCCTTCCCTCCGTCTCCACTCCCCCTTAGTGATCTCATCCAGTCACACGCGTTAAATACTGGCTGGATGTGACCAATCCCGGGTTTCCACCCTCATCAGCGCTCCGTTCAGCCGCCCACCTGATATCTCCCTTCTTCGGTGTCTAGATTCAAATTTAATCTTTCCAAAATGAAACTGTCTCTCCGTGAAGCCTCCCTCTCCTGCTGTCCTCCCCATGTGGGCTGAATGGAAACCGTCCTGCTTGGAGTCCAGCTAGACCCCAATCTCTTCCTCCATCCCCACATCCGGTTCATCAGCAGATTCTGTCAGCACTGCTTCTCAAACGCACCCGGAATCTACAGCTCCTCCCAGCTCGGCTTCCTCAGCTGCCCCGATGTCCAGGCCACCATCATCTCTCCCTGGGTGGTGGCTGCCACCTCCTTGCTGGTGTCCTAGTCCCATCGCTGTCAACTCCTGGTCTGCGCCCAGCACAGCGGCCACTTTGGGTGGTGACATTCCTCTGCCCAGAAGGACAACATGGCGGCCACCTCACTTGGAGGCCTGAGACCCCCCCTGCCCACATCACCTCTGGCAGTCCTGGTGTGTATCACCTCAGGGCCTCTGTACTGCCTGTCCCCACCCCCTGGACCGCACAAGGCCTAGGTATCTGGACGGATGGATCCCCCACCCCAGGTCTTAGCCCATGTGCTGCTGTTTCCCATGTCACCATTTCCCGATTTCTCCTCTGCTCTGACCCTCCTGTTTCTTCAGTTTCAGTTTCTCTTGTAGACTTCAGGGTGTCTGGATTTCTCCTTTATCCAAAACCACTGGGGGCTGAATAAGAACGTGGTCATTTTGGGAACCAGGAAGCCTAAGTCTTGACTTTGTACTGGCATCAAACTCCTGAAATGAGCAGCTTTCCTCTCTAGTCTACACTAAGTGACATGTACAACTATGCTATGTGTAGAGAACTTGACATGTTTCATTCACCAAAACTCCTGTCGGCAAAGCATCTGGTACAGAATAGACACGCTGTCCACCTGACACATAGTGGGTGACTGCCACTGTGTCCCAGCCAGCAGCCTGGGTACCAGGGGTGCCTCAGTGACAAACCAGCCTCCAATGCTCACCCTCATGGAGCCTTCTAGACAGACAGGAAACAATAACCAAATACTCGCAGGTCTGTTGAAGGGGGTGAGTACAACTGAGGCAGTAAAAGGGAGGCGAGGCCGGGCACGGAGGCTCACACCTGTAATCCCAGCACTTCGGGAGGCCGAGGCAGGTGGATCCCCTGAAGATGGGAGTTCGAGACCAGCCTGACCAGCACGAAACCCTGTCTCTACTAAAAATACAAAAATTAGCCGGGTGTGGTGGCACATGCCTGCATCCCAGCTACTCAGGAGGCTAAGGCAGGAGAATCGCTTAAACCTGGGAGGCGGAGGTTGTGGTGAGCCGAGATCGCACCATTGCACTCTAGCCTGGGCGACAGAGCGAGACTCTGGCTCAAA
>NW_016107330.1:4465614-4488905 GCF_001604975.1 Cebus imitator
AAAAAAAAAAAAAAAAAAAAGAGTTGAGATGAGGAGTGCTAGGGGGGACTTGCAATTTCAAATAGAGTAGTTAGTTAAGGGAGGCTCATTGGGAAGGAGACATTTGAACAGAAACTTGAAAAGGGGCCTGGGGGTGAGCCACGTGACTACCGGGGGAAGAGCGGTCCAGGAGCAGCCTGTGCTAGAGTCCCTGATGCAGGAATGGGCCACAGGAAATCTGAATGGCTGAATGAATGAATGTGTCCTTGAGGCCAGGAATACAACAGATGCGGCCCTTGCATTGTCTTCAGGGATTCCGAGGCACTGTTTCTGAGCCTTCCTATGAGCCGGGAGTGGACCAGGTGTTTGAGATCTACTCTCTGCCCAGCCCTTCCCCGTCTGTACAGATTGGATGGTGTACGGCATCCCCTTGTGCTTTCAAAGTCCATTAGTTTTTCTTCTAAGTAAAATGTCCAGAAATTTCCCTCCTAGGGTAGGCAGGAGAGCACAGTTTGCAAGGGACCAGACACTTCTGGGCAGTCGGTGTGAGGTGCGGAGCGCTTCCGCTCCGCCCTGCCACTGTGTTTAAAATGTTAAACCACTGTGCCTGAAAATCTTACCGAGGTAATGCTATGCTGCCCTGCTTTCTAAAAACAGTTGATGCTGAACGTGCCAGTCCTTTCTTGATGTCTGGGATTTAGGACTGCGCATCTCATTCACTTTGCTGGGATTTTACAGAGAAACATCTTTGGGATCATAGTAAGTCACTTTCCCTTCCCCGCACTAAATGGGTGCAGATTTCTTGGCGTGTGAGAACACTTGTGCAGTGGGAAGATCTTGGAGTCTTGAATCTCTCATTTCTTCCTTCCTTAAATGTTGAGGGTCTATTATTCACTTACTTACAATTAGGTACTAAGAATACAATGATGAGCAAAACTCAACCGAGCTCTGCCATCAGAGACCCTACGACCCCCTGGGGAGACCTGCGTTTATCAGACAGTCACAGATGCATGGGAAACTGCCGTTGTGGGGGCTGGTGCCGTGGGAACCTGACCAGGGCTGTGTTACCTCAAGAGGACGGCCGCAGAAGCATCTCCAGGGCCAGTGGTTCTCAGGCCAGCTGCATGCTGGAATCGCCGAAGAGCTTTAAAAATATCATTGCCCAATCCTGCCCCAGAGATCCTGACGTCATGGCCTGCTCTGCAGCCCAGGCCTCTCTGGCTGAATTTAGTGAGTAGCCGGGGCTGGAGGCCACGGGGAAATGGGTTCTACCCCGATTAGCTGGAATAAGGACTGAAGGGGAGATGGGCTGGACTTGCTGCATCAAGGAACTTGGGCTGCGGCCTGGGAGCCGTGGGGTTTTGAAAGGTTGCAGCAGGGGCATGTCGTGGTCCCTTTGGCCTTGTGGGAAGAAGGTCCCACTTCTGTGGAAAAGATGGGAGGGGAGCCAGCGCAGAAGCGAGAAGTAGAAGTCCAGTGAGGAAGGCGCCTCGAAGGACCCCAGGCGAGAGGTGCTCCCTGGTAGTGGTAGGAGAGGAAGGAACGCAGGCTGGATGGAGCCAGTGGCAGCTGACGTCTAGCAGGAGGGGCCGAGGGAGGGACCCTGTTGACTCCCAAGTCTCTGGCTTTCAGGGCATAAATGCAGTGCTGTTCAACAAGAGCAGGATATGGTGGGTGGCAGGCATGAGACGGGGTCATAACTTAAATTCAGGACCCGATTTAAGGGGCCTCCTAGATGTCCAAGAGATGTCATGTCGGCACATGAGTGGAGTTCAAAGGCCAGATGTGGGCTGGGCGTGGGTGCCGGTGAGTCATCAGGGTGAGGCTGGCCATGGACACTGAAGCCACGGATGCGTCGCCTTGGGAGGGAGTCATGTGCAGAGATGGCTGGCTCTGGTCCAGACCCTGTGTTCAGATCCTGATCTCACCAAGCGTGACTTTGGGCAAGTTAGCTGTCTTAACAAAATTTGGGCTACCATAGCAAAATGCCAGGGACTGGGTGGCTTAAATGACAGAAGTTGTATTTTTTCACAGTTCTGGAGGCTGGAAGTTCAAGTTGAGGGTGCCAGCATGGCTCGGTTCTGGCCGGGGCTCTCTTCCTGGTTCAGACTGCCACCTTCTGTCTGTGTTCTCACATGACCTTTCCAGGGCACATGTATCTTCTTACAAGGTGCACGCATTAATCTTGTCATGAATGTCCCATCATCATGACCCCATTAAATCCAGTCACCTCCCATAGGTCCCACCTCTACATACGGGGGTTAGGGCTTCAGCATATGAATGGGGCACAGGGGACACGAGCGTTCCATCTATAACTAATAGTTAACCTCTCTCAAGTTTGTCAGCCTTTCAGGTTCACCAAGGACAAAACTAAGCGTGCATGGAATCTGGAACATCATGGCACATACGTGGCTGGGCGCATACTATTTCCTGTCCTTGAACTTGCCCTCCTTTCCCGCTTCCAGAGAAGTGTCTGATGTCTGCTACAGACTGTATTTGCTTCAATCTAAGGGCTCTTTTCTTCCTCTTCTATTCATTTTGCTGCCTCTGATTTGGCTGTGGACTTGTAAGCCATTGGCTGTATTCGCTTGAATTGTGTGTACAGTGAGAGCAGCATGCACTGAACATGAGAGCTTGAGTTTCCTGTGACTTTGTGCTACTTAGGGACGGGCTGCAGGCCCAGGCACGAATCTTAGTGCCTGCATGCAGTGAGCTTCACTGAGTTTACAGATCTGGGGCTGGATGTGGTGGCTCATGCCTGTAAACCCAGCACTTTGGGAGGCTGAGATGGGTGGATCACCTGAGGTCAGGAGTTCGAGGGCAGCCTGGCCAACATGGTAAAACCCCATCTCTACTAAAAATAATAAAAATTAGCCGGGTGTGGTGGCGAGTGCCTATAGTCCCAGCTACTCGGGAGGCTGCGGCAGGAGAATCGCTTGAACCTGGGAGGTGGAAATCGCAGTGAGCCGAGATCGCGCCACTGCCCTCCAGCCTAAGCGACAGAGTGAGGCTCCATCTCAAAAGAAAGAAAAAAAAAAGGGTTTACAGATAAATGGGCACTGGTTGTGGATGACTCAGACTTTCCACAATGTTTTAGGCTGTTCTCTGGATTGCGAAGGTGAAGGGGCCTCTGGATAAGTGAGGCACTGGCTTGTTAACACTTAACTTGCACAGCCACTGACCGTGCCATCACCATGACCCACAGGGAGCATCCTGTGCTCGCCCCCGCTGGCTGATGGGGCATCTCCTTGTGACTGGAGGCAGTGCTGGGAGTGCACGAGCTGTCCTTGTGCCTGAGACTCTGGGCTCTGCTGTCTCTGGGTGGGGGCGTGGCCTGGGGAGGGGGTGTGGTCCTGTGACCATGTTTCCTCCACCTGCAAACCAGAACATCTCCTGGCTGCCTCCACCCACCCACCCAACATTTCCTGTGCCAGGTCCTGTTCCTGGGGATACGGGATTCTGCTGTGATCAAGACTCAGTCCCTGCCCTCAAAGCCATCCTCTTCTGGTGGTGAAGGAGTAAGCAACTAACAGGAAACACCCAAGTGGTGACCTGGTGTTTCTTCAAAGTTGTGTCCCAAGGAGCTGAAAGGCCTGGCCTCTGCTCCCTTAGGAAAGTCTCCATATCCTTCTGAGCCTCAGTTTTCTCATCCGTGAAAGGGGTATAAAAGCATTTGTTCCACCTCCCTCCTGGGCTGCTGGGAGGGTTCAGAGAGAAAGCTGAGAAAGTCCTTGGGAGTCATGGGGGGCATGTTAATGTCGGCTGCCGTGGTCCTGCATTAGGCCAGGCAGTGGATGAGCGGTGGCAGAGGGGGCCTCTGCCTTTGGGGGTTTTGCCCCAGACCTCCTCGCTCCATCCAGGTGGACGCCCTGAGCCGGGGAGGATGTGCGCCCCCTGGTGGAGACGCTATGGTTGCTGCATCCACAGGAGCCCAGGCAGAATAGATGCCAAAGCGAGCAGAAGCAGTCAGGCTTGCTCGAGAGGGCTGGGAGGTCGTGCTGTTATTTTTGTGCGATTGATCTGGCTTTTGGATATTTAATAGCAGAGAGAGGGAGAAGCTGAATACTGATGATGCAGGGCTTGTCTGTCTCCAAAGCTTCTGCTGGTCTTGCTTTACCTCTGTAGATAGACATTTCCTAGGGAGGGTGATGTCGTGGGGAAGGCACCTGCTCTTTGCCAGCTCTGTTTCTTATTCCTTAGCAGGACACAGGAGTTCATGTCTCCAGCAGCCTTCCAGCTGGCTGTCTCCTCCCAGGTTGGGTCTCCTGGGACACCAGCCAGCTAGCATGGGGTTGGCCACTAGCTGCAGAGACAGCCCCCCTGAGGCTCCCTCCTGGGCCTTGGTGGCCCATCTGGAGTGCAGCTTGCATGAAGCGTGGGCCCTCCGTTTCCTCCTTAACTCTTGCACAGGCGAGTAGACCGAGCTGACCGTAGGCCCTGGCTGCACAGTGCGGGGGAGGAGTCAAACAGGCAGCCCTGACCTTGACGGAGAGCCAGGCCCTCGGAGAGGCTCCCTTGTGACAACAGCAGATCTTCGTGTTGTCTAAGGCTTCTCTCCGACACCTTCTGTATTTGTTTGTCTGTTGATGCATTTGCTTATTTTAATATCGGTTGAGTTCCCTTGTCAGCTTTGGCACTGTCAGCATTTGGGGCTGGTGAAATCTTTGTCACGGGTCCTGTCCCTGACCTGGGCCGCCTTGTCCGGAGGCCCCCCCACCTCACTTTCCATTGTTCTATCTAGAGAGGCAGACAGGTGACAGGCTCTCTGTGCCTCAGTTTCCTCATCTGTAAATTAGAGATAATAACAGTATCCACCTGGATAGGCCGTGTGAGGAGTTAGATTGTTTGTGTATGTAAAATGCCTAGCAGAGTTCTGGACATGCAGTAAGCCTGTGTGACATGCATCACCCTTACTCAGTGGATGTTTATTTGTTTATTTATTTGAGATGGAGTCTTGCTCTGTCACCAGCATGGAGTACAATGGAACAATCTCAGCTCACTGCAGCCTCTCCCTCCTGGGTTCAAGCCATTCTCCTGCCTCAGCCTCCCGAGTAACTGGGATTACAGGAGCCCACCACCACGCCCGGCTAATTTTTTTTATTTTTAGTAGAGACGGGTTTCACCATGTTGACCAGGCTGGTCTCGAACTCCTGACCTCATGTGATCCACCTGCCTCAGCTTCCCAGAGTGCTGGGGAGCCACTGTGCCCTGCCAGATGTTTATTTTTATTGTGCCAAGCTGGGGATGCAACAATGAACAAAGACCCTGACCTTGGGATCTCAGAGCTCATGAGAAAGGCAGATGCCTTATTCTGGGCTTTTAATTCAGTGTAACAAGTCCTGGGATGGGGACACATCAGGGGCTTGATGGAGGAACACCTCACCCAGGAGTTAAAGAAGGAAGGCTTCCTGGAGGAGGTAGCATCCCAGCTGCGATATGAAAGAGAAGTACAAGTTAGCTGAGTGAGGAAAGGAGAGGAATAATGGTGTGAGTTATCTGTCTTTCAAAGAAATTTTAAAAGGCCTTTCTGAAAAACTCAAATCCCATTTACTGGGCTATATAGTACAAATAGGGCAAAATCATGCCAAAAAAAGAAAAATCCTGGGTTCACATCTCTGTGGGAAGTCACATCAGCCCTCTGAGATACCTAGCTTGGATGCGGAGTGCGGGGCTAGGGCAGGGAGGAGACCTGCCTCCATCCCCCACAACCCAGCAGGTGCGTTTCTGCTTTGGCAACAGCAACCTCCCCAGATGCTTTCTGCCTTATGGGTGCTGGGGCCTGGCAGGAAGGGAGAACAGGGAGGCAGGTGGGGAGTGGAATCAGAGAAGGGCAAAGCCATTATTCTGATGCAACCGGAGTCATTCCGGCTCACTTGCATGTCCACTGGGGGTCACCAGACGGCGCTGCCCATCACGGTGTCTCAGAACCGTGCCAATGGACACTGCTCTCACCCGTGCTCCTGCGATCGCCTCCGAGGGGAGACAGTGTGGTGGACTGAACATGGAGAAGTGCACATTGGTGGTTAAAGCTCATGTCCTGTTAGTTGACGCCAGGCACCTGGCCTCAAAATGTCCAGGAAGTACAGTCCCGCCCGGGCCTAGGAAGTGGTGACCAGCACTAAGGAAGCCCCTCAAGCAATGTCTGGGGCACCGGGCTGGGCTCCTGGTGACAATGTGTGTTGTTCCTCTTCCTGCACAGCTACAGCCTCCGCTTGGCGTCCCGATGCCCTCCACCAGCCGCCCCGTACATCACCAGGCAGTGTAGGAAGGTCAAGGCCCCGGCTGCAGCCCAGTTCCAGGGACCATTCTTCAAAGAGTAGACACCCTGCCTGCTCCCTGACAGGTACGAGGCAGGATGGAGCAGCTTCCGGCACTGTTTGGGTGGGCCTGGGGGTCAAGGGGGCGTGGGCTTGGGTCTTGGGTGGGGTGGGAAGGAGAGAAAGGGGGTGGGCGTGATTGCTTGTGTGTACTGGGCACGGGGCAGGGCCTCCCTCCGGGAGGGCACGTGGCTGAGGGCAGACTCTGGACTGCCTGTTTCACATCCCAGCTCTGCCACTTCCTGGCTGTGAACTTCAAGCATGTGACTTAGTCTTTCTGAGCCTCAGTTTCCACATTTGTACGGTGGGCACCACAATAGTACCTACTTTATGGGGTGATTGTGAGAATTACAAGTGTCAAATGTGCAAAGCACCCAGAACAGGTCCGCCACATAATCAGCACTCGGTAAGTCATTATTGGAATAATAATAAAAGTCATTTGTTTGGGCGCGGTGGCTCACGCCTGTAATCCCAGCACTTTGGGAGGCCGAGGCGGGTGGATCTCGAGGTCAGGAGATCGAGACCATCCTGGCCAACGTGGTGAAACCTGTCTCTACTAAAAAATACAAAAATCAGCTGGGCGTGGTGGCACCCGCCTGTAGTCCCAGCTACTTGGGAGGCTAAGGAAGGAGAATTGCTTGAACCCAGGAGGCGAAGGTTGCAGTGAGCCGAAATCGTGCCACTGCACTCCTGCCTGGCGCCTGGCAACAGAGCGAGACTCTGTCTCAAAACAAAAACAAAAACAATAGTCATTATACTCAGGTCTCAACTGCCTCAGAGGCGCTCAGCCCAGAAAAGATTGCAGCGTTCCTATTCCCACACTGTATTTGAAAGTAAAAATAATACAGGTTGAGTGACCCTGATCCAAAAATCCAAAATCTTAAAACATCCCCAAACCTGAAACTTGAGTACAGACATGACACTCGAAGGAAATGCTCATTGGAGCATTCCAGATTTCAGATTTTTGGATTAAGGATGCTGAACCGGTAAGTATGTAATGCAAATATTCCAAAATCCAAAAAAAATCCAAAATCTAAAAACTTTCGAGTCTCAAGCATTTCAGATGACGGATATATAGTCTGTCCTAATCCATAAAATATAAAACTCAGATTTATTTTGGACCAAAACAGTCTCTTCCTAGGTTTTCTGGTGGTAAAAACCTGGAATCACTCTAAGATTGCTGTCAGATGAAAACATGGAAGCCAGGCTTTTCATTTTTGGCGTACCTGGGTTTTGCTGGTGACCCACGGGCAGGCTTGACCCTCCCTGTTGGTGACACCACACGACTACATTCATTGTGTCCCCAGGGTCAGCATTGCAAAGCGTGACCAGAGGACCTCAGGTGTCTGAAGATCTAGGATGCTGTTATAAATACAGACCCCAGAGCCCAGTTCCAAATGTACAACATGCCAAAAAGGCCCAAATCCTATTTACTGGGCTGTAGTCTAAATAGGGCCAAACCCCATTATAAAATCCCGAGTTCACATTTCAGTGGGAAGTCACGTCACCCCTGAGACATACCCAGCATGGAAGTGCTTGGCACAGGACAGATGTGGAATACTGGGTTAATGGCAGGGAGGGGACCTGCCACCACCCCCGCAGCCCTGCTTGTCTTGGTGGGTGGGTATTGATGGCATGGGCCAGGGAACCTGCATTAGCAGATGGCCGGGTGGTTCTGGGACACACTTAGTTTGGAGATGCCTGCTTAGCACAAGGCGGGGGTTAAAACACAAGCCAGGGCTGTTTGGAATGAGAGTGCAGTTCAAGGCAAGAATGGGCTGAATTCTGAAACTCGGAGATCTTTTGTGTTATACCAGCAAGAGAAAGCCCTGTCTTCCTTCTGCCTGCCCTCCCACCCCAACACCTCACTCACTTCTCTCTTTCTTAAGCAGTTGGAGTTTCCAGCTTGGCTTTATTCCTCTGGGGTTTGGGGAGGGGAGTGAAAATAAAATCCACTCTTCCCCAGAGAGTCTGTTGTCTGCCGCTGGGACTGAACCTGTCTCTCCGGGGCCAGCTGCCCCTGACAGGAGAATCTGGGGACTTGACCCTGAGCTGGGGCCTCATGGAACAACACTGAGATGGACTCTAATACAGAATTGGGAGGCCCTGGGAGATGAGCCTCCCATTTTACAGAAGGAAAAATTGAGGCCTTCTGGAAAATGGGAGGCCATACCAGAATGAGCAGTTCCGACTCTGGGAACCGTTTGTGTCTGGCATTCTCCTTGTAGCCAAGGCTGCTGCATGAACCTTCTGTGTTGATGGGCACCCAGGAATGCTTCCACCCCAGAGCAGGTGTTCTCTGAGCCGGAGGGTGAGCCAGGTGCAATGGGTTGGCTTCCTAAACAGACTGGGGCATTTCTGTTGACCACTGCAGGCTTGACAAAGACGGGGATGAAATGTATGTAGCATTTGCCAAGCCTTATGAATTGAGGCTGTGCCCCAGGGCTGGGCACTGTCCTAGGTGGTGGCCTTTTTTTCCTCCTTTAGTAACACATACAGGCTGGGCGTGGTGGCTCACACCTGTAATCCCAGCACTTTGGGAGGCTGAAACGGGTGTATCACGAGGTCAAGAGATTGAGACCATCCTGGCCAACCTGGTGAAACCCCGTCTCTACTAAAAATACAAGAAAAACTAATTTGGCATGGTGGTGGGTTCCTGTAGTCCCAGCTGCTCGGGAGGCTGAGGCAGGAGAATTGCTTGAACCTGGGAGTCGGAGGTTGCAGTGAGCTGAGATTGCACCACTGCACTCCAGCCTGGCCACAGAGTGAGACTTTGTTTTAAAAAAGATAAAACTCCCCCCACCACAAAACACAGTTTCCCAAGCTGAGCAATCAAATGAAGAAAGGCCTAATGTTATTTGCCTCTGCATCTTACAATCTCTGCTCACCAACAACGAAGGTTCCAAACTCACAGTTTACTGTCTAAGTGACTAAAACTTGCTCCATAAAATCCTATGTAGCTTTTTCTTTCCATTTTAAAAATTGGTACTTATACCAAGCATGTGCTACTTATATTATTTTAAAAGAATTTTTAAAAAAATCTTCTTTATACTTTTACCTTAGTTAGCTCAGGCAGCCATCACAAAATACCATCGATTATGTGGCTTAAATATGGAACACAGATTTATTTCCTGATGGTTCTCGGGGCTGGAAGTACCAGATCAGGGAGCCACCATAGCTAGGTTCTGGTGAGGGCTCTCTTCCTGGTTTGCAGACAGCCACCTTCCTGCTGTGTCCTCACAGGGTGGGAGCCTGGGGGAGAGCAAGCTTTCTGGGGTCTCTTCTTAGAAGTCCACTTATCTCACCGTGAGCCTTTCTTTGTGATCTCGTCTAAACCTAATCACCTCTCAGAGGCCCCACCTCTAAATACCATCACATGGAGGGGTTAGGTCTTCAGCATAAGGGTTTTAGGGGTACACAGTTCAGTCCATAGCACTATTGAACACAGTTCCAGACTTATGAAAATGCCACAGCAAAGTATTTTAGTTCAGGAGGGTGTGTGCAGACCAAAGCCCTCGTTTTACAGGGAAGGAAACTGACGTGGAGGGGCACGTGGCAGACCTGGCATCGGCACTCTGGTCTTCTGATTTCCGGGACCATTGCTGGATTTTAAGTGGGTCATGCCTCCTTCATGCAAAACTGTGTGTGCATGCGGGTTTTGTACGGAGAAAAGGATGGCCTTCTCGAAGGACCCATGGCCTCGGCTGCTTTGCCCGCTGTTGCCCATGCCAGATTCAAGGCTCCATCACCCATCTCCCAGATGGTCTGAATGCAGCGAGAATGAACACAGAGGAGCCTGGTTTCTGGCAGGCCCTGCCTTTTGTCAGCCTTTGCGGCATCCCCTTTACTGTGGCTCAAAGCCCAGAGGTTTCTGTTCACTTTTAAGTGCAGAAAAGTACCACACTGCTTAGGCTATAGGGAGGCTTCCTTTGCACATCCTGTCTTCACCCTACCCCAGGGGTTCAGCGGGAAGCCCAGGGAAGGGACAGCCTCTGACCTGTCTGGCCACGGTTGTGATCCTTCTCTCAGCTGTTGCTGCTCCTTTGGCTAAGACCAGCGACCTGAGGGCCCTTTGTGGCAGGCTTTCTGACATGGGCTCCCTCCTGGGGTCCTGGGAGTGAGGTGTGTAGAGGTCCCCCATCCTGGCTCATCTCCCTCGTATGAGAGCTTCACTCCTTCTCAGGTCCAGCCCCCAGCCCAGGCTGCTGTGGCTTCCCTAAAGGGCTGCCCTCTTGGTTGGGGTCTGGCAAGATGGCTCCTTTTATGGATCCCACGTGACCCAGGGGAAACTCACACTTGCTGGCCACACCCGGCCAAGGGAATGCAGCCACTCCATAGCTGGCTCTGCCTCTGCTTCCTTTCCTCCCCATGCTCTGGCTCACGGGCACAGGCAGACAGGCTGGCCTGCTGCATAAGCAGCCATCCTTTGGGAAGGAACACTGCCTCTCTTGAAGACATCCCACTCCCCCGCAAGCAGCCCTTTCCAGCCCCATCGCGACATTTCAGGGAATTGAAATTAACATAGGGTAGTGGTTAAGTGCACAGTTTCTGGAGCTATACCTTCGGTGGCTACTTCACTCCTCTGTGTTTGAATTCACATCTGTGAAATGGGTTAATAATGATAATACCTCTCTCATGGGTTTATTGAGAGGATTGAATATGTTAGTGAATGAAAAGCCCTTAGCAGAGTGCCTGGCATGCAGTAAGCCTTCCATAAACAACTGGTATTATTATGATAGAAATATTACATTATTAGCAGTAGTAATAATAATGGTAGTTATTTTTAGTAATCGTAATGGTGACCAGGTCCACTGGGCCACAGAACTGTGTCCTGAACTTGGCCCAGCTCAATTCAACCCAATGCAGTGAACAGTATTGATCGATTGATTGATTTTGACACAGGGTCTCACTCTGTCACCCAGGCTGGAGCGCGGTGGTGCGATCTCGTCTCACTGCAACCTCCGCCTCCTGGCTTCAAGCGATTCTCCTGTGTCAGCCTCCTGAGTAGCTGGGATTACAGGCACCCACCACCATGCCTGGCTAATTTTTGTATTTTTAGTAGAGGTGGAGTTTCAACATGTTGGCCAGGCTGGTCTCAAACTCCTGACTTCAGGTGATCTGCCCACCTCAGCCTCTCAAAAGCGCTGGGATTACCACCGTGAGCCACTGCGCCCTGCCTGCAATGAACATTATTCAGGACTCACTCATGTGCTCAGCTCTGTTCTAAGCTCTGTGAATGTGGTTTCTGCGGAGGAAGCACGAGGGCACAGCCATCCCCTCCAGACTGGAAGAGCAGACAGGTGCTGGAGTGAGCCTAGCCTGGGTTCGAGTCTCACCTCTGCTGCTCATCATCAGCACACTTGTAAAAGTTATTTCTCTTCTCTTAGTCTTCCATTTCTTTCCTATAAAATGGGGATCTGTGTTGCCTGCCTTGAGGGTTGTGGACATCCAAAGGAAATTAAGGGAGAGTACAATCACTTTGGAAAACTGGCAGTGGTGACTGATGCTGAACTTCTGGGTACCTCAGGACCCAGCAGTCCCACTGCAGGGGACACACTCAGCAGATACGCACCCACACGCACCAGAAAACACCTGTGAGAATGCTGATACGTCATCTGTGTGCATCCTACAACCCAGCACTTCCGCTCAGCAGCAATGCATAGATATGTGCACCACATGTGTCTTCTAGACACATATAAGAATGTTCTAGCACATGACTCACATGGCACCAAACTGGAAGTTCCCAGTTGTGGATCAGCAGAGGAATAGCTGGATAGATGTGGTGCATTTTTTTTTTCTTTGAGACGGTGTTTCGTTCTTAATTGCCTAGGCTGGAGTGCAATGGCGGGATCGCAGCTCACTACAACCTCCGCCTCCTGGGTTCAAGCGATTCTCCTGCCTCAGCCTCCCAAGTAGCTGGGATTACAGGCTTATGCCATGATACCCAGCTAATTTTTGTATTTTGAGTAGAGATGGGGTTTCACCGTGTTGGCCGGCTGGTCTTGAACTCCTGACCTCAGGTGATCCACCCGCCTTGGTCTCCCAAAGTGCTGGGATTACAGGCATGAGCCACCGTGTCCAGCCTAGATGTGGTGTATTTCTATAGTAACACACTACACAATAACAAGGTTGCAAGCATCAACCACACATGCAGAATGGGTGGCTCTCACAAACACTGAGTGGAAAAAGCCAGACACAGGAGGAGATGTACTGATTGATCCTATTTATTTAACTTAAAAAATGGGTGAAATCAGTCTACCGTGTTAGAGGTGAGGACAGTGGTTCTTCTGGAGGGCAGGAGGGTTCATGTATCCTTAAAGGGGTCATGGGTTTGGGGTTGATGGGTGACTGTCACGTTCTGGTTTTTCATCTGGGTGCCAGCTTTGCAGGTGTATTCACTGTGAAAATTCATCAAGCTATGCTTTTCAGCTTGATGTTTCAGTACACAGTTTAATTACAAAATTAAGTGGGATAACACATGGACCACCTGCGATCGGGACTGAATACGTGCTCACCGTCATTATGTTCATTTCCTTTTTCTCCTCAGCACCCGAAGTGACCTGGAATCAGTGAAGCCAAAGGGACTGGCAGACTGCCCTGCAGGGAGTACCGACCTATCCCAGTTGTGTGAGCCTGCTCGAGAAAGGGGGTGCATGTGTGCGTGCGCCTGTGTGCGTGCATGTGTGTGTGTGCGTGTGTTCTCGTGCGGGTGTGCGAGTGCTCTTCAAACACGGGTCCTGAACCCCAGGGCGGCAGGAAGGCGGCCAACTCCAGGCTGTCGTTCGGCATGATGTCTGGATGCAGCTCTCGGGAGCTCTGTCTTCCTGTTGGGGTGGGGCCTCTCCTACTATGCAATTTTTCAAGAGCTCCTTGACCCGGCATTTCGCTTCCTGAGTTGGCTTTTGCCATTATGGGGACTTTGGTCTGACCCAGGGGTCAGCTTTAGGAAAGCCTTCAGGAGGAGGCCAAGTTCCCCTTCAGTACCACCCCCTCTCCCCACCTTCCCTCTCCTGCAACATCTCTGGGAATCCATAGCATATTGACACGTTGGAGCCAAGCCCGAAGACTCCCCTTGGCCCCAGTACATGGAAACCCCCCTTCCTTGCCTAAGGTGTCTGCGTTTCTGGCTCTTGAGTCATTTCCAGACTTGAAATTCTCATCGGTCCATTGCTCTTGAGTCCTTTGCAGAGAACCTCAAATCAGGTGCACCTGGGAGAAAGACTTTGTCCTCACTTGCAGATCTATTTCCTTCATTGGGAAGGGCAGGGAATGGGGCCAGTGTGTGGAAGGGAGGGATCTCCTGTGCCCTTCATTGCCACACTTGGTGGGACCATGAACACCTTTAGTGTCTGAGCTTCTCAAATTAGCCGCAATAGGAAACAAACAAATTGAGAAATGAAAAAAAAAAAAAAAAAAAAGGAAACATTTAAAAGCACAGGGGGAAGAAGAAGAGATTTTGGAGGCCATCCTGCCAGGGGTGGACAGGGCTGACTCCTGCTCTCTGGAACACAGTCCATGTCTTGGAGAAACGGGTGAGCTGAGCTTGGCGATTGGACCCAGTTCAGTGAGGTTCTTGGGTTTTGTGCCTTTGGGGCAGACCCCAGACGAGGATGTCTGAGCCACTTGGGTGCTGTTTTCTCAGCTCCGATTTCAATAGCGAGCTATCAAACCCAGAGCGAGAGGAAGGAGCTCTGATGAGCACGATCTGTCACACAATAAAGGGATTTTTTTTTTTTCAGGGCTACTATGGTTGATCTTGCAACTCTGTAAATATGTGTGTAGACACTTTTAAAAGCACGTATTTATGTCCCTGACTGTAAATGCCCCATTTTTAAAGTTTTATAACTTGTGTTATTTAATGAGTCAGTCAGCTGCCGTATGGGGTCTGCTAAGGGTCTAGGAGAAGGGTCTCATGCGACCCTCACATGGGCAGAAAAATGCTGGTCATTGGCCGACATCGAGTTTTCCTGTTTTCCACCCAGCTAAAAACCGTTGTTTGCTTTAAATTTTCATAAACTGGAATCCTTTCACCCGCTCCTACAGTTAACCCTCATGAGCATGACGTGCTGAGGCTGTTCCTTATCCTGATGATGCGCTTCTGTCCCGTAAATGTTAACACTCATGAACCATATCCCGGCCTCTCGGTTCTTGAGGGCCTCCCCTTGCAGCAGCGAGGAAAGCTCACAAACCCAAAACCTGGGAAGTCACCTGCAGCCCACGGTGAACTCTGGGAAATTTGGTTGAGGCCTTGGGGTCACTCCTTGTTTGCATGTGCAAATGTGCTGGTCACCCTTCAACACTCCCAGACGGTCAGGAAAACTGTTCCAGTAACGAGAAGGGGGGATGATTTTGTAAAAGCGGCATAGCCTGGTCAGTGTTGGTCTTCAAGACGACAGCTCTGTATCTGCCATGTGAAGAGAATTAACAATAAAAGTGTGAAGAGCGATTGTGAGGAACAAGGGTGGGCGTGATCATTTTCGTTTCTGTGCTTTGTCTTCTGTGTTGGTGGTTTCCGTGGGAGTGGGGTGGGGGGGTCTCTGAATGCTCCCTCCCAGCAACGTGAGGAACCAAGGGCTCATGGAACCTCACTCTTGGAAATGTCCCACGTGGTAAGCAACTCTACTCTGCCACCTGCCAGCCAGTGAGTTAAACCACATCACTAAGACCTGAAAGACGTCTTGTGATTGCAAATATATTCTCAAACAACTTTATTGAGGGCTAATCCACAGATCGTACCACTTACCCACTTAAGCGTACACATTAGTGGCTTTTAGTACTTTCAGTGTTATGTAGCCATCTCCACAATCAATTGTAGAACATTTTCATCACCCCTAAAAAGAAACCCCATGCTTGTTAGGAGTTACACCCCATTTCCCCCAAAGCCCCTACCACAGTTCTACTTTCTGTTCCTGTAGGTTTGTCTATTCTGGACATTTCATAGAAGCGGAACTAGAAGACATGTGATCTTTTGTGACTGGCTTCTTTTACTCAGCCTAACGTTTAAAAGGATTTCATTCCTTTTTATGGCTAAATGTTCCATTGTAGGAATAGAACACATTTCACTCACTCATTCTTCAGGTGATTTATTTTGGGGTTGGTTCTGCTTCTTGGCTATTAAAAATGTTGCTGCTATGAATATTCGCGTGACAGTTTTTGTATGGACATAGATCTTCTTGGATATATGGCTAGGAGGGGACTGGGTCATATGGCAACCCTATATTCCACGTTTTGAGGAACTGCCAAACTGTTTTCCAAAGCAGCTGCACTATTTCACATTCCCACCAGCCATACGTAAGGATTCCTGTTTCCCCACATCCTTAGCAGCACTTGGCACTGTCTTTTTAAATTTTAGCCACCCTACTGGGTATGAATGTAAGTGGATTCTATGAAGGAATAACCATCTCTCTGATCACAAACCCTGGCAGAGCTAGATATCAGAGTCCCAAGAGGATGGGATGGGTACAGGGGGATTCTTATGGGAAGTGCGAGGGAAGTGTATTCTTGGGTTTGGGTGGAAGGAGACCCCAAAATGGTCTTTGTTCACATCCAAATATTGCAGAAAAGTAGGAGGAAGAACCCAAAGTTCTATCTTTTCACTGAAACACTTCCTCTGAAAAGGAGCAGAGGTGATGTGTTCGAGTTCTCCAGAGAAACAGAACCAGAAGGAGATTAGGTATATATATGATTTACTGTGATGAATTGGCTCACATGCTGTGAAGGCTGAGAAGTCCCAAATCTGCTTCCTGCAAGCTGGGGACCCAGGAAAGCCAGTGGTCTAACTGAGTCCAAGTCCAAAGGTCTGAGAACCAGGGGAGTTGATATAAATCAAGTCAGTCTGAGGGCAGGAAAAGGTGAGGTGAGAGGTCCCAGTTCAGCAGCGGGGCAGGGGAAAGGGGTGAATTGCTGCTTCTACATTTTGCTCTATCCAGGTCTTTAATGGATTGGAGTATGCCACCCATACTGGGGAGGGTGATCTACTGAGTCCTCAGACTCAAATGTGAATCTCATCTGGAAACACCCTCACAGATACACCCAGAAAGAACATTTGATCTGGACGCTCATTGGGTACCCTGGGGTCAACTCAAGCTGACACCTAAAATTAACCATCCACTCTTTGGAGGACATTTATCTAGAAAGGAAACAAAGTAGACTCCTAGTGAGGTGAAATCCACATATTCAACTCATCAGCATTGGCCAGTCCCCTAGTCTGGACAGACAGAGATGAATTTCACACAGGCCTTGCTATGCAGGGACTCACAGGGGTAGAGATGGCAGGGGGAGAGTAGATGGAGGAGAAAATAAACAATTTCAGAACATGAAAAGTGTGGAGGCCAATCCTGGGTGCATTGGAGCATAGTGGTGGGACCTCAGATCCAGCCTGGGCATCCGGGAAGGCTCCCTGGAGGAGGACTCCTGCAGATCCCGATGAGGTCGCCACACCTAACCTCCACATTAGGCTTTAGAAAGATTCATGAAGGGAAGAGAAGTTTTCTTAGTAGGCTGGAATTAAAATGAAACTGACGAGGTCCATCAATGGGCTACCTTTCAGCTTCATCAGATAATGTCATGCATAATTCCGTCCCCTTCTTCCAACAGGCTTCGAGGTGGGCAGGGCGGGTCTAATGTCTGTTCTGCACAATGTAGCTTGGTGAACTGGGTGACTCTTCCAGATCACACCTGCTCCGCATCAACCTGGGCCCAAGGCAGCCCTCGCTTCCAAGCCCACGGCTGCTATTCTTACACAGACAGTGCCAGGCATTCCCTCAACATCTCTCTCATCCCACAACACAGCAGTGTGAGTATCTCAATAGCCACTTCGCAGATGAAAAATGTGAGGCTCCGAGATGTTAGACGATTGGACCAGGGTCACATAACTGGTAGATGTGGGCCTGGTATTGGACACAGGCCTATCAGGGCCCCAAGGCCAAGATGTCCTACTCACCCATCCCTGTCCCTTGCTGCTCCCTTTACCACTGCTTTAGCAATTCCTTATGATCTCAAGCTACCTTGCAAGCGGAAACATTGCAACAGAGGTCAGTCCCTAACTCCCAGGGTACAGCAATCCGCTCCTGGGCTTTTGCTTCACCCCAGATTTGTACCCATACAAGACACACTGGTTTAAAAGACAGGTGTTGGAGCACCAGGCCCAGGTTAATCTCAGCTCTGCTCCATACTGGCTGTGACCTTGGGCTGGTCACTGGTCTCAGCTTGGTTCCTTGTTTGTACAAGGGGATGGTAATCGCTCCACCTTCCTACGTTTCAGTGAGGATAAAAATTGCCTACTACTGGGTCTCTTTAGCGTAAGTAAACTTACCTGTTTCTGGGATCACCTGGTCCTGTTGTTAACAGAGATACTTGGCTTCCACCCCAGCAGGTGCTGAATCAGAATGGGTTGTATTGTTAACAAGCTCGGCATGTCCCGCCAAGTTTAACACCTGCTAAGTTTGAGGATTATGGGCATAGCAATGATTGAAAATAGCATCCAGCCTCCACCAGAATAACAAATCGAAGTTGCCAGAGCCTCTGAGTTTTCGTTCAACAAAGCATTTCTGGTGACTCTTTTTCTTTTTTTTTCAAATGGAGTTTCACTCTTGTTGCCCTGGCTGGAGTGCAGTGGCACAATCTCAGTTCACTGCAACCTCCGCCTCCCAGATTCAAGTGATTCTCCTGCCTCAGCCTCCCAAGTAGCTGGGATTACAGGCATGCACCGCCATGTCCGGCAAATTTTGTGTTTTTAGTAGAGATGGGGTGTCTCCATGTTGGTCAGGCTGGTCTTGAACTCCTGACCTTGTGATCCGTCCACCTCAGCCTCCCAAAGTGCTGGGATTACAGGCTTGAGCCACCTTGCCCGGCCTCTGTTGACTCTTTAGAACATTGCACTGAGCCCTCCTAGTAGAGGGGTGACAGCCTCCAGCAATGCCCACCTTCCAGGTGCCTCACAGAGCCTGCTGAACCTGATCACCTGTCTTCAGTGGAGAAACAGGACAGAGGTACTGGGATGGGTCAGGAAACAGGGAGCCCCCATAGGCCTCTGTGCAGCAACATGCAGAATGTGGGCAACCTCGACTTCGCTGGGACAGGTTAGAGGGATCCCAGTGGGGATTGCAATGGAGAATCTGGCACTTCTGAGAGGTCCAGGATTTAGTGACCTGCTGAGTGACCAGGGCTGTACGTGTGTCCACCAAGGGAACCTGAGGAAGTCACACACACAGCTCACCAAACACATCAGCTGTGGCTGGGACTGAGTCTTCCTGGGTACCACAGGTGGGAGCCGGGCAGAGGAATACCCAGCAGCTCACCTGAGGCTGTGATGCTGCCTCTCGCCAGCAGATGGGGATCCTCCCTCAAGTCCAGGCTCCAGGACATCTGGCTTTTGTCCAGGCAGGGGTAGATCAAAGAGGTAAGCCAAGTGTGCCCGGTTAAGGCTGAAATCATAAGGAGCCTTAGGGGACCACAAAGTTGCTCAGAGGGGGTGGAAAGCGGTCCCTGAGCTCCCAACTCCAAAGAGACAGGCTTGGGATCCCCCTCGGGTGTGAGGTAAAAGGAGAGATGCAATGATCTGGGGTGGGGTGCCCAGCTGAGGGTGAGAGTCCGCTGATCTGGAGGACTGGAAGCTCAAACTCCTGAGAGCTTTGCTGGTCATGGCTCAGCTGACAAGGCAGAACTGCCGACCCCCAGCTCCAGGAAGCCTGTGCCCAAGACGGGAGCCTGGCCTGGAGTCAGCCCCTCGTTACAACAGGCTGGCGGAGGTGGAGGCAGGGGGCTAACCCAGAGCAAATGAAACCTTCAGCTGGTTCCCGATGGGCTGCGTGCAGAGTGAAGCTCTCCCACGCCCTCCCAATCCCTTCTCCTACTCCAGAGCAGGTCAGGAAGGGAGGGTGGATTTGCTGAGAGGGTGAGGCTGGTCATGTGACTTAGTCATCAGCCGGCTTCTCTGCAGGGTTGCGGAGAGGGGACTGGACCAGTAAGAGTCAGCACGTAGACAGATATGAGATTGAGGGGCTCCTTGCATTTTGCATCCTGACCTCCTTACTCGTCTGCCCCTAGTCCTGGTCCTGGCAGCTTAGGATGCTGTGCGTTTCTCTGGGCTGTTTGCACATCTCTGAATCCAATCAAGTCATTCTAAAAATGCTCCAAAGTCTTCCCATGCACTTAGAATGAAATTCAACCCCCTTTTCTAGTTTGGGTGCCCCCTAGCCTCACCCCGCACCCTCCACCCCACCCCCTTGCCCTCTTCATTGAAGCCATAGTAGCTGTCTTTCTGCTTTTGTATAAGCTCTCTCTGCCACAGGGCCTTTGCACAAACTAATTCCTCTGCCTGCAATGACTTTTCCCCCTTAGTCATGTGGCTCTCAGCTTGAATGTTCTCTTCTCAGCACCCTTCCCTGAACACTCAGTCCAAAGTAGCCCATCACCTCTCATTTGGGCCTGCTGCTTGATTCTTACCTCTTATGACCTGAGAATTTCTAGTCTCCTGACTTCTCCTGAATGTCTGCCCCATGAGAACAGAGGGACCACATCTGCCTTGTTCAAGACTATATCCTGGTACCAGTGACAGCACTTGGCACCTGTCACTGGGTACCTACCTGTCAGTAGGTCCTTGGGATTCATTATGGGGCACATTGAGAATCCTGCCTCAGAGAAATCGACCTTGGAGGAGCCCTTGCTGACTCAGGGATCTGGTGCAGTGGTGTGAAAATAGCTGGTTCGTAGCTTCCAAGCTGGGCAGAGCATTTTGCCCAATTCTCAACCATAGCCTGCTTCTCTGTGTCGGTCTCTCTGTGACCACCTTTAGGGCCAGGGGGAAAAATGAGGAAAATTTTGTTTTAAACATCACTGCTTCAGAGTTAAGGTACGGGATGCTCAGTTACATTTGAATTTCCGAATATGAGTAGTTTTCAAAGTACAAATATGTCCCCCATTATTGTATGGGATATATGTATACTAAAAAAAAAAAAAAGATTATTTATTTGAAATATAAATGGAACTAGAATTCTGCTTCATTATTTGCTAAAACGGGCAACGCTGTTGAGACCAGGCCTCTCAGCAATGCCCTTCTCTTCCTGGTCATCTTGAGGCGTAGCAGCTGGTCACTCTGAGCTCTCAGCCAGCCCTGGCCCTCGGCCCAGCAGCTGGGCAGCGGCTTCCGCTGCTCTTCACAGCAGCTCATGCCTAGGATGTGAAGGTCGCCAAATGTCAAGTGGGGCCCTGGGGACTCTAAAGAGTGTTCAAGTGGCTCTCCATGCCTGCCTGCATCTTGGGATTGTGGCTCTGACCTTTGCTTGATGTATAAAATTTAAAAAAATGTAAATAAGCAGCCTCCCTTTCTTGCCATCAGATGTGAAAGGTTGCATGACAGAAAGGCAAACAAGTGAACTGATGTTGGCATCAACTGGTAGGAGTTTGCAAAATAACGTCATTCTTGGGCATCTGCAGCTGTAGGTCCCTGCCCCTTCCCAGGGCCATGCTGGGTGAGCACTTCCAAACCAGCTGTTTGGAAATTTGGGCATTGGTGAGGTCCATATCTGTCTGTCTTACCCAAGTGCCTTCTGCTTAGGTGCTACCAGCAGAAGGCTGAGGCTGAGGGCAGAGGGAAGGCGAGGGCAGAGGGAATGCAAGGGCCTGGCACACACCAATGCCAACCTTGAACCCCAGGGCAGGGAGGCCTCCCCTATGGGCCATCCTCTGACACTGCCCGTGTGGACCAAAGTGGCTGATTTGTGCATGCACCTGCTGGTCACCCCTGTTGGAAGCAGCGACATCCCATGCATGTGAGGGGAGAGGTTCAGGGAGATTAGATAGACATGGCAGAGGTTTGTTCTCTGCTGATGGAGCTGCCACCACACTGAAATCCCCAGTCCCACCCCTACTGAAACAGTGCTTATGGTTAGCGCTTGCCCCAGGCTTCTCATTTGTCTCTACCTCCACTCTGTAATGTGCTGGGCATATGTAGGCAGTGACCTGCAATGGACGGGAGGCATGGCTGAATGAAATGATCTGTTCTTATTGGTGCAAGATCATTGTTATATGTAAATTGTTGCTGCAGCAAAAGAAGTAGCACTCGAATACAAATTTTCTCTCAGCAAGGCGACTTTACTTTCTGCAGAAAGGGTACACTCACCCACAATTTGCCAGGAGAGTACAAAGAACAAAGGAAAAGCAGACATATTTATCCCTTACGGACTGGCCCCTACTACTGTGCCCTGCTTCCATTGGCTGGAAGCTGGGTCTCACAATCTAGACTATACCGATTGGCTAATAATTCAAAACTTTTCCTAAAAGGGTACAGGCAAGGGAGAACAAAGGAGACGAGGAAGTCATTTACAAAAGACTTAAAGCAGCAATCACATTTCCAAATAAGGAAGGAGAATTGACTATGGGCTGAAGCCTGCCTAGGCTTGTCCAGACATGTCAGGGCAAACATCTGGGCGATAGCGTAAGAACTAGGAACACAGAATACACCTATTTCTTTATTATAACCTAATTCTTTAGTATAACAGCTACTTAGGGTTATTAACAAAAGACTTTGGAGTAAATCAACCTTTGAAGAAACTACTATTCATCCTAGAAAGCTTTGAAGAGAAACTTCTATTTCCTTTTATTTTTTACAATCGTCTAATGTTTTAGTGGACAGCTTGTGTCCCGGGGTGTACTAGTCTGCTCTGGTCACCATAAAGAAATACCTTGGAGTCCTGGAAACCTAAAATCAAGGTGTCTAAAGGCTAGGTCTCTCCTGAGGCCTCTCTCCTTGGCTTGCAGATGGTTGCCTTCTCACTGTGCCCTCATGTGGTCTTTCTTCTGTGTGAGCGTATTCCTGGTGTCTCTCCCTCTTCTCATGTGGGGACCAGTCCTATTGGATTAAGACCCATCTATATAATCTCATTTAGCCTTAGTTACTTCTTTAAAGACCCTCTCTACAAATACGGCCATATTCTGGGGTGTACTGGGAGTTGGGATTTCAACAGATACACTTGGAGGAGGGAAGCACAATTTAGTCTGAAGCCTCTGCAGGGAATTTGTCTTAGTTCTTGCTTAATTAACATCATCAAACAGTCCTCCCTGGCCCCCACTGCCAAGGGCACATTGCCATTCCTTGCTAGGTTGACTGGTTCTAAGTGAACCAATAGGCCCTGGAATTCAGACAACCCCTAAGTCCTGCAATTCTGACAACTTATCTATAAACTGTCCTACTGCATATGTGTCAGTCAGGATGTGTTGATTATGCTACTGTAACAAACAGCAGAATCTTAGTTGCTGATGAGAAATGCTTAGTTCTTGCTCATAATACATGTCAATTGTGGACTGACTAGGAATACTTTCCCATATTTGCTAACTCCAGGATCTAGACAGACAAAGTAGCTGCTTTTTTTTTTTTTTTTAAACTTATTGTAAAACAAAACACAGGTACAGAAAACCACACAAAACAAATGTATAGTTTGGTGAATTATATAAACTCCCTCATAACTACCTCCAGGCCAGGAAGGGAATGTTGCCAGCTTCTCAGTCCCAATCACAGCTCCCACTTTCCCTCCAGAAGTAATTACTGTCCTCACTTTCATAGGGATCGCCTTCTTTTCCCTTCCTTCCTTCCTTTCTTTCTTCCTTCCTTCTTTCTTTCCTTCTCTTTCTTTCTTTGTCGCTTTCTTTCTCTCTTTCTTTCTTTCTCTCCTTCCTTCCTTCCTTTCTTCTTTCTTTCTTTCCTCTTTGTCTTTTTCTTTCTTTCTCTCCTTCCTTCCTTCCTCCCTCTCTCCCTCCCTCCCTCTGTCTCTCTCTTTCTTTCTTTCTCTTCCTTTCTTTGTCTTTTTCTTTCTTTCTTTCTCTCTTTCTTTCTTTGTCTTTTTCTTTCTTTCTTTCTCTCTTTCTTTCTTTGTCTTTTTCTTTCTTTCTCTCTTTCTTTCTTTGTCTCTTTCTTTCTTTCTCTCCTTCCTTCTTTCCTTTCTCTTTCTTTCTTTCTCTCTTTCTTTCTTTGTCTTTTTCTTTCTCTCCTTCCTTCCT
>NW_016107330.1:4489156-4522420 GCF_001604975.1 Cebus imitator
TCTTGGCTCACTGCAACTGCCGCCTCCCAGATTCAAGCGATTCTCCTGTCTCAGCCTCCTGAGTAGCTGGGACTACAGGTGCGTGCTGTCACACCCAGCTAATTTTTGTATTTTTAGTAGAAACAGGGTTTCACCATGTTGGCCAGGATGGTTTTAATCTCTTGACCTCATGATCCGCCTAACATGTCCTCTGAAAGTGCTGGGATTACAGGTGTGAGCCACTGCACCCAGCCCCTTGTATTTTTTTAAATTAAACTTTTTATTTTAGGATAATCGCAGATTTGCATGTAGTTGTAAGAAGTGTCTTACATTTCTTTGCCCATATTCTAATTAGATTGTTCGTATGTCATTTAAGAAATAATACAGAGATTCTGTGTACCTTTGTCCAGCTTCCCCCAGTGGTAGCCATAATCCAGCATCACAACGAGGATATTGATAGTGATGAAGTCAAGATACGTGACATTTCCTTCACCACAAGGGTCCCTCATGTTGCCCCTTTATGGCCACATCAACTTCCTTCTCACCCCACCTTCCCCTGAACCCCTGACAACCACTAATCAATTCCCCATTTCTATAATTTTTTCATTTCAAGAATGTCACATAAGTGGAATCATACAGCATGTATCCTTTTGGGGTTCCCTTTTTTTTAAAGAGAGGGTCTCACTCTGTCACCCAGGCTGGAGTGCAGAGGCAGGCAGCCTCACCCTCCTGGGCTCAATTAATCCTCTTGCCTCAGCGTCCTGAGTTGCTGGGGACTACAGGTACCTGCCACCACACCTGGTTAATTAATTTTTTTGTTTTTGTTTTTGTTTTAGAGGTAGGAGTCTCTCCGTGTTGCTCAGGTTGGTCTTGAACTCCTGGGTGCAAGTGATCCTTGGAGCTCTGCGTCCCAAAGTGTTGAGATTATAGGCATGAGCCACTGCACCAGCTGGGGTTGGCTTTCTAAACTCAGCATAATTCTCTGGGGATTCCTCCAGGCTGTGGTGTGTATCAGCAGTTTGTTCCTTTTTATTGCTGAGTAGTGTTCCATGTTACAGACATTCCACATTTTGTTTAGCCATTTACCTGTTGAAGTGCATTTATTTCCAGGTTTTGGCTACCATCAGTATTGCAGCACTATTCACAATAGCAAAGACATGAAATTAACCTAGACACCCATCAATAGTAGACCGGATAACCCCTTCCTCTCCTTCCTTCCCTCCCTCCCTCTCTCCCTCCATCCCTTCCTCCCTTCCTCCCTTTCCCCCTTTCTCCCATCTTTCCTTACTTTTCCTTCCTTCCTTCCTTTCTTCCTTCCTTCCTTCTTTTTCTTTCTTTCTTCCTTCTTTCTCTTTCTTTCTTTATAGAAGTTGCCAAACTGTTCCAGAGTGGTAGTACTATTTAATGCTCTCATAAGCAATGTACACATGCTTCAGTTTCTCTGCATTCTTGACAGTACTTGGTGTTGTCACTATTTTTTTTTTTTTTTTTTTTTTTTTTTTTTTTTTTTTTTTTTTTTTTTTTTTTTTTTTTTTTTTTTTGCCATTGTGGTTTTAATTTGCAGTTCCCTCATGGCTAAGGATGCACATCTTTTTATGTGATTGTCATCTGTTTCTCCTCACTAAAATGTCTGCTCATGTTTTAACCCATGCTCTGATTGGATTTTTTTTTTTTACTATTAACTTTTGAGAATTCTTTATACATTCTGTATACCAGTTCTCCATTGGATATGTGGTTTGCGTGTATATATATATATATATATATATACACATTTCTTGTATACAGCCTGTCATTTTATCTTTTTAGCAGGGTTTTTCATAAAACAAAGATTTTGAATTTTGATGAAGTCCAATTTATCAGTTTATGCTTTCATGGCTCATGCTTTTGGTGTTGTCTGTCAATCCCCTCTAGCCCTAGGGTTTTCCTATGTCTTTTTCCTACCTGATTTATAGTTTTACATTTAAGCCTGTGATTCATTTTGAATTAATTTTGTGTAATGTGTGAGTCTTAGGTCAAGATTTTTTATTTTTTTTTCCAACCTATAAATATGCACTTACCCTAGCATCATTTGTCAAAAAGTCTATGTTTTCTCCATTGAAATGCTTTTGCATCTTGTCAAAAATCAGTTGGGCATATATGCGTGGGTGGGTCTATTTCTGTATTCCCTATTCTGTTCCATAGATTGTCTTTTGTTCTACCTTCTTATGGCACTTGGAAATTGACTATATGCCAATATCACGTAGTCTTAATTACTGTAGCTATACAATAAGTGTTTCCTTCCTCCCTCCCTACCTGCCTCTCTTTCTCTCTCTCTTTCTTTCTCTTTCTCTCTCTTTCCTTCTTTCTTTCTTCCTTTCTTTTTTGAGACAGCATCTCACTCTATTGTCTAGGCTGGAGTGAAGTGGTACAATCTCAACTCACTTCAACTTCTGCCCCCAAGGTTCAAGTGATTCTCCTGCCTCAGCCTCCTGAGTAGCTGGGATTACAGGTGCCTGCTAACATGCCCAGCTAACTTTGTATTTTTAGTAGAGACGAGGTTTTACCATGTTGGCCAGGCTGGTCTCAAACTCCTGACCTCAGGCGATTCTCTCATCTTGGCTTCCCAAAGTACTAGGATTACAGGCATGAGCCACTGTGGCTGGTCATACAATAAGTCTTTCTTAAAAAAACTTATTTTAGGTTCAGAGGAGATACATGTGCAAGTTTGTTATACAGGTAAACTGTTTATCACAAGAGTCTGGTGTACAGATGATTTCATCATCTGGGTAATAAGCATAGCACTGGACAGGTATTTTTTTCTGATCCCCTCCCTCCTACCATCTTCTACTCTCAAGTAAGCCCCAGTGCCTGTTGTTCCCCTCCTAGTATCCATGTGTTCTCGTTGTTTAGCTCCCATTTATAAGTGAGAAAATGCGGTATCTGATTTTCTGTTCCTGTGTGAGTTTGCTTAGGATAGTGGCCTCCAGCTCTATCCATGTTGCTGCAAAGAACGTGATGTTGTTCTTTTTTATGGCTGCATAGTATTCCATGGTGCATATGTACCACATTTTCTTTATCCATTCTACTGTTGATGGGCATCTAGGTTAATTTCATGCCTTTGATATTGTGAATAGTACTGCAATGAACATACAGGTGCATGTATCTTTATGGTAGAATGATTTATAGTTCTTTGGGTATATACCCAGTAATGGGATTGCTGGGTTAAACGGTAATCCTGTTTAAAATTCTTTGAGGAATTGCCACACTGCTTTTCACAATGGCCGAACTAATTTACATGCTCACCAGCAATGGGTAAGTGTTTCCTTTTTTCACAATTTTGCCAGCATTTGTGTGTGTGTGTGTTTTAATAAAAGCCATTCTGGCTTGTGTGAGATGGTTTTGATCATGGTTTTGATTTGCATTTCCCTAATGATTAGTGATGTGAAGCATTTTTTATATGCTTATTAGCCACATGTATATCTTCTTTTGAAAAGTGTCTGTTCATGTTCTTTGCCCACTTTTTAATGGGGTTGTTGTAAATTTAAGTTCCTTGTAGATTCTGGATATTAGATATTTGTCAGATGCACAGTTTGCAAATATTTTCTGCCATTCTATAGGATGTCTGTTTACTTTGTTGATAGTTTCTTTTGCTGTGCAGAAGGTCTTTAGTTTAATTAGATCCCATTTGTCAATTTTTGTTTTTGTTGCAGTTGCTTTTGGCATTTTTGTTGTGAAATCTTTGCCAAGTCATGTGTCCGGAATGGTATTTCCTAGATTATCTTCCAAGGTTCTTACAGTTTTAGGTTTTATATTTAAATCTTAGCCAATCTTGAGTTGATTTTTGTATGTGGTATTAGGTAGGTGTCAAATTTCAATATTCTGCATATGGATAGCCAGTTATTCCTGCACCATTTATTGAAGGGGGAGTCTTTCCCCCATTGCTTGTTTTTGTCAGCTTTGTTGAAGAACAGATGATTGTAGGTGTACAGCATTATTTCTGGGCTTCATATTATTTTCTAATGGTCAATGTGTCTGCTTTTGTACTGGTACCATGGGTTTTGGTTACTGTACCCTGTAGCATAATTTGAAGACAGGTAACATGATGCCTCCAGTTTTGTTCTTTTTGCTTAGGATTGTGTTGGTTATTCAGATTCTTTTTTGATTCCATTTGAATTTTTAAATATATTTTTTTCTAATTCTGCAAAGAATGTCATCGGTAGTTTGATAGGAATAGCATTGAACCTATAAATTGCTTTGGGGAGTATGGCCATTTTTGTGATATTGATTCTTCCTATCCATGAGCATGCAATGTTTTTTTCATTTGTTTGTGTCCTCTCTGATTTCTTTGACAAGGGTTTTGTAATTGTTGTTGTGGAGATTTTTCATCTCCCTGGTTAGCTATACTCTTATGTATTTTATGCTTTTTGTGACAATTATGAATCAGATTACATTCTTGATTTGGCTCTTAGCATGGATGTCGTTGGTGTATAGAAAGGCTACTGATTTTTAAACTTGCTGAAGTTGTTTATCAGTTCAAGGAGGTTTCAGCCAGAGACTATGGGATTTTCCAGATAGAGAATCATTCATTTCCAAACAAACAGAGATACTTTGACTTCCTCTATTCCTATTTGGATGCTTTTTATTTATTTCTCTCAATACCTAGTTTATTGAGGGTTTTTAACATGAGGGGATGTTGAGTTTTATCAAAAGCCTTTTCTGTATCTGTTGAGATAATTGCGTGGTTTTTGTTTTTATTTCTGTTATGTGATGAATTACATTTGCCAGTTAGCACATGTTGAGCCAACCTTATACCTCATAGATAACGCCTACTTGACAGTGGTGGATAAGCTTTTTTATGTGCTGCTGGATTTAGTCTGTTAGTGTTTTCTTGAGGACTTTTGCATCTATATTCATCAAGGATATTGGCCTAAAGATTTCTTTTATGTTGTGTCTCTGCCAGGGTTTGGTATTAGGATGATGCTAGCCTTATAGAATGAGGTAGGGAGGAGTCCCTTCTTGTATTAGTCCATTTTCACACTGCTATAAAGACATACCTGAGGCTAGATAATTTATAAAGGAAGAGGTTTAATTTACTCACAGTTCTGCATGGCTGGGGAGGCCTCAGGAAAGTCATAATCATGGTGGGAGGGGAAGCAGGCACCTTCTTCACAAGGCGGCAGGAGAGAAAGTGTGTGAAGGAGGAATTGTCAAATACTTGTATAACTCTCAGATCTCGTGAGAACCTCACTCACTATCATGAGAACAGCATGGGGAAACTGCCCTATGATCAAATCACCTCCCATCAGGTCCCTCCCTTGACATGTGGGGATTATGGAGATTACAGTTTGAGATGAGATTTGGTTGAGGTCACAGAGACAAACCATATCACTCCTCCTCAACTTTGTGCAATAGTTTCAGTAAGCATGGTATCAGCTCTTCTTTACACATGGTAGAATTCAGCTGTGAATCTATCTGGTCCTGGACTTTTTTTGGATGGTAAGCTTATTATTACTGAATCAATTTTGAACCCCATTATTGGTTTGTTCAGGGATTCAATTTCCTCCTGGTTCAGCCTTGGGAGGTTGTATGTGTCCGGGAAATTATCCATTTCTTCTAGATATTTTAGTTTGTGTGCATAGAGGTGTTCATAGTAGTCTCTAATTTTTTTTCCCTTGGGATCAGTGGTAACACCTTCTTTGTTGTTTCTAATTGTGTTTATTTGGATATTCTCTCTTTTTCTTTATTAATTTAGCTAGCAGTCTATCCAATTAATTTTTTTCAAAGAACCGACTTCTGGATTCATTGATCTTTTGTATGGTTTTTCATGTCTCAATTGCCTTCAGTTTAGCTCTGATTTTGGCTATTTCTTGTCTTCTGCTAGATTTAGAGTTGGTTTGCTCTTGCTTCTCTAGTTCTTATAGTTGTGATGTCAGGTCATTAATTTGAAATCTTTCTAACTTTTTGATATAGGCATTTAGAGCTATAAATTCCCTGTTAATACTGCCTTAGTTGTGTCCCAGAGATATTAGTATGTTGTATCTTTTGCTCATTAGTTTCAAGGAATTTCTTGACTTCTGCCGTGATTTCATTGTTTACCCCAAAGTCACTCAGGAACAGACTGTTTAATTTTCACTTATTCTATGGTTTTGAGTGATTTTCTTAGTATTGATTTCTATTTTTATTGTGCTGTGGTTGGCTAGCGTGGTTGGTCTGACTTCAGTTTTTTGAATTTGCTAAGTATTGTTTTATGACCAATTGTGTGGCTGATTTTGGAGTATGTGTCATGTGGCAATGAAAAGAATGTATGTTCTATTGTTTTGGGATACACAGTTCTGTAGATGTCTATTAGGTCCATCTGGACAAATGCTGAGTTCAGGTCCTGAATATCCTTGTTAATTTTCTGCCTCGATGATCTGTCTAACACTGTCAATAGAGTATTAAAGTCTCTTATTAATATTGTATGGGAATCTAAGTTTCTTTGTAGATGTCTAAGAACTTGCTTTATAATTCTGGGTGCTCCTGCATTAGGTATGCATATATTTAGGATAGTTAGGTCTTCTTGGTGAACTGAACCCTTACCATTATATAATGCCCTTCTTTATCTTTTTTGATCTACATTGGTTTAAAGACTCCTCTTTTTTCTGAAATTAGGATTGTAACCCCTGCTTTTTCTGTTTTCCATTTTCTTGGTAGCTGTTTTCTATTTTCGTATTTTGAGCCTATGAATGTCATAGTATATGAGATGGGCCTTTTGAAGAGAGCACAGCATTGGGTTTTGATTCTTTATCCAGACTGACGTTTTTTACCTCTTAATTGGGGCATTTAACCCATTTACATTCAGGGTTAGTATTGATATGTATGAATTTGATCCTGACACAATGTTCTTAGCTGGTTACTATGCAGACTTCTTTGTGTGGTAGCTTTAGAATGTCACTGGTCAGTGTACATAAGCGTATTTTGTAGTGCCTGGTAATGGTCTTTTCTTTCCATATTTAGTGATCCCTTCAGGACCTCTTGTAAGGCAGGTCAGGTGGTAACAATTATAAAAGGATCTTATTTCTCTTTCACTTGTGGTGCTTAAATTGTCTGGATATGAAATTATTGGCTGGGAATTTTTTTTTCTTTAAGAATGCTAAATACAGGTCTCCAATCTCTTTTGGCTTACAGGGTTTCTGCTGAGAGGTCCACTGTTAGTTTCATGGTGCTCCCTTTGTAGGTGACCTGCCCCTTCTCACTAGGTGCCTTTAATATTTTTTCTTTCATTTGGACCTTGGGGGTGTCTCACTCACTCACCCTTTCGTATATGGAGAAGTTTTCCTGGCTCTGTGCTGAGCTTAGAGAGGCTGGCGTCCAGCTTTGCTCTTCTCTGCTCTATCTGTTCCCCTGCTGTCTTGATGGAACCCACCATGGTTTCTCAGATGATCTGCCTGCAGGGTCAGTGTTCACTAGTCCTTTTGTTTATGCTCCATGACAGCAGCACACAAGAGCTGCTTTTAGTCCACCATCTTGGCCTTGGCCTACAATAAGTCTTAATTAATTCCTCCAGCTTTATTCTTTTTTTCCAAGGATTATTTTAACTTTACAGTTCCTTTGCATTACTATAAAACTTTGGAATAGTCTTGTTTATATCTATAAAAATCTTGCTGGGGTTTGAATAGGAATTGTGTAAAACCTATACATCAATTTAGGAAGAATTGTCATCTTTACTATGATGCGTTTTCCAATCTATGAACATGGTATCTCTTCGTTTATCTAGATATTCTTTGATTTCTTTCATGAATGTTATGTAGTTTTCAGAATAAAAGTCCAGTATGGATTTAGTTAGACTTATATCTATGTATTACATTTTATGAAAGACTATAAATGGTATTATGTTTTAAATGTTGATATCCACGCATTCCTGGCAAGTATAGAAAATGCAATTGATTTTTTGGCATAGATCTTATATCTTGTGATTTTGATAAACTCACTTAGTAGTTCTAAGAGTTTTTGGTAGTTTTTTTTTGGAATTTTCTATATATTATAGGAAATCATATTATGTGCAAATTGAAACAGTTTTCTTTCTTTCTTTCTCTTTCTTTCTTCTTTCTTTCTTTCTTTCTTTCATATATGCTTTTATTTAATTTTGTTTTCTTATTGCTCTGTCTAGAACTTCCAAAACTATGTTGAATAAGAGCTGTGAGAGCATATATTCTTGCCTTGTTTCCAACCTTAGGGGGAAAGCATTTATTTTTTGCTATTAAGTATGATGTTAGCTGTAGGTTTTTTGTAGATGTTCTTTATCAAGTTGAGGAAGTTCCTGTTCTTCCTATTTTCTGAGAGTTTTTTTGTCATAAGTGGATGTTGACTTTTGGCAAACGCCTTTTCCTACATCAATTGATATCATCATGTGATGTTTACTTTTTAGCCTGTTAATATGGTATATCACACTGATTAATTTTTGAATTAGAAATTTGCCTTGGATTCCTGGGATAAACCCTACTTATTTACGTTGTGTAATTCTTTTAATATATTTGCTAATATTTTGTTTGTTAAAATTTTTTGTCTATATTCAGAAGGAATATTGACCTATAGTTGTCTTTTTTTGGTACTATCTGGTTTGTTTTGGTATCAAGGTAGAACTAGCTTTACAAATTTAATTGGGAATATTCTCTCCTTTTCTGTTTTTTTGGAAGAGATTGTGTGGAATTAGTGTTAATTCTTCTTTAAATGTTTGGTAGAATCCTCAAGTAAAACTATTTGGGCCTGAAGATTTCCTTTTTGGGAGTTTTTTAAACATTATGAATTTCATTTATTTAATAGTTATAGGGCTACTGAAATTGATCTATTTTATATTGGATGAGTGGTAGTAATTCATGTTTTTAGGTGAAATAGGTTGCTTTCTCAAAGTCATCAAATTTATATATGTATTCACAGCATTCTCTTATTCTCCTTTCAATCCCCTATATTATTTCTGATATTTCTAGTTCTGTTTGTTCATCTAGTTGTGTTTATCTATTTTCTGATCTTGGCAAAGAACCAACTCTTTTTTCATTAATTGTCTATATTATTTTTCTGTTTTTAATTTCATTGATTTTGAAAATCTTATCTTTATTATTTCAGTCCTTCTTTATGCTTTGGGTTTCTTCTTCCTTTTCTAGGTTTTTGAGGCAAAAAGCTTAGATTATTTACTTGAGAGTTTCTTTCTTCAGATAGATGCATTTAGTGCTATAAATTTCCTTTTCAGTTTTAGCTGTGTCCCAGAAATTTGGATTTTCACTTTCATTCAGTTTAATGTAATTTTAATTTTTCTTGAGATTTCCTCTTTGATTTATGGGTTATTTAGATGTCCGTTGCCGAGTTTCTAAGTATTTGAAAGTTTTCCTCTCATCCTCTGTTTTTGCTCCTCTGACCACCACATACATATTCTATATGATTTTATTTTTTAAAAACTTGTTGAGGTTTGTTTTCTGTCACAGGACATGGCATATCTTGGTGTATGTTTGGTAGGCACTTGCAAAGAATGTGTATGCTGTTGGGGTGAGTGTTCTAAAAATATCAGTTGGAACTTATTTGTTGGTAGTTGATATGATTTGGTTCTCTGTCCCCACCCAAATCTCACCTTCAATTGTAATGCTCATAATCTCCTCTTGTCAAGGGCATGACCAGGTAAAGGTAATTAAATCATGGGGCAGTTTTCCTCATGCTGTTCTGGTGATAATGAGTTCTCATAAGATCTGATGGTTTTATAAGCATCTGGCATTTTCCCTGCTTGCACTCATTGTGTCCTGACATCCTGTGAAGAAGGTGCCTACTTCTCCTTTGCCTTCCATCATGGGTGTAAGTTTCCTCAGGCCTCCCCAGCAATGTGAAACTGTGAGTCAATTAAACCTCTTTCCTTTATAAATTATCCAGTCTTGGGCAGTTTTTTATAGAAGCATGAGAACAGACTAATACAGTAAATTTGTACTTCAGAGAATGGGGTGCTGCTACCAAGATATCAAAAAATGTGGAAATGACATTGTAACCGGGTAATAGGCAGAGGTTGGAACAGTTTGGAGGGCTCAAAAAAAGACAGAAAGATGTGGGAAAGTTTGGAAACATCCTAGAGAATTGTTGAATGGCTTTGACCAAAATGCTGATAGTGATATGGACAGTGAAGTCCAGGCAGAGGTGGTCTCAGTTGGAGAGGAGAAACTTGTTGGGAAGTGGGATAAAGGTGGCTCTTTCTATGCTTTAACAAAGAGACTGGTGGCATTTAGCCCCTGCCCTAGAGATCTGTGGAAATTTGAACTTGAGAGAGATGATTTGGGGTATCTGGCAGAAGAAATTTCTAAGCAGCAAAGCATTCAAGAGGGAGCAAAGCATAAAAGCTTGGAAAATTTGCAGCCTGGCCAGGATATAGGAAAGAAAAACCTATTTTCTGGGGAGAAATTCCAGCCAGCTGCAGAAATTTGCATAAGTAATGAGAAGCCAAGACAATGGGGAAAATGTCTCCAGGGCATGTCAGAAGTCTTTAGGCAGCCTCTTCCATCACAGACCCAGAGGCCTAGAAGGGAAAAATAATTCTGTGGGCTGGGCCCAGGGCCTTGATGCTTTGCACAGTCTTGGGACTTAATGCCCTGCATCCCAGCTGTGGCTATAAAAGGCCAATGTACGGCTCAGGCCATTGGTTCAGAGGGCGCAAGCCTTAAGTCTTGGCAGCCTATATGTGTTGTTAGTCCTCCAGGTGAACAGAAGTCAAGAATTGAGGTTTAGGAAGCTCTGCCTAGATTTCAGAGGATATATGGAAACTCCTAGATGTCCAGGAAAAAGTTTGCTTCAGGGACAGAGCCTTCAGGGAGAACCTTTGTTAGGGCAGCACAGAAGGGAAATCTGGAATCAGAGCCTCCACACAGAGTCCCCACTAGGGCACTGCCTAGTGGAGCTGTAAGAAGGTAGCCACTGTCCTCCAGACCCCAGAATGGTACATCCACCAGCAGTGTGAACTGTGCACCTGAGAAAGCCATAGACACTCAACGCAAGCCCATGAAAGCAGCTGGGAAGGAGGCTGAGAGGTACAGGGGCAGAGCTGGCCCAAGACCATGGGAGCCCACCCCTTGGTTCAGCTTGATGTGGATATGAGACATGGAGTCAAAGGAGATCATTTTGGAACTTTAAGCTTTAATGACTGCCCTATTGGATTTTGGACTTGCATGGGGCCTGCAGCCCCTCTGTTTTGGCCAATTTCTCCCACTTGGAACAGGAGCATTTATCCAGTGCCTGTACCTCCATTGTATCTAGGAAGTAATTAACTTGCTTTTAATTGTACAAGCTCATAGGTGGAAGGGACGTGCCTTGTCTCAGATGAGACTTTGGACTGTGGACTTTTGAGTTAAACCTGAAAAGAGTCAAGACTTTAGGGAACTGTTGGGAAAGCATGACTGGTTTTGAAATGTGAAAAGACATGAGATTTGGGAAGTGCCAGGAGTGGAATGATATGGTTTGGCTCTGTGTCCTCACCCAAATCTCACCCTGAATTGTAATCCCCTGATATGGCTTGGCTGTGTCCCTACCCAAATCTCATCTTGAATTGCAACTCCCACAATTTCCACATGTCATGGGAGGAACCTGGTGGGAGGTGATGGAATTATGGAGGCAGGTCTTTCCTGCGCTGTTCTTGTAATAGTGAATGAGTCTCACGAGATCTGATGGTTTTAAAAACAGGAGTTTCTCTATACAAGCTCTCTCTTCTCTTGTCTGCCACCTTCAGCCGTGATGGTGAGGCCTCCCCAGCCACGTAGAACTGTAAATCCAATAATCCTCTTTCTTTAGTAAATTGCCCAGTCTTGGGTATGTCTTTATCAGCAGCATGGAAATGGACTAATATGGTAAATTGGTACCAGTAGAGTGAGGCCTTGCTGAAAAGAGACCCGAAAATGTGGAAGTGGCTTTGGAGCTGGGCAACAGGCAGAGATTGAAACGTTTGGAGGGCTCAGAAGAAGACAGGAAAATGTGGGAAAGTTTGGAACTTCCTAGAGGCTTGTTGAATGGCTTTGCCCAAAATGCTGATAGCAATATGGACAATAAAGTCCAGACTGAGGTGGTCTCAGATGGAAATGAGGAACTTGTTGGGAACTGGAGCAAAGGTGATTCATTACATTTTAGTAAAGATACTGGCAGCATTTTGCCCCTGCACTAGAGATTTGTGAAACTTTGAACTTGAGGGAGATGATTTAGGGTATCTGGCAGAAGAAATTTCTAAGCAGCAAAGCATTCAAGAGGTGACTTGGGTGCCGTTAAAGGCATTCAGCTTCAAAAGGAAAAAAAAGCATAAAAGTTTGGAAAATGTGCAGCCTGACAACGAAACAGAAAAGAAAATTCTGTTCTCTGAGGAGAAATTCAAGCCACTGCAGACATTTGCATAAGTAACAAGGAGTCAAAGGTTAATCCCCAAGACAATGGGGAAAATGTCTCCAGGGCGCGTTGGAGACCTTTGTAGCAGCCCCACCCATCACAGGCTTGGAGGCCTAGGACAAAGAAATGGTTTTGTTGCCAGGCCCAGGATCCCGATGCTGTGTGCAGCCTAGAGATTTGGTGACCTGCGTTGTAGCCACTCCAGCCATGGCTGAATGGGGGCCAATGTAGAGCTTGGGCTATGGCTTCAGAGGGTGCAAGCCTCAAGTCTTGGCAGCTTCCATGTGGTGTTGAGCCTGCAAGTGGACAGAAGTCAAGAATTGAGGTTTGGGATCCTCTGTGTAGATTTCAGAAGATGTATGGAAATGCCCAGATTCCCAGGCAGAAGTTTGCTGTAGGGGTGGGGTTCTCAGGGAGAACCTCTGCTAGGGCAGTGCAGAAGGGAAATGTGGTGTGGGAGTCCCCACACAGTCCCTACTAGGACCCTGCCTAATGGAGCTGTCAGAAGAGGGCCATGGTTCTCCAGACCCCAGAATGGTAGATCCACTGACAGCTTGCACCATGCACTTGGAAAAACCACAGACATTCAATGCCAGTCCATGAAGGCAGCCTGGAGGGAGACTGTATCCTTCGATGTCACAGGGGCAGAGCTGCCCAAGACCATGGGAACCCACCTCTCACATCAGTATGACCTGGATGTGAGACATGGAGTCAAAGGAGATCATTTTGGAGTTCTAAGATTTGATTGCCCCTTTGGATTTTGGACTTGCATGGGGTCTGTAGCCCTTCTGTTTTGGCCATTTTCTCCCATTTGGAACAGAAGCATTTATCTAATACCTGCACCTCCCACTGTAACTAAGAGGTAGCTAACTTGCTTTCGATTTTACAGGCTTGTAGGTAGAAGGGACTTCGCTGGTATTGGATGAGACTTTGGACTGTGGACTTTTGAGTTAGCGCTAAAATGAGTTGAGACTTTGGAGGAGTGTTGGAAAGGCATGATTGATTTTGAAATGTGAGGATATGAGATTTGGGAGAGGCCAGGGTTGAAATGATATTGTTTGGCTCTGTCCACCCAAATCTCATCTTGATTGTAACTCCCACAATTCCCACATATTGTGGGAGAAACCTGGTTGGAGGTGATTGAATTATGAGGGCGAGTCTTTCCTGCACTGTTCTCATGATAGTGAATGAGTCTCATGAGATCTGATGGTTTTAAAAATGGAAGTTTCTCTGCACAAGCTCTTTCTTTGCCTGCCACCATCCACATAAGATGTGGCTTTCTTCTGCTTGCCTTTTGCCATGATTGTGAGGCCTCCCTAGCCATGTGGAACTGTGTATCCAATTAAATCTCTTTCTTTTGTAAATTGCCCAGTCTCGGGCATGTCTTTACCAGCAGCCTGAAAAGAGACTAATATATCCTCCTAATTTCCACTGGTTAAGGGCAGGACCAGGTGGAGGTAATTGAATCATGGGGGCAATTTTCTCCGTGCTGTTTCATGATAATGAGTGAGCCTCATGACATCTGATGGTTTTATAAGTGTCTGGCATTTCCCCTGCTTGCACTCACTCTGTCCTTCCACCCTGTGAAGAAGTTGCCTGCTTCTCCTTTGCCTTCCATCATAATTGTAAGTTTCCTGAAGCCTCCCCAGCAATGTGAAACTGTGAGTCAATTAAACCTCTATTCGTTATAAATTACCCAGTCTTGGGCAGTTCTTTATAGAAATGTGAGAACAGACTAATACAGGAGTGTTTATATTTTTCATTTTTTAGTTATTTTCTTTCTAGTTATTTTATCAATTGTTGAAAGAAGGGTGTTAAAGTTTCCAACTGTTTTTATGGATTTCTCTATTATTCTGTCTAATTGTACCAGTTGTATGTTACATATCTGAAGTTCTGTTGTTTGGTATATACACACTTAGGGTTTCTATGGGCCGTGTAAAAAATATTTTGCCAATTTATGCCTTTTAATTCATATAATTATGTCATTTACATTTAGTGCAATTGTTGATATGTTGGGGCTTAAGTCCAAAATTTATTTTTTCTTTTCATCTTTCATTTCTGTTTTATTTACCTTTCTGTGAGTTAATTGACCATTAAAAAATTCCATTTTGATCTATTGGTAGTGTTTTTGAGTGTATCTCCTTGTATCTTTTTACAGGTTTTTTTTAGTGGTTGCTTTAGGCATTATATTATACATAACGTAACTATCAGAGCCTACTGACATCATCATTTTACCACTTCAAGTGAAGTGTCAAAATTTTACCTTCTTTATGCTCTTTTACCTTCCCCTATTTATAGTTACATTAAATATTTCCCTTGTATACATTTAGAACCAGATCAGACAGTGTTATGTTTGCTTTATCTATCAGCTATAGTTTACAAAACTTAAGAAAAGGAAAGCCTATTATATTTACCTATAATTTTGTTTACCCCTTTTTTTCTTTATTTCTGATTTTATTAGTTGCTGCTGTAACAGATTACCCTAAACTTGATGGCTTAAGACAAAGCAATTTTTTGTGATTTTATAGTTCTGGAGATCAGAAGTCTAAAATGGGTTGGCAGGGCTACATTTCTTTGAAGACTTTAAGAGAGTATCTGCACCTTTGCTGACTGTTGTAATGGAATGAATCTGTTCTCTTGCCTTTTCTAGCTTTTAAGAGGCCACCTGGATTCCATGGCTGATGATCCCTTCTCCCATCTGAAAGCTATCAGTGCAGCATCTTTAAATCTTCTTTCTGCTTCCAATGCCACATTTTTTTTTTCTATTTTCTCTCCTGCCTCCCTCCTAAAGGGACCCCTATAATTATATTAAGCCTATCTGGGCAATCTGGGATAATCTCATCTCATATCCTTAATTTAATTACATCTGAAAAGTTATTTTTATTATGTAAAGTAGCATGTTCACAGGTTCCTAGGATTAGGATGTGGACATTTTTGGGAGGCCATTGTTCTTTTTACCACATAAATATTCCAAGTGTAATCTTTTTTTTTATGTCCTTTCTGTTTAGAGAACTTCTTTTAGCAGAGAAATCGTAGATGACTGGTGACAAATTCTTCCAGTTTTTCTTCATTTGAGAATGTCTTGGTTTGTCCTTTATTCCTCAAGGATGTTTTCATTGACTAGGATTCTAAGTTGACAATGCTTTTCTTTCAGTGCTTGAAAACTTTGTCACTCCTTTATGGCAACCGTGGTTTCTGATAAAAAACCCTCTGTTTTAGAAATTGCTTTTGCCCCGTAGGGTATAGTTTCCTTACTATCTTATGTGTCCAGGTGCTTTTTGTACATTTTCTGCCCCAGACAGACCTGGAATCAGCCGTTTCTCCAAGAAACCCTGGTTTCTTACAATGAGAAATGTTGTTTCACAATGACAGTTGGGTGCTACAGAATGCTTCTTGCCACTGGGCCTGGAATGTAACCAATGTTTTCTCTTTTTTTGTTCATGTTTTAAAAAGAATGTATTTTAGATTTTGGGGTCCACGTGAAGCTTTATTACATAGGTAAACACATATCACAGGGGTTGGTTGTACATATTATTTCATCACCAGCTATTAAGCCCAGCACCCAATAGCTGTCTTTTTGCCCCTTTTTTTCCTCCCACTCTCCCCCTTCAAGTAAACCCCAATGTCTGTTGTTTTCTTCTTTGTGCTTACAGGTTCTTATCATTTAGCTCTTAATTATAAGTGAGAACATTCAGTATTTGGTTTTCTGTCTCAGCATTACTGATATGGTTTGGCTGTTTCTCCACCTAAATCTCATCTTTAATTGTAATCCCCTGTATTGAGGGAGGGACTTGGTAGGAGGTGATTGGATCATGGGGGAGGTTTCTCCCATGCTGTTCTTGTGATAGTAAGGGAGCTCTTGTGAGATCTGATAGTTTAAAAGCAGCAATTTTTCCTGCGTGCTTCTTCTCTCCTGCTGCCATGTAAGAAGGTGCTTGCTTCTCCTTAGCCTTCTGCCATGATTGCAAATTTCCTGAGGCCTCCACAGCTATGTGGAGCTGAAGCCAATGAAGTGAGTTGATTAAGCCACTTTTCTTTATAAATTGCACAGTCTCAAGTAGTATCTTTATAGCAGGATGGCAACAGACTAACAAAGCAAATGGGTACCAGGAGAAGGGGTAAGGGGTACTGCTATAAAGATAACCTGCAAATGTGGAAGTGACTTTGGAACTGAGTAATGGGCAGAGGTTGGAACAGTTTGGAGGGCACAGAAGAAGACAGATGTGGGAAAGTTTGAAACTTCCTAGAAACTTGTTGAATGGTTTTGACTAAAATGCTGATAGTAACATGGGCAGTGAAGTCCAGGCTTAGGTGGTCTCAGATGGAGACGAGGAACTTCTTAGGAACTGGAGGAAAGATTACTCTTGCTTTGCTTTAGCAAAAAGACTGGTGGCATTTTGCCCCTGCCTTAGAGATCTGTTGAACTTTGAACTTAAGAGAGATGATTTAGGGTATCTGGCAGAAGAAATTTCCAAGTGGCGAAGCCTTTAAGAGGTAACCTGGCTGATTCTGGAAATGTTCAGTTATATTATGTGTTCACAAAGAGATTATATGAAACTAGAACTTTTATTTAAAAGGGAAGCAGAGCATAAAAGTTTGGAAAACTTGCAGCCTGAACATGAGACAGAAAAGAAAAATCCATTTCCTGGGGAGAAATTCAAGCCAGCTGCAGAAATTTACATAATTATGAGGAGCAGAATGTTAACCCCCAAGACATTGGGGAAAATGTCTCCAGGGTATTTCAGAGATCTTCATGGCAGCCGCTCCCTCAAAGCCCTCATAGGGTAAAATGTCTTTGTGAGATGGTCCCAGGACCGTGCTGCTCTTTGTATCCTGGGAACTTGGTGCCCTGTGTCCCAGCCACTCTGGCTCCAGCTGTCACTAAAGGCCCCAAGCTTGGTGGCTTCCATGTGGTGTTGGGCCTGTGAGTGTGCAGAAGACAAAAGGTGAGGTTTGAGAACCTCTGCCTAGATTTCAGAGGATGTAAGGAAATGCCTGGATGTCAAGGCAGAAGTCTTCTACAGGGGCAGAGCCCTCGTGGAGAACCTCTACTAGGACAATGCAGAGGGGAATATGTGGAGTTGGCGCTCCCACACAGAATCTCCACCAGGGCACTGCCTAGTGGAACTGTGAGAAGAGGGCCTTTGTTCTCCAATCCCTAGATTGATATATCCACTGACAGTTTGCATTTTGCACCTGAAAAAGCTATAGGCATTCAATGCCAGTCCATGAAAACAGCCTCAGGAGTTATGACTTGCAGAGCCACAGGGATAGAGCTGTGCTAGACCTTGGGAGCCCAACCCTTGCATCAATGTGCCCTGGATGTGAGACATGGATTCAAAGGAGATCATTTTGGAGTTCTAAGATTTACTGAATGTCCTGCTGGGTTTTGGACTTGCATGGGGCCTGTGGCCCCTTTGTTTTGGACAATTTTTCCCATTTGCAATAGGAACATTTGCCTAATGCTTATATCCTTATTGTATCTTGGAAGTAACTAACTTGTTTTTAATTTTTTCAGGCTCATAGGCAGAAGGGACATGCCTTGTCTCAGATGAGACTTTGGACTTGGACTTTTGAATTAATGCTGGAATGAGTTAAGATTTTGGGGAAATGTTGAGAAGGCATAATTGGTTTTGAAATGTGATAAGGACATGAGATTTGAGAGGGGCTGGGGTGGAATTATATGGTTTGGCTTTTTGTCCCGACCCAAATCTCATCTCAAATTGTGATGTTCACTTGTTGAGGGAGGGACTTGATGGGAGATGATTAGATAATAGGGGTGGTTTTCCCCATGCTGTTCTTGTGATAGCAAGGCAATTCTCATGATCTGATTGTTTACAAGTGGCAGTTTTCCCTCTACTCTCTCTCTCTCTCCTGTCACAATGTGAGAAGGTGCTTTCTTCTCCTTTGCCTTCTGCCATTATTGTAAATGTCCTAAGGTCTTCCCAGCTATGTGGAACTGTGAGCCAATTAAACCTCTTTTGTTTATAAATTACCCAGTCTCAGATAGTATCTTTATAGCAGTGTACAAACTAATACAGTTACTTTGTTAAAGAGGATAGCCTCCTGCTCCATCCATTTTCCCACAAAAGACACAATCTCATTCTTTTTTATGGCTGCATAATATTCCATGGTGTATATGTACCACATTTTCTTTATCCAGTCTGTCATTGATGTTGGGTATTTAGGTTATTCCATGTCTTTGCTACTGTAAATAGTGCTGCAATGAACATTAGTGTGCATGTTTCTTTATACAAGAATGCTTTATATTCCTCTGGGTAAATACCAGTAATAGAATTGCTAAGTTAAATGGTAGTTCTGCTTTTGGCTCTTTGAGGACTCACCATACTGCTTTCCCCAATGATTGAACTAATTTACATTCCCACAAACAGTGTGTAGGTGTTCTCTTTTCTCCACAGTTTCACCAGCACCTGTTATTTTTTTGACTTTTTAATAATAGCCATTCTGATTAGTGTGAGATGATATCTCATTGTGATTTTGATTTGCATTTCTCTAATGATCAGAGACATTGAGCTTTTTTTTTAATATGTTTGTTGGCTGCATGCATGTCTTCTTTTGAGAAATGTCTGTTCATGCCTTTGCCACATTTCAATGGGGATTTGCCTTGTCTCAGATGAGACTTTTTTTTCTTGCAAATTTGTTTAAGTTCCTGATAGATGTTGGAGGTTAGACCTTTGTCAGATGCATAGTTTGCAAATATTTTCTTCCATTCTGTAGGTTGTCTGTTTACTCTGTTGATAGTTTCCTTTGCTGTACAGAAGCTCTTCAGTTTATTTAGATTCTGCTTGTCAAATTTTGCTTTTGTTACAATTGCTTTTGGTGTCTTTGTCATGAAATCTTTGCCAAATCCTATGCCCAGGATGGTATTGCCTAGGATACGTTCCAGGGTTTTTATAGTTTTTGGATTTACATTTAAGTATTTAATCTATTGTGAGTTGATTTTTGTATATGGTGTAAGGAAGGGGTCTAGCTTCAATCTTCTGCATATGGTTAACCAGTTATACCAGCACCATTTATTGAAGAGAAAGTCTTTTTCCCATTGTTTGTTTTCATCGGCTTTGTCAAAGATCAGATGGTCGTAGATGTGCAACCTATTTCTGGGCTTTCTATTCTGTTCTATTGGTCTCTGTGCCTGTTTTTGTATCATTACCATGCTGTTTTGGTTACTGTAGCCTTGTAGTATAGTTTGAAGTCAGGTAACATGATGCCTACAGCTTTGTTCTTTTTGCTTAGGATTGCCTTGGTTATTCATGCTCTTTTTTTGGTTCCATATATATTTAAAAATAGTTTTTTTCTAGTTCTGTGAAGAATGTCATTGGTAGTTTGACAGAAAAAACATTGAATCTGTAAATTGCTTTGGGCAGTATAACCATTTTAATGATATTGATTTTTTTCTATCCATGGGCCTAGAATTTTTAAAATTTATTTGTGTCATCTCTGACTTTTTTGATCAGTGTTTTGTAACTCTCATTGTAGAAATCTTTTACTTCTCTGGTTAGCTATATTCCTAGGTATTTTATTTTTCATAGCAGTTGTAAATTCCTAGGTATTTTATTTTTCATAGCAGTTTGCCTTTCTGATTTGGCTCTTGGTTTGACTGTTGTTGGTGTGTAGAGATACTAGCGATTTTTGTACATTGATTTTATATCCTGCAACTTTGTTGAAGTTGTTTATCAGCTGAAGGAGCTTTTGGGCCAAGACTGTGAGTTTTTCTAGATATAGAATCATGTCATCTGCAAACAGAGAGAGTTTGACTTCCTCTCTTCCTATTTGGGTGTTCTTTATTTCTTTCTCTGATTGACTGATTGCTCTGGCTAGGACTTCTAATACTATGTTGAATAGAATACAAGCAGTGTTTTCAATGGGCATATAGCTATAGTCTTGAATTTTGCTAATCACCAATGCAGAGAAAAAGGGGACTCTGGAGGGTTTTGCATCTGCAACTAAATGCTCTGCCATAGAGTGAGGCATGTTACTTCCATTCCTAACTCATTGGCCAAGACTAGTTTCTTGGCCTTATCCAATGATGAGGGGCCCAAGAAATATACTATCATGAATCTTGGAAGCAAAAAGGGAAAATATTTGAATGATAGTAATGTACATCACAGTATGAGAACCCCATATGCAGCCTGGTCTAATCAATTAGACATCAGATTAGTGTTTAGAAAATGTATCGAGTAAGAATGGAAAGTGGTAGACACAAACACACTTTTTGAAGTCAGATATATGTTTGAATCTTGATTCCTCTGCTACCTAGTTCTGTTACCATGAATGAGTTACATATTGTGTCTTTCCCTATTTGAACTAGAGATGATGATTACATATTATTTTGTGGGATTATTTTAAGGATTAATGGAGAATGTGTGTCAAGTTTCTAGCCTATTTTTCTGGAATATAGTCAGTGCTCAATATTTAGTAACTTTACTATTTCCTCTTGGCAGAAATTTCTACCTATATTTTTTGAAACTTAAAAAAAATTGTTTCTTACTACCAAGCCTGCCATTATGAAAGTAAAATTAAAAAAATATATAATATGCATTCACAGTTTAAAAGTTAAATAATCATGTCTAATAACAAATGCAGAACTCTTGCCAACCTTTTTACCCCAAATTTTTATTTGCAGAGGAAACTATTTTTAATATTTTTAGTTCCTTCTGGTATCTAATTACCCATTTATATATGGTATGCTAATGTCACCTAAAATTAAAAAAATTGATGAATATTATCCATTATAGTTGGCCCTGCATATCCATGGGTTTTATATCTGTGGATTCAACCAACTATAGATAAAAACATGTGGATATGAAGGAATGACTGTACTATACCATTTTACATAAGGGACTAGAGAATCTTCAAAATTTGGTATCCACAGAAAATCCTGGAACCAATCCACCATGGATACAGAGGGCTGACTGTACACATCTGAGAGAAAATGAGGATTACGTTTCTATACCAACCTCTCCCACTATAACCCATAAATTATAATTTTGCATTGAATCAATAGTCAGCCTATTGTGATGATGCAAACATGTTATATACTGAGCCACTAATACATTGTGATTGCCTTAAAATTTTTTTTTCTACTCTTACAATTTGTTTTAACCAATTTGCTTGGTTATTTATTTGCCTTCTTTTCTGTGCCCATCCCAGAGTCTTTGCCAGCTTTGTCAGAGCTGTAAAACTCCTCAATATGGCCAAACTGGTTCTCCTGTTTTCTTGTTCTCTCTCTCTCCCTCTTTCATTCTGATATATTACTCCTAGAGTCCTAATCCTCTTGTTACCAACTAGGCTGGATGCTCCGTAGGTGACTCAACAGCTGCCATTCTCCTGGGTCTTCCTTTCATGATAATTTCAAGGATTCATGTCATATCCTCTTGTGTTAGGATCTCAGAAGCAGGAGTTCCATGAGATTGCCTTTCTTGGTTTGTTCCCTTTCTTTAATAGATTCTACTTTTTAGTAGCTTCCTGAAAATGATGCATGGGAATGAAATTTGTTTTTCATATACTTTAAAAAATGTTTTACTTTTTTCCCAACACCATTTATTAAATAGGGAATCTTTTCCCCATTGCTTTTGTCAGGTTTGTCAAAGACCAGACGGTAGTAGATGTGTCGTGTTATTTCTGAGGCCTCTGTTCTATTCCCCTGGTCTATAAATCTATTTTGGTACCAGTACCATGCTGTTTTTGTTACTGTAGCCTTGTAGTGTAGTTTGAAGTCAGGTAGCATGGTGCCTCCAGCTTTGTTCTTTTTGCTTAGGATTGTCTTAGCTATGTGGGCTCTTTTTTGTTTCCATATGAAATTTAAAGGAGTTTTTTTCTAATTTTGTGAAGAAAGTCAGTGGTATCTTATAAATTACTTTGGGCAGTATGGCCATTTTCACGATATTGACTCTTCCTATCCCTTCCTCATACTTTTACAAAAATTAACTCAAGATGAATTAAAGACTTACATGTAAGACCTAATACCATAAAAACCCTAGAAGGAAACCTAGGCAAACCCATTCAAGACAGCCATGGGCAAAGACTTCATGACTAAAAGCAATGGCAACAAAAGCCAAAATGGGATCTAATTAAATTAAAGAGCTTCTGCATAGCAAAAGAAACTATCATCAGAGTGAACAGGCAACCTAAAGAATGGGAGAAAATTTTTGCAATCTATCCATCTGACAAAGGGCTAGTATCCAGAATCTACAAATAACTCAAACAAATTTATAAGAAAAAACAACCCCATCAAAAAGTGGGTGAAAGATATGAACAGACACTTCTCAAAAGAAGACATTTATGCAGCCAACAAACATGAAAAAATGCTTATCATCACTGGTCATTAGAGAAATGCAAATCAAAACCACAATGAGATACCATCTCATGCCAGTTAGAATGGTGATCATTAAAAAGTCAGGAAACAACAGATGCTGGAAAGGATGTGGAGAAACAGGAACACTTTTACATTGTTGGTGAGAAGTGTAAATTAGTTCAACCATTGTGGAAGACAGTGTGGCAATTCCTCTAGGATCTAAAACTAGAAATACCATTTGACCCAGCAATCCCATTACTGGGTATATACCCAAAGGATTATAAATTATTCTACTATAAAGACACATGCACATGTATGTTTACTGTGGCACTGTTCAAAATAGCAAAGACTTGGAATCAACCCAAATGCCCATCAATGATAGACTGGATAAAGAAAATGTGGCACATATACACCATGGCATAATATGCAGGCATAAAAAACGACAAGTTTTGTGTCCTTTGCAGGGACATGGATGAAGCTGGAAACCATCATTCTCAGCAAACTAACACAAGAACAGAAAACCAAACACTACATATTCTCACTCATAAATGGGAGTTGAACAATGAGAACACATGGACACAAGGAGGGGAACATCACACACTGGAGCCTGTTGGGGTTGGGAGGCTAAGGGAGAGATAGTATTAGAAGAAATACTTAATGTAGATGACAGGTTGATGGGTGCAGCAAACCACCATGGCACATGTATACCTATGTAACAAACCTTCACGTTCTGCACATGTACCCCAGAACTTGAAGTATAATAAAAATAATAATAAAGTTTTTCTTGTACTTTCATGTTTCTTTTATAATTTAACCCAGCATAGAATTCTAGGTTGAAAATCACATTTTTAAGGACTTTGTTTTATCCTTTTTCAGCTTCCAATGTTCTTGGTGTCAAGAAATCCAGTATGCTGGATGCCATACCTATTTTTCTTCAGAAGCTTTTAGGATCTTCTCTTTATCTATGATGTTCAGACAGAAACTTCACAGTGTGGCTAGGTATGGGTCTCTTTACATTTGTGGTACTTGATGGGTACACTTTTGGGATTCTGAAATGTTGTTATAATTTTTGAATACTATGGAAGAAGTATTTCTTCTCTCTTTCTTGAACGTTCATTATTTAGATGTTCTGCTCCTGGAATGATCTATTTGTTTTGCTCTTGATCCATTTGTTCTATATATTTCGTGAGACTTTCTCAACGTTAGGCAAGTCATCTCTTAAAAATTAAATCAGTTTTGCTTTTTTTTTTTGAGACAGAGTTTTGCTCTTTGTCCCCTAGGCTGGAGTGCAATGGCCCGATCTTGGCACACTGCAACCATTACCTCCCGGGTTCAAGCAATTTTCCTGCCTCCGCCTCTCCAGTAGCTGGAATTACAGGTGCCCACCACCATGTCTGGCTAATTTTTATAGTTTTAGTAGAGACAGGGTTTCACCATGTTGGCCAGGCTGGTCTTGAACTCCCGACCTCAAGTGGCCCACTCACCTTGGCCTCCCAAAGTGGTGGAATTACAGGCATGGGCCACCATGCCCGGCCTCACTTTTACTTTTTAATATCTCTATTTTGTTATTCCTCTGTACCAGCATCCCACAATTCCTGAGTACAAAATCATCTCTAACTCATCCTTTTTGCAGTCATCTGATGTATAATACATTGACTATTTCTAGAGAGCTTCTTTTTTGAGTTTTTATTTAAATTATATAGTTCATTTATATTCCAGGTACCATTCTGGGTGGTTTTACAAATATTTAATTATTTCATAAAAAGGTATTTCATAATACCTTTTTATGAAAAAGGTATTATGAAGTGATCCAAAGTCATTTGTTCAAGTCCTACAGATGGCAAATGACAGAGCCGGGATTTGAACCCAGGCCTTTGGGTCTAGAGCCCATGCTCTTAACCACAATAACTAGGAGCTACATGCTTCCCACAGGGGTCAGTCATGTCATAGTGGGCTGTTTTATCATACTTCAAGCGACGCAAATGCTGGCAGGAAGCCTTGTGTGTATGAGTGATGCTTGTCTACTAGTGAGTCTCTCACAGAGTGTTTGGGTAAAGACCTGCACATTCAGCAGGGACTCCTAAATGTCAGTATCTCAGGAGTATCCTGAAAGGAGGCGGATTGGGGTGATAAAAAACTGGCTTCAGCATTCTGATTGCTGAGTGGAGAAATACAATAGACTTTTTCTTAATTTCCCTGCTTTTATTACAGCCTTGATCTTGCCTTTAGCTGTGCTTGGCATTCGTGAGTCCTGAGACTTTCCAGCGCAGCTACTCTGGATTGTCCTTGCCATTTTAAGAAACCACATTACAGGAAGGGGGATGGGCCATCTCAGTGTTCCTTGCAAACTTTTAACTCATCTTCCTATTTTTCAGCCCTCTTCCATACCTACCTTCAGAAATGCCCTCTGCCTGTTGTTCCTGAGCCTTCGAATTTCCCTGGTATGTGTGGTAGCTTTCTGTTAGCTGCCCTCCACTCCTCCTTGCCACCCACTCCACTTTCAGATTTCTCTGCCTTAAGATGATCACCCCTTAGATACCACCCTTCCAGCCCTCAATGTTTGTTGACATTTTATCTTCTTCCATCTGCCTTCTCCATGTTGCCTCAGTGGGTTTCTACCCTTTTATTTAAAAAAAAATTATCACTCTGGCCAGGTGCAGTGGCTCATGCCTATAATCCCAACACTTTGGGAGGCCGAGGCTGGTGGATCACCTGAGATCAGGAGTTCAAGACCAGCCTGGCCAACATGGTAAAACTCTGTCTCTACAAAAATACAAAAATTAGCCAGGCATGATGGCAGGTGCCTGTAATCTTAGCTACTCAGGAGGATGAGACAGGAGAATTGCTTGAACCCAGGAGGCGGAGGTTGCAGTGAGCTGAGATCATGCTATTGCACTCCAGCCTGGGTAACAAAGCGAGACTCAAACTCAAAGAAAAAAAAGTTATTCTGTTGGAGTTGTGGGAAGAGACTATTATAAATGCATGTTTAATCTATCATACTTTATTTATTTATTTATTTGCTTATTTATTTATTTATTTTTGAGACAGGGTCTTGCTCTGTCATTCAGGATGGAATGCAATGGAGCAGTCATGGCTCACTGCAGCCTTGACCTCCTAGGCTCAAGCGATCCTCCCACTTTAGCCTCCCAAGTAGCCATAGGTGCGTGCTACCATGCCTGGCTAATTTTAAAGTTTGTTTTTGTAGAGACGAGGTCTCACTGTGTTGCCCAGACTGGTCTTAAACTCTTATGCTCGAGCAATCCACCCACCTCAGCCTCTCAAAGTGCTGGGATTACAGGCATGAGCCACCGCGCCCAGCCTGAGCAACTACTTTTAAAAGAAGGAAACACATTATCCTTACAACAATCCAGACCTGAGCCTGTAGGTGAAGACCCCTCGAGAAAGAATGCACAACAGAAAGGCAAGGCATTTGGGAAGGGTGGCTTTGCGCAGTACCTGGTATGTGATGGCAAGTCATTTGTCATCTATATGAAGAAGGTGTCACTTCACATTAGAAAAGAGCAAAAGAAGGATACGAAATGACTCTGATCTGGAAGAAATAAAAGTTAAGACAAGTATGGATTAGGGAATTCTACTTCTTGGAGTTTTTCCATTTTTTAGCTTAGCCTCCTGGGAACCTGTTTCTGGCATAAGACATAATCAATGTCTGGAGTCTTCTCTGCATGTGAGGTCAGTTTTTATGTGCTGTAGCTTTTGAAATATATTTTCAGCCCAGAGTTACTTGGAGGATGTAGCACCTGTCTTTGCTTGGATACTATAGGGAAAATGATTGCCTCATATTCAAAGGGTGAACTTTCACTATGTGTAATAGACTCTGGCAATATTGCTAGCTCAGCACTCCTTTCCTCTTCCTAAAAAAATCTCTTGATGGGCCAGGTGCGGTGGCTCACGCCTATAATCCCAGTACTTTGGGAGACCGAGGCAGGTGGATCACGAGGTCAAGAGATCGAGACCATCCTGGTCAACATGGTGAAACCCCGTCTCTACTAAAAATACAAAAATTAGCTGGGCGTGGTGGTGCATGCCTGTAGTCCCAGCTACTTGGGAGGCTGAGGCAGGAGAATTGCTTGAACCCAGGAGGCAGAGGTTGCGGTGTGCCGAGATTGCGCCATTGCACTCCAGCCTGGGTAACAAGAGCGAAACCCCGTCTCAAAAAAAAAAAAAAGAAAAAAAGAATCTCTTGATGTTTTCGAGGACTGCTTCTTCCCCAGTGTGGGTGCTTTAGCCAGGACAAGCCAGGTCAGTTCATTGCATCCCGTTCAGTCACTGAGAGGGCATTTCCTTCCTCATGCCATCCTAATATGGCCTGGGAGTAGGCAGGGAACCCAAGCTCTGTCGGTCAGATGCCCTTGTGTGAGACTTTGAATTCTGAGAGTGATGCAACACCAGAAAAAAATGATTGGCAGTCATGCATCTCAGCTGTTGTTCACTGGTCAGATACTTATGCCTTATAAGTATACTTGGCTTCTGCAGTCTCTGCTTCCAAGTCCCTGGGGATATCTTAGATGTGCTCGTATCGGTTACGGTTTTGGTTGCAAGCTATAGTACAGACTGTGGCTTTCTCAAGTAAGAACAAGGAATGTATTGGAAGGATATGGAAGCTAGAAATTGGTGGGAGGCTGAAGGACCGACTTAGAATCTGGGCATGAACCAAGCATGCTCTAGAGTGTTAAGAAGTAGGAAGCATGAAAATCAGATTTTAATGGAAACAGTCCAGCAGGACAAATTTGCAGCCACTGACACATGCTGCTACATCATTAAGCCACCCCCATAGCTACCTTGGGATTATTCTCAATTGTCCTTTTGTCTCTAACACTCTCTGCATATTCAAAGTGTCAGGTGGGATGGTGGGATTTGCCAAGACTGGGTCACATGGCCGCCCACTGATTTTGGATTCTAGACAGCCAGAAGTAGGCAGGCCCACCAAACTGCTGATTTCCACACCAGGTTTCCCTAACTTCATGTAGGTTCTGTAAATTCCCAATTTCTTTCCAATAACTTCTCTTTGTTCTCCAGCCAGAAGCCTGTGTCTTACACGTAAAGATCTCTCTACATTGTGGTAGGTATCATTGTTCCCACCGATCTCTATTTATTGGTGCATCTTAGAACTTTGGAAATCTTGAATTCTAGACTCTGCATTTGTTTTTGGCCCATCAGCTTGATTATAATGTTTAGGGGAGAACATAACTTGTACGTCTTTTGCCAATAGCAGTTTATCAAGGACTGGTCACAAAGAGCATTTTCCACGTTGGTGGCTGAGGAGCTGGCAGTTTGCATGGAAGGGTCAGCAGTGAGCAAGGTGCCAGCACGTGCAGAGGGGCCTGTGAAATGAGTCCGTGTGGCCGATCCATTCTCACTTGGCACATTCAAGCTTGGGTACTTTTCTCCGAGGAGTTCATTGTAGTGGGGGTAGGGAGGCAGTTTCACGTAAACGTGAATGAGAAACCGCTTTGCCCACAACTATAATTTGGTTAAGGAGATGTATTCAGTTCTGGGCAACCAGAACTCCTTGTGAAGCTGTGTGTAAAACGTTCTTGTGTGTAGGCACACATGCTAACCTTTTGGAGGAGAGGGTCCATGGTTTTTAGGAACCAATAGGGGTTCACAATACCCCAAAATATCCATTGAACTGTATTGTGAATTCTGAGCTTCTTAAACATGAAGACATGGTAATAGTGAAATGACTCTGAATTTCTGAAAACCATTGAATTGTATGTTTAAATGGGTAACTTGCATGGTATGTGAGTGACAGCTCAAGAAAGCTTTGTAAAAGCTAACCCTTTAGCAATAACCTATTTTTGAGCTGGGGATTGCCTGAATGATGGGCTCATCTTGAGTCCTCAGTGAATTTGAGAATTATTGAGCCTGTTAGGATGTAATTGCCTGATACCCAAATACAGTAATTTTGTGGTGCTTCTAAGTGACTTATTTGGCTTTCAGTCCAGGACTGAGGACCATGTTGAATCCTATGATGAGTAAAAGAAAATGCTTATTTCCTTTGGTGCCCTACAAATGGTTATAGCTCTGGTAATGGGTGAAGATATGAGTGCATTGAAAATTTAGCCAAAATCCCTTTAATGCACCTCAGTTCCCTCCAACTGGTATTTACCACTCTGTTAAGTGATCAGGACTCAAGATGTTTCATATTATTTGGGGGAAGTGCTATGTAGTGATGTTGGGGACAATTGCACTCAAACTGAAACAAAAATGAGAAAAATCAATGTGGGACTCTTCTGGGATCCTACAGAACACATCAGGGAATTAGGGGGTCAACATAGGGAGCATTAAGTAAAAATAAGTCAAAGCTATCCAGTGTGTAGCCATAAAAATGCAAGCCTGCCTGTATCCTGTTCATGGCTAATTCTTGGGTGGCTTCCATCACAGCTGCAGAGAGTCCAAGCATGTTACCATGGCCTGGGTGGCCCTCTGACTTTAGCTTATTGCTCTGTTCCACCTGCCCCTCCTGGCCCACCATGCTCTTTTTCATCTTTGAAGCTTTGCTTATGCCCCTCAGGATCACCCCCTTCCACCTAGCCAGCCCCTCTTCTTTTCCACTCTGTAAGTTTCTCTGCCATTGTCTCTTCCAAGAGTCCTCCATGGCCCTGCACAGTGCTTAGGTATTCTGCTCCCAGCTTCTCACCATCACTTCCCTTACCACCCTGTGTCATTTGTCATGCCACTTTATTACACCCATGTGTACAGGGGCAGTCAGGAAGCTTTCTGAAGTTGCAGAGCCCTGAGTTACGTATACACAAAAATCCTGCCACTGCTCTCTCCTGGGGCTTGTTGAAGAGGTCCGTGAGAGCCAAGTCTGCCTCTAGATGAGGTAGAGGAGGCTCGGCTGCCCCACTGAGACTTGTACTCTAGAGAACAGCTGGCCCCAGATTCTGGAATTCAAGGGCTATGTTAGTGTCTTAGGGCTGTCATGACAAATGATCATAAACTGGGGGACTTAAAACAGCAGAAACTTACTCTCTCATAATTCTGGAGGTCAAAAGTCCTAAATTGAGGTATCAGCAGGGCCATGCCCCCTCCAAAGTCTCTAAAGGAGGGTCATTCTTTGTCCCTTCCAGCTGCTGCTGATGGCCAGCAATCCTTGGTGCTCCTTGGCTTACGTAACTCCAATGTCCGCCTCCAAGTGCACATGGCCTTTCCCCTGTGTCTCTGTGTCCAGATTGCCTTCCTCTTATAAAGGCACTAGCTATTGAGTTAACATCACATCCTAATTTGGATGTGGGGGGATGTGGCCCACCTGAATCCAGTATGACCTCACCTTAACCTGATTATACCTGCAAAGACCTTATTTCCAAATAAGGTCACATTCACAGGTTCCCAGTAGACATGGATTTTTTTTTTTGGTTACCCTTCAACCCCATGAGGAGGAGCCTATGAGCTCCTCTTTCAGTTGCTCCCCACTCACCGAATAGCTCATGCATCCCCTCATTTGCCAGCTTTAAAACCCTGGAGGTTACTCCTAATATTCTTTTTTCACCCTCTTTATTCTATCTCTGAAACATATCCCACATTTATCATTCTCATCTGTCTTTCCATTTCTTCCGGACCACCAGGCTGGGGCTACCATCATCAGAAGGACTTTCCTTGCTCCCCTGTTGCCCTAATGTGGCCCATCCTCTCTTCTGCCGCCAGGGATATGTTTGAAACTTAAACCAGGACACTACTTGGATTGATCCTTCCAAAGCCTGCGCGTTGTGCCTTACAGAAAACTCCAAAGACTAATGGCTTGTGAAGCTCTATGCAGTCTAGCTGCTGCCTTCTGTCCCAGTGTCACTTCCTACCCTGCCTCTGGCTGCGCTCCAGCAACAGTGACACCTTTTGGTTCCTAGAACACGTTTGCATGTCCTTTCCTTAGCATCTGTCCTGCCTGTCCTCCTGCAACCCCCAACTCCTACCCCTTCACTGGCTAATTGACCCATCATTCAGGTATTTGCTTCAATGTCACTTTCTTGATTTAAATGCTTCCCTGATCCCTTAGTCTACAGGGGTGTCCCTATCAATCTCATTATGCCCTTGTGGGGATGACGCCCTTGTCCCTTGCAATGATGCTTCTGTGATTGCCTGTTTCCTCTATGTCCACTCTGTTAGACTGTTAGCTCCATGAAAGCATGGGTCATGTTGTTCAGAGCTATATCCCTTGCCTGTGGAGGAACACCTGGTACAGAGTAGAGGCTGAAGTACTTGCAGGAATTAATCTTAGCCATCACCTCCCCATCTCCCCAGTTTTTCTTTGCCCATTAGGTATTCAAGTGCCCATTCTGTGCCTGGCCTTGTGCTGTGGGGAGTCAGCAAGGCTGGTGGGAGAAATTTTAGTTATAGAGAATATATACAAACCTTTTTGGAAGGCCTAAGGGTTTTTACTATAGTACTTGGCTGAAGGCAGCCTCGTCCGCTCAGTTAAATAAATTAGAGTAGAAACAGAGATTTGGGGTGTTTACCTAACTAACTTGTTTACTCATGTGATCCTAAAATTAACTTTTGATCATTCTGGATGGCTCTCTCGGGGGTAGGTCAATCAGGGATATGACCCACTAATGGTGTTTGCTTTAGGCCTTGGAAGCTGGCCTTTAATCTTGACCCTCTCCTGGTGTTGACTCAAAGCCTTTGTCATTTAATGTGTGCTGAATAAAGGCCTGTGAGGCCAGCGTGTCATGGCCAGCAGCTGCTATCTTTTTACAGCACTCTCCTCGAGTGTCTGTGAGTGGCCATGGACACCCCGGCCTGCTCATTCACTGAATATTGTGTCTGAGTGAATTTATTCATCCATCATTGAGTCAGGGCCTATAGGACAGATGCCTGCAGGTGGTGACCCCAACATTGTGCAGCACTGGGGAAGACAGACGTGTGGCACTCAATCTCCTTTCTGTGTTGCATTGGGATTCTCCCTTTTTTATAGAAGTGTCCTGTGGCTGGTTGGAGCAGGCCTCACGCTATGGAGAAACACGTGCATTGAACATGCGCCTTGTAGCTACAGGACCCTATGGCCTACTTTTCCATGCTGTTTTAGGTTCCTTCCTGCTTGGTCCCTAGCATGCCTATGAGACTTCTCATCTTTCAGGGACAAATCCAGGAGGGGCAGGCTGTGGCCACAGGGACCTCCTGGAATCTGGGCATTACTGAGTTACTCTTCTCGGGGTGGGCACTGTCCTAGAAAATATGCACCTGAATTTTATTTATGCCCTATTATTAAAAGGCGCGGGTTATTTTCTAGGTGAGGGATTGAGGCCTGCAAAGGGTTGGAGTTTCACACCGCATGGCCCAGCCCCACCTGGCCAGGGCTTTTGACTCCGGAGATGATGCTCTTAGTTGCTCCACTGTCACTGCCTGGGTTCTCTGGGACACAGACTGTGAGCCAGAGTTAATACTAAGGGAGATTTTAGGGAAGTGCTCTTGGGGTCCACCTTAGGGAGGAGGTAGAGTGAAGGCAGGAGAGAGGGAGAAGTTCATCATAACACAGGGCTCACAGCCTGGCTGACCCCGCAGGTTGCTTAGAAGCTGAAATGGCTTATTGGAGTGTCCTACATTGAGCCAGAATGGCCAGGCCATCTTTAGATGTGAGTATTGAAGAGTTCAAGGGGAATAGTGGCAGGAGGGGAGTGGCCCCTCCAGGAGGATGTGCCCTTGGGCCTCTCTGCAGCTGAGGCCATCCTGCAGGGCCTTCAGTACCTCCAGCAGCAGGGCAGCCAGCCCTTTCTGGAAGGAGGGGTCTGGGATCTCATCTACTACACTCTCTCCTTCCTCTACCTTTCTTTTTGGGGATAATTCTAGAACTTTCCACCACTTATCTTTAGTGGTTTTTCTCACCTTAGAGAATTGTTGCAGTTCTTGAAAGTGAGATATCCTTTAAAGATGACTAGTGGTCATTTCAAGGATAATCTAACCCAGCCAGCTGTATCATCCCAAGCTTTGAGACTTATTTATCCATCAAAGCCAAGGGCCATCTGCTCAGTGTGGCAGAGAGGGCTGTGGAATGGTGGCAAACCAGGACTCTTGATAAGGAGTAACTTAAAGGGGATTGTTTGCACTGTAGGGTCCCCTCAGTCTCAACACAGAGCTGAGACTTAGTAATTAAGCAAAATGAATAGAAAAGGAGCATTAAGATAAAAACTCAGCTGAGTTTTCTGCTAAGTCAAAAACAGCAAGGACCACCCCCATGCGTTCTAGCTGCCCTTGGGATCTGCCGTGCGAAACTTGTCCTGTCTCCTCCCACCTCCTGGAAGAGCTTAGAAGTCATTTTTATCTGGGAAATCAAATGTAATTCTTATCTATATCAGGGCATGGCAAACTTGTTTTGTACATATATTGTTCTGAATGTACATTCTGTAAATGTACATTTATAGAACGTATGTATATTCTTCACAGTTACATCTAAATTGGCATTAAAAAAAATGAAACTGTCCCGTTCCTTCTCTATGTGACCAGCTAGGCACCATTAAGTTCTTGCTTTGTGCCAGGCTCTAAATAAGGCTTTGCATAGAGTCGGTCTTTCTTTCTTTCTTCTCTTCTTTCTTCCCTCCCTCCCTCCCACCCTCCCTCCTTTCTTTCTTTTCTTTCCTTCTTCCTTTCTCTTTCTTTCTTTC
>NW_016107330.1:4522975-4536036 GCF_001604975.1 Cebus imitator
TTCCTTCCTTCCTTCCTTCCTTCCTTCCTTCCTTCCTTCCTTCCTCTCTTTCTTCCTTTCCTTTTCTTTCCTTCCTTCTCTCTCTCTCTCTTTCTTTCCTTCTTCCTTCCTTCCTTCCTTCCTTCCTTCATTCCTTCCTTCCTTCCTTCTTTCTTTCTTCTTTCTTTCTTTCTTTCTTTCTTTCTTTCATTCTTTCTTTCATTCTTTCTTTCTTTTCTTCTTTGTTACATAGGTAAACTTGTGTCGTGGGGATTTGTTTCTAATCAGAGATACAGGGAGCAAGGTTAACCGCTGTAGAATCAGACCCAGGACAGAATTCTATGATTTCCTGCTCGCTATTTGTGTAGCTCCCAGCAATTTGGTAAACTTTTCCAAACCTTGGTTTTATCTTATGAAAAGCTGGTGCATCCTGTCTCTTGGGCGTTTGTACAGGTTATTCCATCACCTAGGTATTAAGCCTAGCATCCATTAGTTACTTTTCTTGGATCCTCTCCCGCCTCCTACCCCCCACCCTCCAAAAGGCCCCAGTGTGTGTTGTTCCCCTCTATGTGTCCATGGGTTCTCATCATTTAGCTCCCACTTACAAGTGAGAACATGCAGTATTTGGTTTTCTGTTTCTGTGTTACTTTGCTAAGAATAATGGCCTCCAGCTCTATCTGTGTCCTGCAAAGGACGTGATCTTGTTCTTCTTTATGGCTGCATAGTATTCCATGGTGTATATGTACCACATTTTCTTCATCCAACCTATCATTGTTGGGCATTTAGGTTTATTCCATGTCTTTGCTATTGTGAATAGTGCTGCAATGAACATACATGTGCATGTCTCTTTATAACAGAATGATTTACATTCCTTTGGGTATATACTCAGTAATGGGATTGCTGGATCAAATGGTATTTCTGCCTTTAGGTCTTTGATGAATCACCACACTTTCTTCCACAATGGCTGAACTAATTTGCACTCCCACCAACCGTGTAAAAGTGCTCCTTTTTTTCCACAACGTTGCCAGCATCTGTTATTTTTTGACTTTTTAATAATCACCATTCTGACTGGTGTTAGATGGTATCATATTGTGGTTTTGATTTTCATTTCTCTAATGATCAATGATGTTTAGCTTTTTTTTCATACGCTGTTGGCTGCCTGTATGTGTTCTTCTGAAAAATGTCCCTGTCCTTTGCCCGCTTTTTTTTATGGGATTTTTTCCTTGTAAATTTGTTTAAGTTCCTTGTAGTGCATAGGATATTTCACAGAATCCTCGCAACCCCATGAGACAGGATGCACCAGTTTTTCATAAGATAAAACCAAGGTTTAGAAAGTTTACCAAATTGTTGGGAGCTACACAAATAGCAATCAGGAAATCATAGAATTCTGTCCTGGGTCTGATTCTACAGCAGTTAACCTTGCTCCCTGTACCTCCTATTAGAACAGGATTCCTGTCTGCGTTTCCTCGAATGCTCCTGACTGTGTGCAGTTTCCGTCCTGGGGGGAGTTGGCTAGGAAGGGGAGTGAGCATTGTGGTCATTGTGTGTCACGGGTGAGCAATTAAACCACCAACTAGATTAGGACCAGCACACATTGGCCAAATATGGCCCATGGCTCTTAAGAATGGTTTTGATGTTTTTATTTATTTAACTTTTAGGTTTGAGGGTACATGTGAAGGTTTGTTACATAGGTAAACACGTGAAGCAGGGGTTTGTTGTACATATTATTACATCACCCAGGTATTAGAGCTCAGTACCCAATAGTTATGTCTTCTGTTCCTTTCCCTCCTCCCGCCCTTCCGCGTCAAGTAGACCCAGCATCTGTTTTTGCCTTCTTTGTGTTCGTAAGTTCCTATCACTTAGCTCCTGGGTTTTTACATTTTTAAATGGCTGAGAATAAAAATCAAAAGAAGACTACTTTGTGACACCTGAAAATTACATGACATTGACATTTCAGTGTCCATAAATAAAGATTTATTGGTACACACCCATGCTCATTTGTTTACATGCCATCCATGGTTGCTTTTGTGCTATGACAGCAAAGTGAAGTACTTGAAACAAAGACTGGATGGCTTGCAAAATATTTGCTATCTGGCCCTTTGCATGAAAATGTTGTTGACTCCTGATCTCAGATGAAGAATCATGTTTGATCTCTCAGATAAGAATGACTTTCTAAGCTCTTCTGGGAGGTGGGAGAGATGGAACACTTTTCAGAGGGCAGCTGGATACAAAGTTGGATGAGTTGAATTATATATGTGCTTATATGCATTGTTCTGGAACATTCTTTGCAGAAACCAGGTACTTGCTTTTCAATGGGTCTTGAGTGAATGTCTCTGTGTTGGCTGTGCTCTGATGAATTAGTGCTTTTCCTGCAAGCTCCTGCCTTGAAGCCTGACGTGTTTCTATTATATCATGTTCGTCTCCAGGTGCTGGCACCCCTGAGCAGCTTTGTCAGTACAGGGTGGTTGTCAATTTGACAGCTCTTGCCATAGCAGATCAAAGCAGCATTACTTAGTGATTAGCACAAGGATCTTCTACACAATACACCATTGAAGAGCTGCCATATACCAAGCCCTGCACTAGGTGCTGAGGGCATGAAGGTGAGTGATAGCCACTGTTCTTAGGCCTTCACTACCCAGAGTGATGGATAGGACATCAGAGGATTCCAGGATTCTTTGGTTGTAAGCAACAGAAGAAAATTCTGGCTAATCTCAGCCAATAGGGAGGCTATGAAATAATTCACAGGAGAAGTCCAGCATCCAGGCTCAGAAAGGACAGGGGTACACAGCTCTGGGGACCTAAAGAGAGGAAATATAGACAGTCTCTTCTAGAGTCTATGCTGTTGGGACAAATTTGTTCTCACCATTTTTCTCAACTTGATCAATATCAGGTTGCCTCAGCATGAGAATCTGATTTCACTTCAGCCCTGTGTCCACTTCATTGGCTAGAAGAGAACGGGACTTTTGATTGACGGTGTGCCAAGGCTGTTGTAGGAGTGCAGGGAACTTCCCAAAGGGCATGAAAAGAGTAAGTGCTGTTGGGCAAAGAAAACCAGGTTCCGTAAGTCCTACACATTAGGGAAGCACAGAGGAAGATGCCCAACCCAACTTGGTAGGTCAGGGAAGACTTCCTGGAGGAGGAAACAAGCAAGCTGAAACAAGAACGACAAGTAAAGTTAACCAAGGGAAGGGGCAAGAAGGAAAATAAACATGACAGGCCAAGAGAATTACAGATGCAAAGGCCTGAAGGTCAGGGGCATTACCGTTGTCTCCAGAATAAAAGCTCTTCCCTGTGGTCTCTAGGAGTGATGGCTCACTTTGCTCAAAGACTTGTACTTTTAAGGGTCAGAGTCCACGCTCCCTCCATCCCCCTAGAGTCCTTGAGCTTCCTGAGGTCAACTGAACATCATGAAAAACCTCAGGCTGTGACTCCCTCCCTTCCAGGGAGTCTGCAGGCTTAAATGAAACCTTGAACCTCCTGCACTATGGGCTGATAGGAAAAAAAAATGCCGGGCAGCCTTGAGCATTTTTATTGCTCTCTCTGGCTCTGGTGGGGGAGGCCTCCAGTCGAGAGCTGCCTGAACTGATTCGCACTGGCCTTAGTCACAAATTGTGGCTTGACGTTTATAGCAGCCACGATCCACGTGTATCGATTATTTAGAAAAAGAAATGAAGAGATGGCCAAGCAGCTGCCTCCTTAACATCTGCTCTTGTCACATTTCATCCTGACGGAAGAGGGGGCTCAAACTGAGAAAGGGGGACAAAGCACCATCCGTAGTTTAGATCTTGTTCTTATCTCGGGAGAGAGCCAGCGGCTTTTATTCACCGTCTTTGATTAATCAGCTCCTCTTTATTCATGTGAAAAATCCACAATCACCCAGGCGCTTCTCGGAAGGATTCATTGTTCTTTGTGGCCTGGGCTCCGTTGCTTCTGTTTTGTGTTCCTGGGGCTGATGAAAGTGGAGTCACTGTCTGTGCTGGCCGAGCTTTGATGAATTAGCTCTTCTCCTGAAAACTCTGTTTCCCTGATTAAGCTGATGAGCTTGCTTCCTCCCTTCTCCTTGGTCATTAGGAGGTTGTCCCTTCCATGCTAACTGGTGGGCGCTGCGGGGAGGAGTTGGAGCCTCCTTGCCATTCAGAGAACACTTGGTCATGCAATTATAGTCCAAGATCCTTCTGATGGAGTGAGCCCAGAGGTGAAAAAACAAAACCCACAGGAGTGCCAACCCTAGAATGGAAAGAAGCCCAGTGAGCGCCTGCGGCGGAAGAGATGAATGGCACCTTGACCTACGGTGGCGGTGCCCTTCAGTGCCATGTGAGAGGGAGGCAGGCCCCTCCACTTCCCCCAGCCAGCTTGACTGGTGCTGGGCAGGTTTGATCAGATTCTGGCCAAGCTCTGCTTTAACTTGGACACGTCACTGACTCTCTGTGACATAGCTACCCCCTATAAAATGAGGGGATTGAATTAGACACATGTGTTCAGGTCTGCTCAGGCTGCCGTAACAGAATGCCACAGACAGGGAGAGGGCTTAAATGACAGAAATTAATTTTGTCACAGTTCTAGAGGCTGAAGTCGAGGACTGAGGTGCAGGCGGGGTCGCCTTCTGGCGAGCCCTCTCTTCCTAGTAGGCAGGCGGCTACCTCCCTGTCCTCCCTTGGCCTCTCTGTGTGCTTGCTCGATCCCCTGCCTCTCCAGCTTCTCAGGAGGACACTACTGGGTTAGGGCCCCACCCTATGACCTCGTTTAACCCTCATTACCCTCTCGTAGATCCCTTCTGCAAACACTGTCACATTGGGGGTTAGGGCTTTAACATGAAAAAACAATTCAGTCCATAACAATGAGAAAACTTGTGCTCCAGAAAGGTAAGGGAAGTTGTTGACATTTCCATACAAAGTATCAACTACTGGGTGATGGGAGAGGACTTTTTCCAGCTATGCAATCATCCTTCACCCCATTCCTATTTGAGAAACCCCTGCCTCGCTGAGCTAGTCTCATGGACGCCATGATGAGCTGTTGTCACTGCTGGCTGTGTTTTCCCCTCTGTGCTGAGATGTAGCAAACTCCACTGGTTGCCCACCCAAGTGCTATTTACCCCCTCTCCTTTGTTGGCTGAAGGGTCCCCATGATGACTTTCGTGGGTCCTAGGTACTTTTGCCCTTGGGGGGCCCCATTCCTCTACAAAAAACATTTAAAAATTATATAAATGACTTTCAAAGTAGACACCTCGCTTATTGTGAGAAGTAAACCATTTCTGTGGGCTCCTAAAGGTGTCATTGGCTGTAGGCCATGGTGCCTACTTTGCTCAATGGGTAAGTCAAATCGGGGTCCACCCTTTACCACCTTCTGTAGGGAAGGATGACCTTCCACTACTCGTATGGGGATTTTGGGAGTGAGGGAAGCCATTCCCACGGCTGCTGATCTGGCCTAGCCGTGGAGTGCTATTTGGCCAGTGAGATGCGAGGGACAGCTTCCCAGGGAACTCCTAAAAAGGGTTTCTTTTCCCTTAATGAGATGCGTGAGGGAGAAATAGCCCTTCTTTTCCTGGGCTTTCTCACGCCTGTGTGTGGCAGCTATTTGGAGGTGATGAGGCAATGCTGACTCACCAGGGCTGGGGTGGGCAGCACACAAGGGTGGAGGGGACCTGAGTCCCAGATAATACTGTGGGGCCAGGACATTAACCATCACGGGGCTGTGTTGGTCTCTGCTAGGGCTGCCGTGATGGTAATGAAGCACCACAAAAGAGACGACTTAAACAACAGGCATTTACTGAATCTCAGTTCTGGAGGCCGGGTGTCTGAGATCAAGGTGCCAGCAGGCTGGGTTCTTTCTGAAGGCTGTGAGGAAGAATCTGTTTCATGCCCCTCCAGGTTCTGGGGATTTTCCGGGCAATCAGTGACATCACTTTGCCTGTAAAGCATTCCTCCATCTCCATCTTCATGTCTGCGTGGTGTTTTCCCTCGGCGTGTGACTGTATCCAAATCTCCCTTTTTAAATAAGGACATCAGTCATATTGGTTCAAGGCTACTCCAATGCCTTCCTTTTAACTTGCTGACCTCTGTAGAGACCCCATCTCCAAGCCTGCATCCTGAGGTTCTTGAGGGTAGGACTTCAACATGGAAACTTTTGGGGACACAGTACAGTCCATAAAACCTACCTTGAGACTGGTTTTGGGGTGACACATTTCCTTATTATTTATTTATTTATTTATTTCAGAGATCTTGCTCTGTCTCTCAGGCTGGAGTGCAGTGGTGTGATCTCAGCTCACTGCAGCCTCCAACTTCTGGACTCAAGTGATCTACTACAGGTAGTCTCAGGTACTCAGAAGACTGAAGCAGAAGGATCGCTTGAGTCTAATCCTGTCTAATTATTTTAGACCAGTTATTGCTCAAGCCTTGTGAGATGGGTTTTTGTTACCTGTCATCTGCCTGACGCCTGAGTTGCTGAAAGAGATCTCAATAGGGCTGTCCTGCTCTAGCCTCTGGTATCGTGGGTTTCCCTTCTTGTCCTCAGGCTCTACTAGGAACTTGTTTTGTTTTTGTTTTTTGAGATGGAGTTTCACTCTTGTTGCCCAGGCTGGAGTGCGGTGGCACGATCTCGGCTCACTGCAACCTCCGCCTCCTGAGTTCAAGCGATTCTCCTGCCTCAGCCTCCCAAGTAGCTGGGATTACAGGTGTCCACCACCACACCCCGCTAATTTTTGTATTTTTAGTAGAGACAGGGTTTCACCATACTGGCCAGGATGGCCTCGATCTCTTGACCTTGTGATCCACCCACCTAGGCTTCCCAAAGTGCTGGGATTACAGGCATGAGCCACCGCGCCTGGCATTACTGTTTTTGTTTTTGAGACAAGGTCTCATTCTGTCACCCAGGCTGAAGTGCAGTGGCATGACCTAGGCTCATCGCTGGCAGCCTTGGCCTCCTAGGCTCAAGTAGTCCTCCCATCTCAGCCTCCCAAGTAGCTGGGACTACATCCAGGCACGTGCTACCACACCTGGCTAAATTTTATGTTTTTTGTTTTCTTTTTTTTTTTTTGAGATGAAGTTTCACTCTTGTTGCCCAGGCTAGAGTGCAATGGCGTGATCTTGGCTCACTGCAACCGCCACCTCCCAGGTTCAAGCGATTCTCCTGCCTCAGCCTCCTGAGTAGCTGGGATTACAGGTGCCAGCCACCATACCCGGCTAATTTTTTGTATTTTTAGTAAAGATGGAGTTTCACCATGTTGGCCAGGCTGATCTCGAACTCCTGACCTCAAGTGGTCAACCCACCTTGACCTCTCAAAGTGCTGGGATTAAAGGCATGAGCCACCACGCCGCGCCTGGCAAGTTTTATGTTTTTTGTTTTGTAGAGACAGGGTTTTGTCCTGTTGCCCAGGCTGGTCTTGAACTTCTGGGCTCAAGTGATCTGCCCGCCTCGGCCTCTCAGAGTGCTGGGATTACAGGCATGAGCCTCCATGCCCAGCCCCCTACCAGGAACTGTACTGTCTCATTTTCTTGCTGTTCAAGATGTTCATGTGCAGGTCCATGAACCAAAGGCCTGCATAGACATTTCAGCTCAGAGAGCAGCACACGCCAGGCCCTGAGGGAAGAAAGAGCTCACGGTGTTTGAAGAAACCACAGGGCTGATGTCCTTGCCTTTTCTTGTAGCCGCCTGCACTGCCTGGCTGGTGGTCCTGTCTTCTGTCTTCCAAGCGTATTACTCCGATGCTTCCATCATCATATCACCTTTCCTTTTATAAAGACTGTGGTGATGAACTAGGTCCGCCTGGGTATCCAGGATCATCTCCCTGTCTTGAGGTCCTCAACAGAGTCCCAGCTGCAAGGTCCGTTTTGCCACATAAGGTAACATAGTCCCAGGTTCTGGGTATTAGGACATGGACGTCTTTGAAGGGGGCATTATTTAAGCTACTATAGGGAATTAGACTGTCGCATTATTGATTGATCTTGTAGTGCCATGGCTGCTTAGAAGTGGATGCTTTTCTGTCCATTTCTGCTCCTGGTGTTGAAGTAATTACTTTCCTGTACCTTGATGCAGGGTCAGAGGGTGGGAGGTGCAGTGAATAAACCCTGAGGCATTGCTTCTCAATCTGTGGGCCTGCCCCGGCACCACCAGTGTCTCCTGGGAGCCTGTTAGACACATGGACCCTCTGGCCCCACCCCAGACCTCAGAATCAGAAACCCTGGGGATATGGCTTAGCCGTCTGTACTTGAAGGACTGCCTCATGACCCTGCCTTTATTTAAAATTTTAGTTTTTTACAAAAAATTAGCTGGGCATGGTGGCGCACGCCTGTAATCCCAGCTACTCGGGAGGTTGAGGCAGAAGAATTGCTTGAACCCAGGAGGCGGAGGTTGCGGTGAGCCGAGATCGCGCCATTGCACTCCAGCCTGGGTAACAAGTGAAACTCCGTCTCAAAAAAAAAAAAAAATTGATTTTTGCATTCTGTTTGAAATATTTGGAATGAAGATATTACTTGTCTTGATTATTGAAGTTTTTGGTCTCCCCTTCCCTTTTGCACCTGGCAGGAATGCCTCGACTGCCTTACCCTAGAAAACAAAGGTCGTTGAATCTCATATCAAAACCTGAGTTCCTCCAGGAGGTCCGTGTCATGTGACACAGACCTTGACCTACGCGGGCAATGGCAGATGTCTTCCATGAGGACACGATATCAGGACTGAGAGCTGAGGGCAGGAAGGAGTTAACCTGGTGAAACAAAGGCAGGGGCATCCAGGCAGAGAGAGAAGTAGGAGCAAAAGCTGGATGTTTGGAGGGAATGCAGCAAAGAGAGGGCCTGGGAAGATGCTGTGTGTGTGGTTCCTTTAACAAATATTTATTGAGCTCCTATTGTGAGCCCTGAGGTCTCCTGGTTTTAACAACCCAGAATCATCCCTCTTCCACCGCCACATATTGACTTGGAAGAGCAATCGGAGCAAAGGTTAGGTCTCGGCACGCCTCGGTCATGTTGGCAAAAGATGCTCCAGGTGCTCTTCCACCCAGCAATGGTATTTGGCACCCAGCAAATCAGCCGGGGAAAGCACAAATGGTCCTGCATCTCATCAAAGATGCATTTAGCACAGGTTTCTATTTCAGAGCTAATAGCATTAGCTGTTCTGTGGAAAGGAAGAAAGCACAATTACCCTGTTTTAATAACATGGTTGACAGCACAGCTCTAATCCCGGGGGATCCTGGGTTGACAATTTTGAGGTTTCTGTAGTAAGTGAGTTCTTAGCACCAAGCTGGCTTGCAGCCTTATATCCCAGTTTGCCTAAAACGCTCCTGGTTTATGCCTCATATACCAATATCATTGTTAATAGCACCCCCCATTCATCTTCTAGTGTCCCAGTTTGGACAATAAATGACACGATCACCCTAGTGACACAAAACTGAGAACACGAAGCCCATGCTTGATGAAGCTGCTCCCACCCAGCTCCTTAGAGAAATCCACTCCTAGCAAAAAAATAATTCACCAAATCTCAGACTGTGCCCCTTAATCCATTAATGTTTGAATGCATGTCCGGGCTAGGCATTGCTCTAAAAATCAGGCCAAAAGATGTCCTAGGATCTGATATCAGTCTTTTCATTGTACTCAGGACAATGCAAAAGTAGAACAAGGAGAAACGAAGACATCAGTAAGATAAAGTCGCACTCACTTTCATTTAATAGGTCACTCCTCAAATGTGAAGGCTTTTCCAGTAACAGTGGTTGGGGAATAGAACACCTTCTTGGTGAAAGTGAATAGATTGCAATGCTGCATTTAAAAAAAATTATGATGGTACGAGTTTGTTTTGGACAATTCAAAGGAATAATGGCAGTGCCCTCAGTTGTCCTGCTGTTTTAGGGTGAGAGTTATTAAGTTTGGTTTGAATCTACCCAGACATTTAAAAGTAAAAAAAAATTTGTTTTGAGACTGACTCTTGCTCTGTTGCCCAGGCTGGCATGCAGCGGTGTGATCTTGGCTCACTGCAACCACCGCCTCCCAGGTTCAAGTGATTCTCCTTCCTCAGCCTTCCAAGTAGCTGGGACTACAGGCATGCCACCATGCCTGGCTAATTTTTGTATTTTTAGTGGAGATGGGGTTTCACTCTGTTGACCAGGCTGGTCTTGAACGCCTGACCTTGTGATCTGCCCGCCTCGGCCTCCCAAGGCAGATTACACATGTGAGTCACTGCACCTGGCCAAGTAAATTTTATTAAAGTGTAACAATGGCAAGAACACAGATTATAAGATAGAGCTGCTGTGTTCAGAGAGCATTGCAAGCCACAGGAGCCTCACTGGGGTATCCTCCGATTACCAGCCACTATCCTTAAAGGGGACTGCCACCCTGACCCCTCAGGCTAGTGATTTTATCAAGTCCAAAAAGATAAAAATAAATATAGTTATACATGTTTTTTATGTCTGGCTTTTCCCTCCAACCCTGAGAATCGTCTATGTTGTATGTATTTTGCTCACTTTTATTCCTGTGTGTGTTCCATTGTATGAATACACCCTTTCATTTTGTTCTGTTGTTGATGAAAACTTGGGTTATTTGCATTTAGGGGCCATTATGAATAATGAATGCATCTGTGAGCATTCTGGTAATATGTGGGTGCACCTGTGAATGCATTCTGCTAGGTCCATACTTGGGAGTAGAATTGCCAGGTCATAGAGCAGATGGATGCTCAGTTTTAAAATATAATAGCAGACGGTTTTCCAAAGGTTTACATGACTTGATGCTTACACCAATAGGGTGTAACATCAATAGGGTAGGAGAGTTCCTATTGCTCTACACCTTTGTCAACACTTGGAATTGTCGATCCAACGTTGGCTATCATGGTGGGTATGTGTTTGAGTTTCATTGTGGTTTTAATGTGCTTTTCCCAATGAATCACGGGGGTGAGGATCTTTTCATATTTGCCATTTAAAAAATCCTCTTTTGTGAAATGCTTGTCCAAGTGTCCTGTCTATTTTTGTTTTTTTTTGGGAGACGGTCTGGCTCTGTCGCTCAGGCTGGCATGCAGTGGCACAATCTTGGCCCACTGCAACTTTAGCCTCCTGGGCTCAAGCCATCCTCCCACTCCAGCCTCTTGAGTAGCTGGAATCACAGGCGCACAGCAATATGTCTGACAAATTTTTGTATTTTTTATAGAGACAGGATTTTGCCATGTTGCTCAGGCTGGTCTCGGACTCCTGGACTCAAGCAGTTCTTCTGCCTCTGCCTCCCAAAATGCTGGGATTACAGGCATGAGCCACCGCATCCCGCCCTATGTTTTAATTTCGTTCTTTGCCTTATTGACTTGGGGGAGTTCTTTCTAAAATGAGAGTATGAATCTTTTCTTGGTTATAGGTGTTACAAATTTCTTTCCTTTGTTAAGAGACAATAATAAGAGAGTAGAAAGACTAGTCACAGGATAGGAGAAGTTCTTAACTTTGAGATCTCATTTGTCAATCTTTTCCCTTATGGTTAGTGCTTTTTGTGTCTCATTTAAGAAGCATTGTCTGCCCCTCTCTACCACATCCTAGAGGTATTCTCTATCATTGCCATAAAGTTTTGTTTTGGCCAGGCGTGGTAGCTCACACCTGTAATCCCAGCTCTGTGGGAGGCTGAGGGGCGCATCACTTGAGGTCAGGAGTTCAAGACCAGCCTGGCCAATGTGGTGAAACCCTATCTCTATTAAAAATACAAAATTAGCTGGGTGTGGTGGTGAATGCCTGTAATCTTAGCTACCCGGGAGGCTGAGGTGGGAGAATTGCTTGAACCCAGGAGTTGGAGGTTGCAGTGAGCTGAGATCACAACACTGCACTCCAGCAGGTATGACAGAAGGAGATTCCATCTCAAAAAAAAAAAAAAAAAAAAAAGCTTTGTTTTGATTTCATGTTGAAATCTACAATCTGCATGTAACTTGTTTTTATCTATGGTGTAAAGTGAAAGTCAACTTTTGCTTTTTTTTCTCCATATGAATTTCCACTTGATTGAGCATCATTAAACATCTCCGATGCCCTGCAGTGATGGTGCTGTCCTAATGCCATGAGTGAGTCAGCTTCTGGACACTTTATTCTCATTATTGATCTTTCTGTGTATTCTTAGCCCAATACCACGCTCTCCTAACTACTGAAGCTTAATTATCTGTCTGGAGGATCTGGTGGAGAACGTCTTTCATTTCTGGCGGCCTTCACCAAGAGCTTTCGGCCCTTTGCCTTTCTGGTTAAATTTTAGAATCATCTTGTCAATATTTACAGAAGATCTGCTCAAATTTTTATCCGATTAAATGTGTAGATTAATTTGGGAGAACTGAAGTTTTTACAATATTGAGTCATCAAATCATGACTCAGTGGTAGATGTCTTCATTTGTTTAGGTTTCTTGAGTTTCTGCCTGTCTCATGGATTTCTGTAGAGTGGTCCTAAGGGCTTTTTGTTAGATTTGTTCCTTGTTATTTGATATGTTTTGATGTTAATGCTGTATTTTCTTAAAGTTAATTTCGTTTCATGTCCAGGAATATAATTTACATTTTACATAGACCTTATATTTATGTAGCAATGTTGCTAAGTTTATTCTAATAATTTGTCTGTATACTTTTCTTTTGGGATTTTCTACGACAATTGTGCCCACTGCAAATGGTGAGAATTCTATTTTTCTATTTCAAACCTCAAATCTCATCTCTTTTACTTCCAGTATAATGTCATATAGAAATGATGATACAGGCTATTCTTATTTCATTCCTGACCCTAAGAGGAAGCTTCAGCATTTCATGAATATCATGAATGATGTTTTCTGTAGGCTTTTTAGTACAAATTATTTATCGGATTAAAACAATTTCTCTTGGGCCAGGCTCGGTGGCTCATGACTGTAATCTCAGCACTTTGGGAGGCCGAGGAGGGGAGGTCACGAGGTCGGGTGATCAAGACTATCCTGGCTAACACGGTGAAACCCCGTCTCTACTAAAAATACAAAAAACTATCCGGGCGTGGTGGCGTGCACCTGTAGTCCCAGCTACTTGGGAGGCTGAGGCAGGAGAATCTCTTGAACCTGGGACGTGGAGGTTGAAGTGAGCCAAGATCGCGCCACTGCACTCCAACCTGGGCGACAGAGCAAGACTGTGTCTCAAAAAA
>NW_016107330.1:4536541-4538731 GCF_001604975.1 Cebus imitator
GTTTCTCCATGTTGGTCAGGCTGGTCTTGAACTCCTGACCTCAGGTGATCCGCCCACCTCAGCCTCCCAAAGTGCTTGAATTACAGGCGTGAGCCACTGTGCCTGGCTATACTAGCTTTCTTTACAATTATTTTTTCTCTTGTTTTCTGACATCTTTTGGATTGATTATTTTTATACTAAGTTTTCCCTTCCTTCTGGTGATTTTATACTCTTTTATAAACTTTCAGTTGTTATACAGGAGGTTACAGTATGCATCCTTGACTTATCAAGATCTAATATAAATTAATGCTTCTATTTTTTCCTGGACAATTCAGGCACCTTATAACATTTTAATTCCATTGATCTTCTTTCAAACTGTAAGCGATTTTTGCTCTCTATTTTATTGTTATATACACTTTAAACCCTATAGTGCATCATTGACCTATTAATATAAGACAAATTAATGTCAACTATTAGTAATTATGAATTAATAGTCAACATTAGTTTATATTTAATGTAGACTTAGCCACAGTTAACCTTTTCATGGCTCTTTGTTCTTTTCTTTTTTTTTTTTTTAAAGACGGGGTTTCACCGTGTTGGTCAGGCTGGTCTTGAACTCCCGACCTCAGGTGATCCACCCGCCTTGGCCTCCAAAGTGCTTGGATTACAGGCATGAGCCACCACACCCTGCCAGCTCTTTGTTCCTTTCTATGGCTCTGAGCTTCCATTTGGCTTCATTTTTCTCCTCCTTGAAGAAACTCTTTGGTATCTCTTGACTGCATCTGCTGCTATTCAATTTTGCTAGATTGCTTTGGTCTGAAAATTTCTTTATTTCACTTACATTATTGAAGGGTATTTTCAATGGGTACAGAGTTCTATGTGGCAATTATTCACTTTTAGTGCTTTGAAGGTCTCATTCATTGACTTCTAGTTTCCCTAGTTGGCATTGAAGTCAAGTGTCAGTCTCTGTTGCTGTATTGAAGGTTCTTTGTTCTCTTCTCATCCTGACTTCTACAGATGCTTGTAAGACTTTCTCTGTTATTGGTTTTCAGCTTATTACTATGATAAGCCTAGGTATGATTTTCTTTTCATTTATCATAGTTAGGGTTCATTGAGCCTTTTAGATATGAATTTACACAGTTGCAAAGCTGTCAGTACAGACTTCTTCAGAAAAACAGAACCAATAGGATATATAGACATAGAAGAGGAGATTTATTATGGGTCTTGCTTTGCGTGATTACAGAAGCCACGATCTGCTCTCTTTGAGCTGGAGACCCAGGAAAGCTGCTGGTGTCATTCAGTCTGAGTCTAAAGGCCTGAGAATGAGGGAAACTAATGTTATAACTCCCAGTCCAAGGATGAAGGCCTGAGAACTGTGGTGGGGGCTGCTGGTTTAAGTCCTGGGGTTTGAAGGCTCAAGAACCAGGAGCTCCAATATCCAAGAGAAGGAAAAGATGAATGCCCCAGCTCCTCAAGAAGACAAAGAGAGAGTTCACCTTCCGCTGTTTTTTGTGCTATTGAGGCCTCAAGAGATTGGATGATTTCACCCCCATAGGTGAGGGTGGATCTTCTTTACTCAGTTGCTGATGCAGACAATGACCTCTTCTGGAACCACCCTCACCAACGCACCCAGAAGTAAACAGCTATCTGAGTTCCTTTAACCCCATCAAAAACTTCTTGCAAGAGGAGATATCATCTGATTCCTTTTGAGTCAGATGAAATCTCTTCTTGCAAGAAGTTTTTGATGGGGTTAAAGGTCCTTTTCTGGTTTTGGTCCTTTTGATGGGGTTCAAGGTCCTTTCCTGATCTGAGGTTTTGGTCCTTTTCTTTTTGAAGGGCACTGATATTTCCCAGAGTCTGTTCCATCACCCCTTCGTCCTTGCAGATGCTCTGGATGGAGTATTTTTAAGGGTGAGCTGAGTTTGCAGAAGCATTATATCCTGTCACCCAGGTGCCAGGTTCACAATGTGTGTTCACTCCTGAAGCCCCTGTCAGCCCTGCCAGCAAGGGACCTGCTGAACTGTACAGTCATAACCCTGTCATGTTGACAGATAAAATTTGCCATCCCAGGTATTAACAGTTTTTTCTCTTATTGCTTCTAATCCTTTTCTCGTACTTCTTTTCTTTGTCCTCTCTTATTTGTTCTCTCTTTCTGGGATGACAGTTAAACTCATGTCAGACCTTTTTTTTTTTTTTTTTTTTTTTTTTTTT
>NW_016107330.1:4539151-4631447 GCF_001604975.1 Cebus imitator
TTTGGTAAATTTTTACAGTTTCCCCGGCCAAAATCCTGTACCTTGCCCCATTTCCCTAACCACAATAAGCAAATTTATTGTGGTCTGTGTCTGATATCTGGATTGCTAGTGGTCCTGCCTTCCTGCCTTCCCTCCTGCCCTTCCTTCCTTCCTTCCTTCCTTCCTTCCTTCCTTCCTTCATCCCTTCCTCCCTCTCTCCCTCTCTCTCTTTTTCACACACTTTCTCTCTCTCTCTCTCTTTTTTTTTTCTTGATAGGGCCTTGCTCTGTAGCCCAGGGTGGAGTGCAGTGATATGATCTCAGCTCACTGCAATCTCCACCTCTTGGTCTCAAGCTGTCTTCCCACCTCAGCCTCCCCTGTAGCTGGGACTACAGGTGTACACCACCACGCCCAGCTAATTTTTGTATTTTTTGTAGAGACAAGGTCTCACCCTGTTGCCCAGGTTGGTCTTGAACTCCTGAGCTCCAGCCATTCACCAACCTCAGCCTCCCAAGGTGTTGGAATTTCGAGTCTGAGCCGCTGTGCCTGGCCTGGTGGTTTTCTTTTTCTTTTCTGTTTCTCTTGCCTTTTGACCAGGTCATCTTTGCCCAACTAATTGTTTTTCTTAAATTGTAGGAAAATTGAAAGAAGAGTGTAATAAACATTACTGCCACAAGTCATTTGAGAGTCTGCTGCAGACACGATGCTCCATCATTCTCAAATGTTTTAGTATACGTTCCCTACATATCAAGGACATTCTCCTATTAACCACATCACGACTACCAAACTCAAGGAATTACCATGGACCCACCACTACTCTCTACTTTGAAAGCTCCATTCACGTTTTATTGGAAGAATTCAGGATCACAGGCTGCATTTAGTCATGTTGCCTTTTTACTCACTTTTGATTTGGAACAGTGCCTCAGATTTTCCTTAACTTTTATGACCTCACCACTTTAAAACATTATAGGACAGTTATTCTGTAGAACGTTCTTCAGTGTGGGTTTATAAAACATTTTCTGATTAGTTGCAAGTAATAGATCTTTATGAAGAATACTGCAGAAGTGATGCTGAGTTCTTATTGCATCCTATTAGGTGATTTATCCTATGAGTAATGATATTAACTTTGATTAATTTTGTAACTAACTTTGATTGAGATAATGTCTTCCAGGTTTGCCCACTGTAAAGTCACTCCTTTTTCTTTTTGTGATTAACAGAGTTTGCTGTTTCTCATCAAGCTTTCACCCACTATATTTAGCATTCATTGATATTTCCTGCCTGAAATATAACAATGAGAAGCTGTCAAATGGCAATTTTTCAAATCCATCATTTTGTGCATTTATTGGTTGGCATTTGACTGTAAAGAAGAACTTTTTCTTCTACCTCTCTATGCATTTATTTATGGATATATTTATGTATTCATCCATCCATCCATCCATCCATCATCCATCTATCCACCTATCCATCCATTCGTCCATCCATCCATCCATCCATCACCCATCCATCCATATCGACCTATAGATTTCTATTCAGTGAGTTATAATTTATCATCACTTTTCTATAAAAATTATTCTTGATTTGGCCAGTGGGAGTTACTTCAAGCTGGCTACTGTGTCTTTTTGGAATGTCTCCATCCATCTTGGAGATGTTCCTTACTTTCTGGCTAAACAAGATGTCAAGATATCTTTGTGTTTTTCATGTACCAGCCCTGGACCAATCAGCTCTGGTTCCTTTCAGTGGAGTAATGGTATTTAGAACCTAGATCTTGGTTTCTAGGAGAGCTCATTGCTATTGGGATATCATTGTCCCAGGCCCTCTCAGTAGACAGAATTAGGGATTATAATATTTATATTCTGACACACATAGCCACATACGCATATACATCTAAATCTAGATTTATTTTTGTGACTATATATAGGTTAAAAACCAAGAGCTTATACCAACGTTTACAATCTCTGTTCGGCACCACAGATTTTATTCTAGCTTTCTCTTGTCTCTAACAGTGAGAACTGGCTCCCATTAGCCTCAATATGTTTACTTATTTGCTTAATCTCATCTTGTATAATGAATCTCTTATTACTGCTGCTGCTTCTTGTGTGAATGCCTTACTCATCTCACTTGGGTTCTGACCCTAAGGGATTTCTGTCATCCCTCCTTACTTCACAGATGGTGTAAGTTTCTGCAGTGCAGTGGTTACCACATTTGCCAAAAAGATGCCCCTGTACCTTGCTTGGGTTCTGGCTTGGCATTGGGCTCCCCCACCCACTCCTTTGGCAAGAATTTCTACCTCTCTTACCCAGCGTTTTGCATTGTGTTGAATTATTCAGGAAGGGAGGAAGAAAAGTAGATACCTTGTTATTTTAAACTCAGTGCTAGACAGTATTTATGAATTTGTAGAAATAATGTAAGATCTAGGGATAATAATGATGATTAGTGATAATGTTATTCCTCTAGAGAAACATTATGTTCATTCCTATGGGTTCTGTTCTGACTGAATAAAAGACAATGTTAGCTCTTTCTGGCCTAAATCTATTGATCAGTGATTTCTCTAGAAAAAAGAAAGGGTTAACTTTGTAAATAAATCTGTTTAGAAATCTAATGATGTTCCTTTTGAGCCAGTTACTATTTCAGCATCTGCCATTTTTAAGATTACTAGAATAATAGTACTTAGCTCTGCATCAGGACATTATTGAGTTGGTTAGGATACGAAGATATTAGAACCCTCATACATAGCTGGTGGGAATGTAAAATAATGAAGCCCACAGGAAAACACCTTGGCATTTCCTCAAATCATTAAACATAGTTATCATATGTCCCAGCAATTCTATTCCTCAATACATATCCAAGATAAATAAAAACAAATGCCCACACCAAAAATTATACACAAATGGTTATAGGGTATTATTCATAATAACCAAAATGTAGAAATAACCCAATGTCTGTGAACAGTTGAATGGTTAAACAAAATGTGGCATAGCTGTACAATGAAATATTATTCAGTCACTAAAATAAATGAAATATTGGTTTATATTACAAGTTGAATAAAACCTGAAAAGATCGTGCTAACTGAAAGAAGCCAGATACAAAGATTCACATATTTATGATTCTATTCAGAGGAAAATCCAGAATATGGAGATTAATAGATACAGAAAGTAGATTAGTGGTGGCTTAGGGTTGAGAGGGTGTCGTGGAGTTGGGATGAGAGCTAAAGTGTACAGGTGTCTTTCTGAGGTGGCGAAAGAGTTCTAACATTGACCGTGGTGATGATCGTGGATGTCTGTGCATATATTAAAGAGCTCTGACTTGTATACTTCAAGTGGGTGAGCCATATGGCATGTGAATTATATCCCAATAAAGCTGTTAAACGTTAAAGAAAAAAATGAAGACATGCATCATGACTTGCTAGGAACCTTGGATCAATCTGGAAAACTTTGTGGAATATGACTCAATAGAACAATTTGTCAAGGACATAGATAATAGCTCGTTTCAAAGCAGAACACTGACCTGTAAGCCCATTCATCCTGTAGATTACTATGAATGGCGATATGACTTTCTGCTGTGTAATCTTGGTTAAAGGACATGAATTTCCCTAAGCCCAGGTTTTCTCATTTGGGAAGAGGGCACATTAGTATCTGTCATTAAATAAGAATGTTTGTAGAACTCCTGATGCCCTATAGCTCATGTCACATAGCAGACTTCACTTACTGATAATTTATTATGAGAAATAAAGTTTCATACAGCAAGTTGCTCTGAGCTTGGTGTCATGTTTTCCTAAACTGCTCTTCATTCTGTCTCTGTAACAGCTGGCTAGGGTACTCTGCACCTTTTGGGAACTGTGGGTGATAACAGCTGATGTATTGAGCCTGAGCTGATGTGTGGAAGCAGCTCGTAACTCCTGTGAGACTATGAAGGTGAGCACAGTCAAGGGAGCCCTTTGGGCCAAGTCAATTGAAACCCTATTGGACTGAAAATGTACCAAGGACATCTTAAAAGCAAGGAGATAATGATTGATATGAGCCAGAGAAAATTTATATGATTTCTTGTCTAAAAAGCCCTAACCAGACTTTAAAAAGTCTTCAGTATAACAGGATATTTATGCTAGCCTTTTTCTAATGACTTACCCAAATTCCCTCCCTGACCCAAGCCTCTTCCTTCTACTGAAGCAAATCCTACTTCTCTTCTTAGACCCAAGTCTAACACTCCCTCCCTCTAAAAGCTCTCCTTGAAGGCTCCACTCCAGCTGTCACCTGTATTAGAATGACAAGACCTTTCATGTCCATAATTCACAAGGTGATTTTGTATCTTTCTGCCTGTGTGGTTAATCATTCTTTGTGTTTATTATCTATACATGGACACATTTTTGTGTTGCTTCTCCCATCGTCTCTTTATTCCTTCCCTCTACTACTTTCCATGCACACCACCATCCCATCTACCTGTGGTTAGCATCGGGTTAGTAATCAAATAGATATTAAGTAAATGATCCTTATGAATGCAGATGTAACATGAGTCCTATACATTAGTTAATGACTTCTCCTGTGAGACTTTCTTTTGACCTCTATCTCCAGAGATGTTTCAATACCTGAACACATCTCTGTGAGGAGTAGGCTTGTATTGCAAATGAATGCAGACCGTGCTTGGTGTAACAGGATGGTATGCATTCCGTATAAAGGTGGCAATTGCTGCTCCAGTTTATTGTAGCATGAGACATGTAGCCTTGACACTATCAAATCTGACTTGTCTTGAGAAATTCAAAATCCAAACTTCTTAAAATGCTGGCCAGTAACTTTAAAATTTGAACATTGATAGCGTAGTTTGAGGAATCAGTAGAATAACATAGAGAGCTCAAGATTGCATTCATGTTTATGGAAACATGATTGATAGGTAATAACAGTGGTGCTACAGTGGAAAAAGATAGGTACGGAGCCTCGGTCAGTTGGAGCTGCTATAATGGAATACCATTGACTGGGTGACTTATAAACAACAGAAATGTATTTCTCACAGTTCTAGAGGCTGGAAGTCTGAGATCAGGGTGCCGGCATGGTCTGGTTCTGGTGAGGGTCCACTTGCAGGTTGCAGGCTGCCAGCTTCTCTCTATGTCTCACCTGGTGGAAAGAGAGCTAGAGAGTTCCCTGGGATTCCTTTAATAAGGGCAGCAATCCCATTCATGATGGCTCCAACCTCGTGAGCTAATCACTTCCCCACAAGGGCTTTACCTCCTAATTGTATCATATTGAGGGTTAGGATTTCTACATATCAGTTTTGGGGGAACATAAACATAAGGAAAAAATGGCCCATTGCATAAGGAAAAGATGGTTTTAGGAAAACTGTTTCACAATTTTAAGGCGAAAGAAAGGTGAACCTTATGAATGCCAGATATGAAAGTAAGCTTCAGAGAGAACTAAGTATGAAAGGTAAAACTATCAAAGAGCCTAACTTTGCAACCTAGTAAGAAGGGAGGATGTTTTAAGCAAAACTCCCAAATCAGACTATAAGTCAAAAGAACAACCGACTTAACTACCCTAAAATTAAGTATTTCAAATCATGGAAAGACACCATGGGCGTCTTTCCATGGGTGATTGTCAGTTGGATGACCAAGTGGGAGAAGATACTCCTGAAATCTAAGTGGATGAGACGTTAATATCTAGCAAAACCAATAAACTCTAATGAATCAACAAGAATGCCAAAAAAAATAGTAAAATGATTGTAAAAATGGGCAAAGCCTATGAACAGGAAATTTCCGGAGGAGGAAGCCTCCATGGCTGGTAAGATTTTCAAGACATACTCAACTTAGTAATTAAGGAAAGGCAAACCAAAACAATGAATTATAATAAACTGCACCTATTATGAAGCTAATTTCCTAGCTTCATAATTTCTACCAACAACAGTTATTGGCAAAAGTGTGGGAAAGTGGGAGTATAAGTGCCATGTGCTGTACTAGTGGGAGTGTAAATCAGCACAGCCATTCTGGAGTAGTACTTGGAAGCATTTACTGTAATAAAATTTGCATTTATCCTTGAACAATTCTACTCCTGGGTGTGTAGCCAGGAAATTCTTGTGAAACTTCATCCCTCCTGGTATATGCCATGTATCCCAGTGTAATCATCAGTGGCGCCTCCACTCACTCTGAGTGTCTTGAGTTGGACAATATATTACTTGATGACCCTAATGCTTGATGGCATCATCACTGCACTGTTTTTCTTTTTTTGCCACCCCACCTTGGACCCCATTTGCCAGAGAGAAATGGTCCCTGATGTCCTACAATTTCATGACTTGGAGAAGAGCCTCTTGCATGAAAAAAAAAAAAAGGGATGCTCAATCACTTAAACTATCTGGAAGCATTAATACAAAGTCAGACTTCATTTGAACTCTTGGAATACTTTGAGGCTCCTCTGCTTTGTCTTATCCATTCCAGGTAACCCTCAAAACATCACTGAGCTGTACATCTTTGCTGCCCAAGGGCGCTGACGGAAAAAGCTCTGTTTGAGAGTCCTTCTGGCCCCTAGATCAGTTGTGAGCTTATCTTCCGTTGCTTAAAAACAGAAGAGGCGTATGGCTTTTTAAAGTCAAAGTTCTCCTGGGGAAAATCACGAGTGCTTTGACGGCTGCAGCTGTGTGGACCGTGGCACAGCCTCTCTCTCTGCACGTGTTGCTGCCTAACAAGGTGATTGCCAGTGCCCTGCCAATGTCGCAGGGAATCCTCGAAGAAAGTACCCCAAATGCTGGTCCGAGATGATGCAGTGTCTCTGGAGTTAGCATCTTAATGATTAGCAGGTGGAATAGCAAAATAAAGCCAGCACTCGCAGAAACGGCTGTTGGAATCATGCAAAAAGTCCTCCCCCTCCTCCTTTTCCAGAGAAGCGGCCCCTTTTGGTTTGGAGCAGGGGACAGACAGATCCCCATTCATACACAGCAGGGCTGGGCCGGCTAAGATGAAGCGCCCAGATCTCTGAATCACCAGAGCGCCCTAGGGGATGTGTGGCATGTTCTCCTTTTCTCTTTTTGGTGTCTGGATTTGCTCGCAGGCAGTCGGGTCTCCCGGGCCTGGCCCTTCCTTGGCTGTGGGCAGGAAGAGGTTACAGCAGCCCGGGAGCCTACTGGGCTGAGTTGGCACTTCCCTCCGCATCCAGAATATCTCCCTGGAACGGCCCCCTTTGCATCACTGCACCGGGGTGGCGGCGCAGGCCGGGGGCCGCCGCGGCAGGTCTCAGTCCCTCTCCGCTGCCCCGCGAGGCGTGGGGAGCGGCAAGGCCGAGGCGTCGGGAGCGGAGGATGAGCGGGGGACACCGGCGGGTCCGGAGCTGCACTGCGCCCGCGCCGCGCGCCTCCCGCCTCCCGCTCTCTCCCTTTGGCCGCAGCCGGACGCCCGGTGCGTGCAGGACCTGGGACCGCGGCGCTCGTGCGGGGACAAGGGATCCCGGAGCTGGCGCTGCGGGCAGCGGGGCGGCGCCCGCAAGGCCAGCACCCCAGGGAGCCTGGGGCAGCCTCGCGCCCTGCCCGCTTCCCTGGACGGAGACGCCGCGGGGCCTGGGCAGCGCTTTGCCGGCAGCTGGTGCTGGAACGCAGCCGGGGCTGAGCCGGTCCCGGCGACCCTGCCCCTTCCAGGTGACCCCAGGAGAGGCAGCCCGGGTTGGGGGGAGGGGGGCAAGTTCCAGCCACGCTTCCGGGCCAAGAGGCTAAGACTCCTGGTTAGGAGGAAACTTCGATTTTTCTTTTGCATCGAACTGCCGCTGTGCAAGATTTGCCAAGCCCTGTAGGGTTTCATTTCTTTTACTTGACTGGTGTTTGAGAAAATCTGCAAGGAAAGGGTGGCGAGAAAAAGAAACACTATAAACTTTGGGGGCGGGGACATTTTCTTGGAAGTGACAAGTAGCCTCAGATCTGCAGTTCCTGGGCCAGCGACGGCATCCTTTGCTCTGCCACTCCGAGGGTCTGGACGCTGCCACATGACCAACACCAAAGACCCCAAAAGAGCCATGGAATGCACACTGGCGACATCCAGCTCTGCCACAGGCCCCGTCACCTTCTCCCACGTCTTTGGTCAGCAGTGCCAACTTATGCAAGCAGGTAGGAATTGTGTCGCGCTTGATGGGCCCAGAGAATGGGAAGTGGAGCGTTATCCCGGGTCCCCAAAACAGAGGTCTGCGTGTGTCTGTCTGTCTACCTCATCTCTTTCTTGACGTAATTTGGGATGTAAGACTTAACTAGCTAGAGACATGTTTGCCTGGCATTTATCACCGTAAAAGATAAAGTTTTTAGGACTTGCCATGAGACAACGCACTGCTTTTGCAATGAGTGAGAGGCCTTGTTTATCCTTTCTTATCGATTTTCTCTGTGGCTAGCTGGGGGATGAAGGAGGGTGTGTCAGGATGGATCTGATGATGCCATGCTGTGGCCATCTTTTGAGGGCAGGTGCCAGTCCTAGCCTGGTTGCCTTTGTCAGCTTGCCTCTCTCTGCTCCCAAGAGTTATGTTTAATCCATGCCCCACCAGCCCCTGCTGGAGTAACTTCCATGCTTCTAAGTGTCTGCTCTGAGCAGCCTCTCTCAGCCTATGATTTGGTTGTGGGGATTCCTCATCAGTCTCTGCTCATGAATTTGCCTTCCAAATGATTCGTGTTTTATACAGAAGGGAAAGACTGGCATGGGCTGCAGCCTTAACCCATGCTAGCCATCTTGCTAGGATGCACATGTGATCACATAAAAAAAAGGTGAGGATGGACGGCTTGGTGCAAATGGTCACTGTGCTCAAACTCACAAGTGATGCTTGAGGCATGTTGATGATTGGGTTGGAGTCACATAAGAAATAGGATGCCTGTTTCTCTGCTTCTTTGGAGTTCATTCCCACTGGGAAGCCAACCACGTGGTCCTCCAATGTTTTCCCGGGTGTTACAGGGTTAATTGTGCATTTTGGCTGTGAATCTCCAGAAGATGGGGAGAAGAGCACTGTATTAGGAGTCTGGGGGCCTGAGTCAGTGTTGATGCTTTCACTGGGTAGTTGCATGACCTTGGAAATTGCAGACCCCACCCCTCTTCCTGGGGTATCCATCCCCTCCTGCAAAACAAGAGAACTGGACTCAGGGCTGCTAGGTCCATCCAGGCCTGAGATTCTGTGAGCTCAGAGGAGCACAGCTTGGTGGAGACATGCTTGAGTTGGATTCTACAACCGGATGTGTCTGCACAGAGAGGCAGCTCGTGGAGTGGGTGAGTGAGGTCTCTGGAGCGGACTGCCTGGGTTGGAGTCCCAGTTTCACTTGTGAAAAACTGTGTGATCACAGGCAAGTAACTTAACCTCTCTGTGCCTCAGTTTCCTCATTTGTAAAATGGAAATACTAGGCACTCCTTCATAAGGTTATTGCAAAGTTTAATTAAGTTAATATGTGAAAACATCCTTCTATGGGTCAGTCAAGTCATCTCTGCTTGCAGGGAGGGGCATAGCTGCCTTTGGTAGTAGGAGATGGAAGCATTGAACATACACCCTTCACTGCCCACTGCCCACTCCTAACTTGATTTTGGTTTGTCCAGAAGGTTGACAATATCCCACTCACACATCTATGGAATATTTGATCTGGAATGGCTTAGGTAGGAGGGCTCTGAAGCTTTCCTGGCCCGAGGTTCCCTCGCCTTACCTTTCTGCTTCTCTGAGGCTCCTGTGGGAAGGTGCATCGGATTTCTCAAGCGCCTCCCCTGTGGCTTCATTCACTTTCTTTCGGAAGCACCCAGGCCTAAATCAGGCCATGAAATCCCCTGTCTCTTTCTTTAAAAAAACACCCTTTATGTCAAGAGAGCAATGCAACATGGAATAGTAATGACCAGCAGTCTCCAGGGAGAACACTCTCCTTGAAGAAACGCAAAGAGGAATCGTTAACCTTAAGTCAAAAGGGCTCACTCAATTAGGACGAGAAAGAGATTGAAACCAACACTGATACGTCTCCAGCCAGCCATTTACAGTCCAGTGAGTATCACAAATGAGATCTAAATGTATGTGAAAATGATTCTCAGACTCTAGAGGTTTGCAGCTGGGTTAATCATATATGTTCCCAAGTGAGAGGTAGCTACAGATTGCAGGTACTCACTGAGTACCTACTATGTACTGTGCACGGTACCAGCAAGCACAGGATTGGAGAGTAAGTTATGGCCCATGCTCCTGGAGATGTTGGTCTCATTGGTGCAAACGTAAAGCATATTGAGGAAAAGAGAATTACACGCAACGTGACTTTTCAATGACACAATTTTCTGAACAACCCTTCCTATGTGTTTTACATAAACTAGCTCCTGTAATTTTTATAAGTTTTTGATTTTTTGAGACAGGGTCTTGATTTGTTGCCCAGGCTGCAGTGCAGTGGCATGATCATAGCTCACTGCAGCCTCAACCTCCTAGACTCAAGTGGTCCTCTCACCTCAGCTTCCTGCTACCTATGCTGGTCTAGGACAGGGGTTAACAGAGGTTTTGTTTCTTTTGCAAAGAGCCAGTTCACATGTTTTCACTTATGACTACTTGACTTTACCATTATAGAACAAAAGCAGCCACAGATAAAATGTACATGAATGGGCATGGCTGTGTGTCAATAAAACTTTATTTGCAAAAGCAAATGGTGGGCCAGGCTATAGTGGCATGATCTTAGCTCACTGCAGCCTTGGCCTCCTAGGCTCAAGCGATCCTCCCATCTCAGTCTCCCAAGTAGCTGGGACTACAGTCATGTACCACCATTCTCAGCTAATTTTTAATTTTTTTTTGTAGAGACGAAGTCTCGTTATATAGCCCAGGCTTGTCTTGAACTCCTGGGTTTAAGCGATCCTTTCTTCTCAGGCTCCTCAAATGCTGGGATAGCAGGAGTGAGCCACCACACCAAGCTCCTATAATTTTTTAAAACCCTAACCAATTTCCATAGGCAAAGGAAATACACAGGGATTGCCTGCATGCCGACATTCACACCATTTGGGTAGGAAAGCCTTGGTCTGATGCTCAGGCCTATGCCTTAAACCTCTAAAGTCCATGGTCCCTGGTGAATGACTGGGGTTAATTTTTTATATTTGTAAATATCTCTTGTCTTAGGAGAATATGTTGATTTCCAGGAATGGAGCAGTAAGGGTGTTTAAAGAGGTCGGGATGGGAGGGGGTTGAGCACTAAAAGACACCTAGAATTTAGTGGGGCAGAAATAGGTTTCTGGGAGGCAGGGTGAAATTGGGCATGTGTGAGACCAGTAAAAGCTTTGACCCAATTAGCAGTAGTGGGAGCATGAAGGTTTGGTGAGGCCATGGAAAGAGCATGTGATTCTTTCTCATTTAGTCCCAGTTTGGCTATTGTGGGCTGTGTGAGCTTCAAACCAAAGGCTGGCAAACTACGGCCCTGGGGCCAAATCTGGCCCACCACTTGCTTTTGTAAATAAAGTTTTATTGGCACACAGCCATGCCCATTTATGTACATTTTGTCTGTGGCTGCTTTTGTGCTACAGTGGTGGAGTCAAGTAGTCATGAGTGAAGCCATGTGGACCATAAAGCCAACGATATGTATTATCTGGCTCTTTGCAAAAAAACCCAAAAACTTTGCTGACCCCTCCCCTAGACCAGCATAAGAAGCACAGAATGGGGGTAGACAGAATTTATGTGGGACAATGTGAAAGGGCTCAAGCCCGAGAGTGTGGCTCTGAAAGATGCTTATTTTCTGGTACCTTTGATGCTACATTGTGCTGTGGCTTTTTCATGTTCTCTTCCATTCACATACCACCTCGTATATGTATGTAGGAGTTGCTTCAGGAAGCTTTTACAATAGATCGGAAAGTCCTAGCAAGAACAGGGTTCTCACTATGTGCCCAAATCTATAGCACCCGCACTAGACAAGACCACATCTGCCTCATCTGCATGCCACCCTGCAGGGTGGATGGAGCATTTCCTAGTTAACAGATGAGGTTTCCATGTTGGCATAGTTGGGATTTAAACCTCAGGCAGCCCAACCCCAAAGACTGTGCTCAAAAAAGGCAATTCGACAGCTTCTGAAGAGGGTTTTAAAAAATGTGTCTTGTGTCGCTCAAGGATTTGGAGGAGAGAGCAGCACTCTGGATCTTTGGGTGGCTTTGAGGCTGTTGCCCACCCTCCTCCCTCTCCAGGTCCTTCATCCCACTCTTGATAGTTAGTCCTATGAGGAAGTTCATCCTCTTCTATTTCTAAGCCCCCTACCCAAATTTCTTTTACTTGCCTTTGTCCCCTGCTAGAGCTCAAAATGGTGGGTAAGAAGCTGGTCTGGCCAGGCAGGCATGACCAGTGGAGGCTGCTATTTTCCATTCTTGCTGCCTGACCCCCTTCAGCTGGGAGCTTAAGGCCACACTCCCAGGCAGGGCATCTGCTGACATCGCAATATTAGAGTCACAGAGGGGTTTGGCTTGTTCAACATCTGAGGATGCTGGAGGGAATTCTGAGGGAATAGGTAGTACAGATCCAAGCTGGTAGGCTAGTGACCTCAGTGCAGCTAGACAAGTCCCCTTGTCCATATTCTCCTGGGTTCCCAAAATGTTTAACTGGACACCCCCTACCCCCAACCTGGCATTGGCTGCATCTCTGCAAAGGTCTCTTACCCCCTCCCCTGGCCTGGCAGTCTATTGGTTGGGTGGCCCCCAGCTTACAAACCACAGCAGGTGGGGACTTCATCTATTGTGCCAAGTTCTGACTTGCTTAGCTGCCCCTGTGGCACGGTAGTTGATTTCCAATCCATTTCATGTGGGCAGAAAGCATTTCTGCAGTTACCTTGCTTGACCAGAACAACTAAAGTCATTGTGTCCAATATGTGCTGCTGATGCTGCAGGAATCCAGGCCCAGCTCAAGGAGGAGGGCGGAAGGGAGATGAGGACAGGAAGGTGACATGACTTTAGCACCGGGACTGCTGCTGCTTGGCACCGCTCCTGGACTGCAGCTCAGATGCCACCTGCAAGGCTCCTCGTTTGCATGATTAGTTAGGGACTGGTCCCCCACACCACCACCATGCAGAAACTCAAACATGTGCAAGCTCTACCTGGCTGTCTGTCCCTCTCATCGGTCAGACTGGCACCGGGAGCTGTGGTATCGTCAGCTTTTGACTTTATCATCATCACATTCCTTCTGAAGGCTGCCAGCTGAACACCTTTCCCTGCCTTTTAAACAATATAAGGATCCTTCTGAATATAAAGCCTACCTACATTGGGAAACCACTTGCCAAATTTATAACCAAGAAGGCAAGGGGACTAACATTTATGGCACCTGGGATGAGCTGTGCACATTGGGGACTTTTGCAAAAGTTCAACAGATGACAATGAGCGAAGAAGCAAGTGCATACTACTTCCTGTCTTTCCGTCCATGGGAAGGAGAGCCTCGTTTTAAGGTTTGCCTGTAGATCCCTGAGAGGTGGTGTGTAGGACCTGTTTCTTTCCTGGCTGTTTCTCCAGTGGAAACTGTGTTCTGACATTCCAGACAAAGATTCACCATGGCAGACTGCCGGCAATTGGACACAGCCATAGATGGCACTTACTGGGTGCTTATTCTGGGATGTTTAAATCCCAAGTGAAGTGCTTTACATATTACCTTGTTTCATCCTTGTTGCATCCTCGGAAGGCAAGTGAAATCATCCCCATTTTACAGATGAGGAAGCTTGAGGCCCATAAAGAGGAATGTCTGTCTTAACTAGTTAATGGTTGCGCCAGGATTCAAATTCAAGCCATCTGGATCAGAAGTCTTTATTTATTCCTGTTTTTCCTTCTAGACTCTTCTCCAGAAATTAATCTCCTGAAATGTTGCTTGAACATCTGTGCCAGAAAATTAATGTTTGTTGAAGGAATGTGGAATCTGTCACCACTGGGGTGACAGTCACTCTTCGTAACATGCCATGTTGGGTTATGATTTCTGTTCATCGATGTCTTCTGTGTTCGACTCGAAGCTTCCTGAGGTCAACAACTATTATCTTGGTTGTCCTTTTTTTTTTTTTTTTTTTTTGAGGTGGAATTTTGCTCTTGTTGCCCGGGCTGGAGTACAATGGCACCATCTCGGCTCACTGCAACCTCCACCTCCCGGGTTCAAGCGATTCTTGTACCTCAGCCTCCTGAATAGCTGGGATTACAGGCATGTGCCACCATGCCCAGGTGATTTTTGTATTTTTAGTAGAGATGGGGTTTCACCGTGTTGGCCAGGCTGGTGTCGAACTCCTGGCCTCAGGTGATCCACCCGCCTCGGCCTCCCAAAGTGCTGGGATTACAGCGTGGGCCACCGTGCCCGGCTTAGCTTGGTTGTCTTTAGACCCTCTATGCCTCATATGGTGCTGGCAACGTAGCAGTTTTCATCAGTACGATATCTGTTTTAGACCACACCATTAGTCATTTTACAGGGTGGCTGTCATCCTCATGAGTAGCTGTTGGTGTGATGAAATGGTGTTAGTGGAATCTGGCAAAGCAAAACCGTGGTTATGTTCATTCTGTTTCTCAAGACTAATCTTCTTGATAGTCCTCAAGTTTGCCTCTACCTGGATTCCAGGTCAATGGGGAAAGCAATTTATTCCAGTAGTCCATTGGGCTGATCAGGTTGAGTACTCTGAACTCTGGGCCTTAAAGGGCAAGACACGTATGCTAGGCATCATGGACAAAGAGGTGGGAGTCAGCCTTTCGTTCCTCTCCTCCAGCAGCTCCTCCCGGCCCAGTTCCCCACCCTCAGCCCCAAGGTAGAGTATCCCTTACCAGCCCCTGGTCATCTCCTTGGCATTCATGCAGCTGGTGGTAGAAGGACTTAGTGTCGATGGTGTCCCTTGGACCGCTACTTGGCCTCAAGACGTTCCCGTAACTTGCTTACTTTTTGGAAGAAAAAGCAACAGGGTGAAGTGCGGTCCTCGTAGCCGTGTGGTGAGCAGCATACACAGTGGTCCCCGCTCGTGAGCAGCACAGACCTCCCACATTGCTACATCAGAAGCAGTCTTATTTCTCCAGAGACCTATTTGTCAGAGGCAGGAGCGTGTGATTATTAGTATGGACTTACGAGCTCCACAGCTTGGGTTCAAATTCCACTTCTACTGTTCACTAGCTGTGTGACCTTGGGCAATAGCTTAACCTCTCTGTGCCACGTTTTTCTCATTAGTATAAGGAGAATAAGAATTTACTACCTCATATGATTGTGATGAGTCTGACAATGAAATTACTGTGTATGAAATGTTTCTTCCAGTGCCTGACACAGAATGCTATTCTATATTAGTGTTTGCTGTCACTATTACTATTTGTTATTAATGCAATTGCTGTATTTTGTTTAATGAGAGAAAGCTTAGTAACCATAGGAATTAAAACATTTCTTCTGCTCATGTCTTTCTGACCAGTAAAAAAAAAAAAAAAAATTACTACTTGTTTTCCTTGCTTAATCATTGCTATTAAAAAACAAACAAACAAACAAACAAAAAAAACCAAAAAACAAAACAGAAAAAACCTCAACATTTTTTTTTCTTGATTCCCAAGGCCAAGAATCAACAGGTTATAAAAACACCCGACCCCATCCCCTCCAATCACAAAAGGATGTTTAAAGAAGGGCCTTCATTGGACAGTGTTTGCCTGGGGTTTGTGTGTCTCTTCCTGGTATAATTAACAGTATCAACGTTCATTCTCAAGCATGCCTTTGTTTGCGTGTTAAATCATACGGTCACCCTTAATAAGAGGCAGCTGAGTAAATAAAATTCCAATATTACTTAAACAAAATGTGGATCATCTGATCCCAGAGGAAGCAGTTTAAGGTTCAAAAGACAGTCATGGGAAGAAGTGGATATTTGGTCTGAAACGGGGGGCCAGACGGGTCAGGTGAGCTGGATGCCACTTCTCAGAGGTTCTATTAGGTTTCCAGTGTTGCGAGATCGTGTTTTCCAAGAGAAACATGGAGTCCCAATGTTCCCATAAAGCCCCCCGATTTGTGGATGTGTATTACCAAATGAAACGTTTAAAATTCCAGAGGTCAAACTCTCCAGCTGTGTCCTGCCCGTGGGCCACCAGGTTATAAGCTCTGGTTTAAACGTTCAGTTCTAGGTAGCAGGTTTCTCATGCCAGCTTAAAAGCTGCTTCTGGCATCAGCGACACTCTGACCGTTTGCTCTTGTTTCACCCTTGTGTGTGAGTAACCTACCGTTTGACAGGCACCTGAGTTCTGCCACATATGAGCACATGTGCCTCTCTAGCTGTCAGCTTCTCGCATCCTTGCCTTGCTTGTATATGAAGTATGCAGTAGGATTGTGATAAATGTGTTTTACTTGTGCTGCTGATGTTTGCTCCCTTGCCTTGATCATGGGTTCCTGAAGGCTTGGCAAGGGATGTGCATAAGAAACAAATAGCCCCAAGGCTCTGAGGCATTCCAGTTTTGGACCTGAGATTATCCAGTGCAGAAAGGGAAGGCGTAGCTGAATCACTGACGCACACAGCCCCGGGGTGGTCAGCCACAGAGCTGTCTCTCTGCCCTTGATGGTGGCACCACAGGGCAAGAGGGATGTCTCTGGATTTGGTGAGACAATGGGGGATGTTGCTGAGAAGGAAGGAAAAATGCCCGTTGTGGGAGAATAACTGGGTGATCCTACTTTACCCTCGGTTCTTTCTTCTGAAAGGGCTGGGATTAAATGACAGTGGGTTTACTCCTTTGAAACTGGCTTCCATGATACTGAAAGTCCATAAGGAGTGGGACCATGAAGGTGCTTTGTCTTCCCCTGGTATAGGGGGTGTATGCTTAGCCTTTAGAGTTGGTCTCATTCTTGGACATGTGTAGTCAACCAGTTTAACTTCCTACAGGCTGTTTTCATTAGGCCTGATGTAGCTAACCAGCTTCCAAACAAATTAAGAGTTGATTTTTTTCTCATTTGTGTTCCCAAACTCTGGCGGTTACTAGAGGCAGGGAAGGAAGAGAGGGAAGACAGGGAATAAAAAGAGGTAGATGAATGCGTGTAAAAATTCAGGTAGGTAGAAGGAATATGATCTAGTGTTTGATAGATCTGGGGGGTGACTGTAGCTAACAATGATCTGTTGCTTGTTTCAAAATAGCTAGAGGAGAAGCACATGAATGTTCCTGGCATAAAGAAAAGACGAATGTTTGAGATGATGGATATTTCTCCCTGTTATCCCGATTTGATCATTACACGTTATAGGAATGTGATGAAATATCACATGCACCCTCAAAATAGCTACAACTATTATGTATCCATTGAAATACATAAGTAATTAAATTGAGGAAAAAGCTCTTAACCAGACAAGGGTTCCCTCCCATTCTTCCTGAATGAAATGGAATGGCTACAGGTTGAACAAAACCTCCATGATGGTCTCCATGATGTGGCTGTGGCTGAGTAAGGCTCAGCTTGTGATGGGAACCACAAGGCAAGAAGAAAATCAGGTGGGTTTCCGCATGGGTCAGTGGGAAACCCCACAGCCAAAGGGATTATTTGAAGTCTTAACACACTGACAATGTGATGTTTGGAGTAGGGAAGATTATAAAAGTCTTGCTGTAAAATGCAGTGAAAATATAAAATTATATCATAAAGATGTACCGGCATTCCCACCGTCTCCCTATCTCTCTGGGTGATGTTAAGACCTTGATGAATGACCCACTTGTGGTTTTATAGTCTTGGACAACATTTTTCTTTTGGGCATTAGTTCCTTGACCAACTCAGGTCACATCTGTCTTTCTTTCTTTTTTTTTTTTTTTCTGGGGATGGAGTTTTGTTCTTGTTACCCAGGCTGGAGTGCAATGGTGCAATCTCGGTTCACCACGACCTCCGCCTCCTGGGTTCAAGCAATTCTCCTGCCTCAGCCTCCCGAGTAGCTGGGACTACAGGCATGCACCACATGCCCAGCCAATTTTTTTTGTTTTTTAAGTAGAGATGGGTTTTCACCATATTGACCAGGATGGTCTTGATCTCTTGACCTCATGATCCACCTGCCTCGGCCTCCCAAAGTGCTGGGATTATAGGCATGAGCCACTGCACCCGGCCCTGTCTTTCTAAGGATATAAGGAATGAGCCAGATGAAACAGACATGGGGTCTGAGCTTTCATCTGAAAGGTAAGTGTGTTTTTGTTGGTCCTTTATATCAAGTATCCTCTCTAGTGCCAGCATTTACCTTCTGTTTTCATCTACAGGGTCTAGTGCCAGTATGGCTAGGAGTGAGACTCAGCCTCAGACACCAAAGGGAAGGTCAGTCGGTGGGGGGAGTTTCCCATCTAAGGATACAGACAACATCATGATGGTGGCCGAGTGACCAGGCTAGGTTCCACTTGACTGGACTTCCTGAAACTTGAAATCTTTGCTTTGATCTCCCCAAAGCCATTACCAGTTGCATATAGTGAGGACGAATTAGGTCACTTAAAGAGAGAACTGGTTTGGGGACAGGAGTAAAGGAAAAAAGGGCAGAGGATGTTTTCATCTCTCCCAGCCTAGGGAATTAGAGGAGTGATGGGCAGGAGCCGCTGTTGGGGAGAGATTTACAAGAGATTTTGAGAAGCACTAAGAGGGTCGTTCTCTTGGCTACCTGAAAGGCCAGAAGTTTTGGCCTAGATTCCATGATGAGAAGTGAATCTAAAAAGGAATGAGATTGAGATGAGGGATATTTCTCCTTATTACCCTGATTTGATCGTTACACATTATATGAATGCAACGAAATATCACAGGCACCCTCAAAATAGGTACAACTATTATGTATCAATCGAAATATGTAAGTAAATAAATTGAGGAAAAAGCTCTTAACCAGACAAGCTTTCCCCCTCTGAAGGTCCTCTGAGTCTGTGAGTCTCTGGGTGACTGAAGCCCCAGTCAGGAGCCCCAGAAGCAACAGGTCTTCAGGAAGGGGTGAGAGCTCTAGAGAGGTATGAACCACTCCTTGCAGACACGTGGCAGACTCACAAATGTGTCAGGAAACATGGAAAGGTCTGTTTGGAGGCCAAGGCACAGTCTACAACACCATCAGTGCTTAACATGGAGCAGCTGTCCTAAAGGCTGGGTGGAGGGATCCGACACAGGACTAGGCCAGAGGAGCAGAGGACCGAGAGGCAGCAGGGAGGACTAGGAGGTGCCCTGGGATGCTGGAGGCCAGCATGCACCTTCCTCAGCACGGAGGAAACAGTCGCTTCCAAGACAGGTGAAAGGAAATAGTATATCAGGAAGGGAACCCCTCATGCCTCCTTCCTTCCTTTAATAAGCAACGCTCTGTGGCCTGCTAAGCAGGAAGTATGGCAGGGAGAATTCCCGAGTTGGAGAAGTTGGATTGTGGGGACCAGGCCAGTCACAGCTGAGATGATCATCCACGATTGGGACCAATCTGCACTGGAGGACAGGACCAGCTACAGTAAAGCCTCCACGGCTGGCTCTCCAGAATGCTTAGTTTTATTTTGGCCACTGTTATTGGATGAGGTCAGCTAGATACAGATTTCTAAGTTGAGTTGTTTTCTCTCAGCATTTTGTAAATGATGTTCCTGCTTCTGGCTTCTACTTTTGCTGTTGGTCTTTGATCTCGGGGTCATTTCTCTGTAGGTGATCTCTCTTTTCTGTGGATTTGCTTTTAAAGTCTTTGTCCTGGAAGCTCTGTAGTTTCACTACACTGGGGCTAGGGGTAGATCTAATTTTATTTATTCTATTTGGGGTTTGTGCTTCTCAGATCTGAGGATTTGCATCTGAGATGCAAATCATGTAACTCACATTCAGTTACTCATGTTAAATTATTCAAGTAACTCATGTTCAGTTACTTATTTCTTTGAACACTGATTCTCTCCCATTCTTTCTATCCCTCCTTTAGAAATTCCTTAGTGACTTGCATTAGACTTCTCAATTTGAACTTTTTTTCATATTTTCCATATTTGTATCTCTGTTGTGTTCTGGATAGTGACTTTAAAAACTGTCTTCCGGTTCATTGATTTTCTTTCTAGCTGTGTCTAATCTTCAGCTGAACTCTGGCAATTCATTTTTTGTTGAATATCTTTTGTTAACCTCTAGAAGTTCTCATTGAATAGTTTTCAAATCTTCCAGGTATTATTTTTTAAAGTAATCTTTGTTTCTCTTGCTCTTGAGCATATGTTTAATTTATTTAATCATTTAAAATTAATACTTATCTAATAAAGGAATTTTATAATCCAGTTCTGCCACTCCTGGGTACATTTCTGCTGGTTTTTTGTTGAGTCATGTCTAAGATAGTTTATTACCTCATGCACTTAGCAAAATTGGATTTCGAGCTTATTCTTGGAATTTTATCTGTGAGATATTATTACCATAGGTAATGTTAATTTCTGGGCTAGAGATTTCCATATACTCCCAGGGATTATAAATCTGAACCCCAACTCATATGAGGGTAAGCTTGGAGTAATGAGTTATCAAGGGAGATCACTCTCAACCCCTTTCAATCCAGGATTCAGACTGAGACAGACAAGCTTTCTTACCTTCCCGTGCCTGTGTTCAGGACCCACATCCAAGTCTCTTCCCTGATGGTGAGCCCTCTAAGAGGGCTGGCATGTGAATATGTGTGCAGAAAGTGTTGTAGTTCTAATTCCTCTATCCCAGCATAACCTAAAACCTTGCTGTCTACCCGATGTGACTAATAAAACTCTAGCATTCCTTTTACAAGATCAGCAATTGCCTCTGAACAGCCAAAGTCTTAGCGTGTGCGATCACTCTGGTTTTCAGTTTTGCAATTTTTTTGTTAGTTTGTTTCATGGGTGTATTAGTTTCCTACAGCCTTGATAACAAATTAACACAATGTCGGTGACTTAAAGCAACAGAAACATATTATCTCGTGGTCCTGGAGGCCAGATGTTCAAAATCAGCATCTCTGGACTGAAATCAAGGTCTCAAAGCCCTGAGTTCCTTCTGGGCACTCCAGTCTCTCTCCATGGTTACCTAGCTCCTCCTTCTCATCTGTGTATGTGATCTCCCTCTGACTCTCTCTTATAAGGACACTTGTGATGGCAATTAGAGCCCTCTTGTATAATCCAGGATAATCTCCCCATTACTAGGCCCTTAGCTCCAATCACATCATTTGAAAAAGGAGCCCTTTTTCCCAAATAACATAACGTTTACAAGCTCCAGGGATTAGGATGTGAATGTCTTTTGCAGGGGGCATTTTCAGTCCACTACCGCAGATTTCTATTACTTTGAAAGTTCAGTTTTATATTTCTGAGGATGCCTATTATATTTCCAAATGTTTTATAGCCTTTTCCCCCAGTCTACCATACTAACTCCCTGAAAAAGACATACGGCAAACAGTCTCCAGGCTGGAGAGAAACAGGCACAATCCCATGGCGGGGGGCTTCTTTTTCAGAGAGCCAGGAGTTGGAGATGTTGAGACGTAGGTGGCCACAGGTGTGAGGAAGTGATGCTTGTAAAGCTCTGTGGTGCAGAAAGGCTGTGCTAGTGCTAAGAAGATGCTGCTGCCTGGGCCGGACTGGTCCAGGTTTCCAGGCTGCCTCTTCCCGTTCTTCTGGCTTAACTTTGTCTCTTGGCTTCCATACATGTGTGATCAACCTTGGTTTCTGTTCTCCATTGACCTTGAGTGTCTTCCATTCTGACAGCCAGCAACTGACCTTGAGTCTGTTTCTTGGTATCCCTTTGCCTCAGACACCGGACAAGACATTCACCTGGGAATCTCCCAGACACTCACTCTGTACCAGTTGGGCATGGCCAAAACCAGAGCAGGGCCAGGACCGGAAGTGACCATTGTTACACAGCATGCTATGCTGCAGATGTGGGCGTTCCTACCATTGGAGAGAGACGAATGCATTCCTGAAAATTCTATTCTGGGGCACATGTTCATTCCTAGGGACAATCAGGCAAATCAACCAAGAGACCATGTCGTGCTTATTGGGATTCTTTGGGAAGTAAGACTTCCAGCCTGTGCAAAGGCCATTGCAAAGTGAAACACCCAGAGTCCCCAGGCAATGCATGGAGTTGTTATGGTGGGCTTCTTGCTCCATTAACTCAGAGAAAAGAAATGTGTACATGGGTGATTTTTGTCCCCGCCTCTTTTGATGTGGTATCTCTGTCTTTAGTTAATGTTAATGGCTAAAACCTTGATGAGAAGTGTTTTTGCAGCTGGAGTTCCCCAAGAAGGTGTCTCCACCATGCAATAGAAACTTCCAGCACCACAGGGCACCCCCATCCAGGACTAGAGTCCCACTGCAGGCTGGAACCACATTTCGTGCCTCTCATGCCAGTATTAGGGATCAATTAGCAAATGTTTCCCTATAGAAAGGTAGAGTGGCCCCTGGGGAAGGCCTCTAGGAACTGTGCCAGGATGCTTGGCAGGGTGGGAGCTAGGACCTAAATTTAGTTTAACTAGCAGGGAGTGGCAGAGAAGACCCCAGCCCAGAGTTAGAGACCCAGGCCTGGCAGAAGGAGTGACAGGATTGAAGGCAGGCCCTTGAGGGGTGTGTATGAGGGTGTGTGTGGTGGTGGTGGGGGGTCTTGGAATGAACTAGGCAGGCTTTATCTGGTTCCTGCCACTCTCAGGTCCAAGCCCTCTTAGCCAGGAGGAAATTCTAAAGGTAACCCAGTTCCTGGAGCTACTGACGTTATCTCCTGGTCCAATAGCCCTTCCACAGACAAACCAAATGTATGCTGTCCGTCCTCAGTTTCAAAATGTGTTCTGGGAAATATAAGGCTGAATTAGTCTGGCGACCTTCAGACTGGCTTCCCATGAAAGCTCAGTCTCCCAATGAGGCATTTTGGATAGGTTTGGGGGTAACTTCTCCCACTGTAACAGTTTTTTGGCTTGGATGATACTTCTCGGGCTTCTATTGGTGAGGTTATAAGAACGTGCAGTTCACAGAGAAAAAGAAAATGGGCTTCTGCTAAACAAGACCTGATTCTCTTAGAATTATTGGGGTCTGAAGACAGCAATACTGGTGCACAAATTTATAATATCATTAGCAGTGGTAGCAGGAGACAGAATAGATGACAAGGCAAAGAGAACATTTGCTGTCAGCCAGCCTGCAGAAACTTAATAATTTAAAGAAAGTGCCAGCCACATGTTGGCAGTCCATTTTTCTACTTGAAACAGAATTCCTGAACTTAGTTTCATAGTGAAGACATGGTTTATTTTTAGTGACATCAGAGAGCCTGTAGCTGGGTTGGTTCAGAAAGCTGGACTGCCCAGGAGAAACAGACAGCATCAATGCATCGTCTTGCGGTTTAGAAAGACTCCCTTGCCTGCTGTAGCATGAAGGACCAGCTGCTTTCCCTCCAGGGTAAAGAGAGAGGTCAGGAGAAAGCTAGGGGGTTTCAAAGCAGTCCACGCTTTCTTGCACAAAGCTGTTGCTATAGGCTGAAGCTTGGCTCTTTGGCCTTGACGGCTCTTTGGCCAAGAAAGCTCCAGCTGAAGCAGCTCATTCCCCTGAGTGCTAAGAGTTCATTAAAAATCCAGTTTGTCAGGTGGTACCACCCTGGTTGTCCCCAATTTAAACAAAAGTTCCTTTGTGGACACTGGCACTTAGGAATGGAACCTCGGAGCCATGTCGAGGCCAGATGGCAGCCCGCAGAGACTTTGTAGCTTTTCTTAGGAAGGCATTGATCACTGATAAATGAACTCAGCATTGCAGAAGAACCTTTTGCCATTATCTCGTCCCTTGGTAAGCTAAAGAACTGTGGGGCCTGTGCTTCCCTTTCAAGGATCATAAACTTCTCAAGTGGCGGAACAGGACTGAGCTAGGATGCCGAGCTGCAAAAGTTGTGTGTGTGCAGAAATCCACGGTTACGGGACCTGTGCTCACCCCAGCTAGCATCATGGCAGAGCTGTTAAGGACTTCCGTGAGTGGGAGGAGAATGGAAAATAAATGCGTGTTTTATGAGACCAAAGAGAGGAAGTACGAGGCTGCTCCTTGGGCTGGTTTTTGCTTTTGCAAAGCAGGTAGAGCTCGTGGTTTGCCTCTTCTCATCTCTTGTTAGCACCTATAGGTAGATGAAGTTTGCCAATTCAGGGAAAGTTGGTAGGTGCTTTCTTATCCTTACAAGAGGAAAAGATGGATATTGGCAGGGGGCATTTAGGTATAAACATTTCTTATGGAAGTACAAGGTTATGATCATCCTAGTGTCCAGTCTTGAATTGTGGGATTGGTGGACACACCATTTAATTTCTCTGGTTCTTTTTTTTTTTTTGAGACAGAGTATCACTCTGTCACCAGGCGCCAGGCTAGAGTGCAATGGTGCGATCTCGGCTCACTGCAACCTCTGTCTCCCATGTTCAAGCAATTCTCCTGCCTCAGCCTCCCGAGTAGCTGGAACTACAAGTGTGCCCCACCAAGCCCAGCTAATTTTTTGTATTTTTTAGTAAAGACAGGGTTTCACCATGTTGGCTTGGATGGTCTCGATCTCTTGACCTTGTGATCCACCTGCCGTGGCTTCCCAAAGTGCTGGGATTACAGGCATGAACCACCACGCCCGGCCTCACTGGTTCTTAAATACCAGCAATACCAACAAAGTATGTATCTGCAAGCTCAGAGTTCGGGTAACATCGGGGTTGATTTCAAATAGAAGATAAGATAGTGTGGGTCTTTCTTTTTCTTGGGATGTCTGACAATAAAGAAAAATTCTGTAGAACTAGGAAAGGCTGTGTTTTCCCAGGGACAAGAGGATGAGGAGGGAGGTATGGATTTCTCTCTCTTTCTTAGATAGTGAGGAGGAGGGCTCCTGTCTAGCACTGGGAGGTGGGGAGGATGTGAATAAGGGGGAGTCTGCCTGGATCTGTTCTATCTCAGTCGGGGTTCCCCTTGCAAAATGGTCTTCTTGCACCCTGCTTGGCCGCCCACCTGTTCCTACGCCCACATTTTCTTCAGAGAATTGCAAACCAATACTGAATATTGATTTGGGCTTATTTATTAATAAGCTTGGGCTTATTTAGGATAAAATGTCTTTCTTGGCTGCTTCTTATGATGAAGGCGGGGTTTAAAAATGTAATGAGACTAATTAAGCATTTATGAAGGCAGAGTCCTCCTCCTTCCAGCCTTATGGAAAGATTTGGTCTGAGTTGAACCCTGAGAATGAGGTAGGGTAATTTGCAGGGCTGGAAGTGTAACAGGGAGACCGGAGGCAGCTCTAGCCCCTCTTCTAGGCTGGCTTCATGGAATCTGCTTCAAATGTTGAGGCTCATGGAACCCTCGTTTAAACCCAGATGATGGTGGTCAACTTCATCCCTGAGTGGAGCAGCCTGATCAGGAAGAGCCCAGTTGCTGCCTCCAAAAGTAGACATTTGGACTGGATACTTTAAATGGGGTCTGATATGGTTTGAATCTGTGTCCCCAACCAAATCTCATGTTGAATGGTAATCCCCAGTGTTGGAGGTGGGGCCTGGTGGGAGGTGATCGGATCATGAAGGCAAGATCTTATGGTTTAACACCATCCTCCTTGACGCTGTCGTGGCTATGTGAGTTCTTGTGAGATCTGATTGTTTAAAAGTATGTGACACAGGCTGGGTGCAGTGGCTCATGCCTGTAATGCCAGCACTTTGGGAGGCCAAGGCAGGTGGATCACAAGGTCAGGAGATCAAGACCATCCTGGCCAACATGATGGAACCCAGTCTCTACTAAAAATACAAAAAATTAGCTGGGTGTGGTGGCGTGTGCCTGTAATCCCAGCAACTCGGGAGGCTGAGGCAGGAGAATCGTTTGAACCAGGGAGTCGGAGGTTGCGGTGAGCTGAGATCGTCACTGCACTCTAGCTTGGCACAGAGCGAGGCTCTGTCTAATAAAGAAAAAGTATGTGACACCTCCTTGCTCCTGCTTTGCCATATAAAATGCCTGGTTCCTTGTTTGCCTTCTGCTACGATTGCACGTTTCCTGAGGCTTCCCCAGAAGCAGAGCAGATGCCAGCATCATGCTTCCTGTACAGCCTACAGAACCGTGAGCCAATTAACTCCTTTTCTTTGTAAATTACCCAGTCTCAGGTATTTCTTTATAGCAACGTGAAAACAGACTAATATAAGGTCTAACTCCCACCTAATTTCCGGTGGTTTTCCATGATAAGAAGAGATATGTATGTGTGTTAGGCTATTTGTGCACTGCTATAAAGAAATATCTAAGACTGGGTAATTTATAAAGGAAGGGGGTTTTATTGGCTCACGGTTCTGCAGGCTGTACAGGAAGCCTGGCAGCTTCTGTTTCTGGGAGGCCCCAGAAAGCTTCCAATCATGATGGAAGGCAAAGAGGAAGGAGGTGCATCACATGGGGAAAACAGGAACAAGAGAGGGATGGAGAAAATGCCACACACTTCTGTTTCTTTTTGTTTTTGAGATGGAGTTTCACCCTTGTCACCCAGGCTGGAGTGCAATGGTGCCATGTCTGCTCACTGCAACCTCCGCCTTCCGTGTTCAAGTGATTCTCCTGTCTCAGGCTCCCAAGTAGCTGGAATTACAGGCGCCAACCACCACACCTGGCTAATTTTAGTATTTTTTGGTGGAGACAGGGTTTCACCATGTCGGTCAGGCTGGTCTCGAACTTTTGACCTCAGGTGATTCACCCTCCTCAGCCTCCCAAAATGCTGGGATTACAGGTGTGAGCCACCACACCCGGCTGGTGCCACACACTTTAAAACAACCAGATCTTGAAGAACCCACTCACTATTGGGATCCTGAAATCAGCACCAAGCCATGAGGGGTCCGTCCCCATGACCCATACACCTCCCACGAGGCCCCATTTTCAGCATGAGGGATCACGATTCAGCATGAGATTTGAGTGGGGACAAATATCCAAATGACATCAGGAAAAACTATTGTAATCCATCATGGTTGAGTCAGAAGAAATGAGATTCTCCTGCTTTCTGGTGCTGAAGGAAGACATCACTTCCTTTGAGGTCTATATAAATTGTCCCACTTTGAAAATTTCATTTCAAAGCATATGTCCCCTGGTAGGCCAGGCAGAAGCATTTTGAGTTTGTTATATAGCATCACTTAACGCATTCTATCCCTAGGTCCTGAATTCAAACGTGTGGTGAGACACGAGGCAGCTTGGCAGAAAGGGAAGATGTGATGAATGAGGACAGTTATCTGCTGGGAGTTGGGGTTGGGTTTGGGCCCCCCAGAAGCCCCTTCTAGGTGGTTCTAAGAAGTTAAGGATGTAGGTTCGGTGTCAGTGTTGAGTTCTGGCTCTTCTTAACTACGTATTGTGTTACTTTGGACAAGTTTCTTTTCCCCCATTGTTATTGTTTTCAGTCTGTCTGAACCACGGGCTTTTTATGTGAAATGGAGGTGGCCAGTCTGTAAGGTAGGAACTATGAGGATTGTCTTAAAATGCATGGAAAATGCTAGAGGACCATGTACCTGGGGTAACACAAAGACCAGTGTTCGCGATCAAAGGCAGCTTCCCAGCTGAGCACTGGGCTTGCCTGAGCACCCCCTTTGCCCAGCACACAGGTCAAATCTGACTCTTGGTGAGCACCGCAGAGTGTCAGTTCAGGTCAGAAGACAACCCCACTCTTTGCTCCTGTGCCTGAAGAGTCTGCGGCAGTTCCTTACTGAAACGGCTTTATCTGGCCTCTGCTGAGTTGCTGATTTGTCCAATCTGCTTGTAAGCACGCACTTCAGATAAAAGGCCACATGAAACTGTGTGCTGCTTGATGGGATCAACAAGTGCCATTTGAGATACTCCAGTCTACTCAGTCCCCAGGACCAGGGCTGTGCTCCTCTTGCTTCAGGGAGGAAGAGGCTGAGACCGGGGAAAAAGCTCATGTTGACACCGATTTAAAAAGTAGATCAGATGATAAAATTAATAAAACATTGACTGAGTTTCTATTTCTGTAAAAATAAAATCCTACATAATGTAAATTATTTTTAAAATTTTTTTGAGAAGGAGTCTTGCTCTGTTGCCCAGGCTGGAGTGCAGTGGCACATTCTTGGCTCACTGCAGCCTTTGCCTCGCAGGTTTAAGCAAGTCTCTCACCTCAGCCTCCCGAGTAGCTGGGACTACAGGGTCACACCACCATACCTGGATAATTTTTGCATTTTTAGTAGAGACAGGGTTTCACTGTGTTGGCCAGGCTGGTCTCGAATTCCTGACCTCAAGTGATCCACCTGTCTTGGCCTCCTGAAGTGGTGGGATTACAGGTGTGAGCCACCATGCCTGGCCCTAATGCAAATTCTATAATTCCATCCAAGATTTACCTGGTGGCTGTGTGGCATAGAGAAACCGAAGGAAAACTTGGGTGGGGACCAGGAGCTGCATCCTGCACAGCCCTGGAAAGACTAGCTTAGATGATATTGGAACTCTCCTTTATCATCTTGCTGGATCATGGGGCTGGAGTCGGGGACACCAGAACTCTCCTAATGTTAGTGTTGGACAGCAAGAGGCACTTACTAAAGCACTTGCTAGTTTCCCGCAAGACAAGATGTTCTGGGTCATACAGGAGAGGCAGAAGCACAGCCCTTGCCAGCTCAGATGGACAAACATCAGGAACAAGGAGAAGATTTCAGCAAGTTAGAGGGAGAAATAAGAGGAATTGTTTTGGTACAAACTAGTGGAATGTTCTGAGTGGCCTCTGTCTGGCCAAGCAGAGGAGACAGGTGGGAGGTGGTGGGGCATGCACTGGATCTTTCCAGATACTTTGTGCTGTGATTTGGTATTTTGGGGTAGGAATCTCAGGCTTCCAGGCCTGCGGTGGAGCTAGAGACAGTCAGCGGCTGCCTCTGCCAATACAAAAGGGCTTGGCTGGATTGGGGGAGAGTTTTGGGCCTGGTAAGGTCAGGAATTGATTGTGCAGCTGTATTCTTCGCCAGGGCTCCTCCTTCTCCAGCAAGACATTCTTACAGATTTGCAAATCTGGTTTTCTTCTGGCCTCAGGGGATATAAAGCCATGTTCTTGCAGCCTGTCCTCTTAGCTAGGATTTCTTAAACTTTTCCAACGCATTTACGCCAAACAGGAAACCTTGGAGGGGATGACCCATTTTGAAGTGGATCTCTAACTTTAATGTTTCACAATCACTTGGAAGGTTGTTTAAAACACAGGCTCTCAGCTCGGCTCCAGAAATTCTGATGACTGGGTCTCACTGCAGGCCTGTTTATTCAACAAGGACCCCAAAGCTCATGCTTCAGGTGGTGTGAGAATCATTAAACTGGTGCAGTGGCTCTCGAATTGGGATCCTCGAGCCATCAACACCTGGGAACTTGTTAGAAAAACAGATGCTCAGGCCTTACCCAAGACCTGCTCAATCAGAGACTCTGGGGGTGAGGCACAGTCGTCTGAGTTTCGGCACATTCTGGCCTGGTGAAGGCTTGAGAACAAATGCGCTCGGGTTTGCAACAATTAAAGATGCACTGAAGGAATTTTGGGTTTCTAGGGATGGAGCACCAAGTCCCAGTAGGAATAGTCAGGGTACTAGGTTTGATTCGGTACCAATCTGGGGTGGTGTCTGGATTTGCTGAAAATGACAAGGAAGCTCCTCATGCTTAGAAATCTCACTATTGCCCTCCTGTCTCTCAGGACATCACTCTGCTTTGTGAGCCTGGCAGTTCATTTAATCCTCTGAGCATCAATTTCCTCAACTGAAACATGGGGATAATATGATTGTCGACCTCCCAGTGTTAAAACTTGTATGAATTGCACAGAATAGTACCTGGCTCAGATGCGGGCTGATAGAACTACTGGTATTTGCTAAAGCTCCTACAGCAGGCAGCATTCTGATGGGTGGGGTCTGTGACTGTAATGGGATGTCACCCCCTCAATTACATTATGTTATATGGCCCCTACATTGGGGTGATGTCCCTCCTGTGAGCACAGGGTATTCTATGACTCCTTAGCTGACTATGGAGAGATTTTCCTGTTGACCTTGAAAAAGCAAGAAGGTACACTGTGAGAGGGCCTGGTGGCAAGGGCCTGAGGGAAACCCCAGGAGCCCAGAGTGAACTTGAACGGTAGGTGGCTGCAGTGGGAATCTCAGTGAGACAGCTGGAAGGAGATAAGTCCTGCCCACAGTCTGAATGACCTTGGAAGCAGATTCTTCCTTAGAACCTCCAGATGAGAATGCATCCCAGCTGACACCTCTATTGCAGCCTGAGACCCTGAGCAGGGGACCCAATTATGCTGTGCCTGGATCTGTGACCTTGGAATGGAGATAATAGATTGCGTTGCCTTTGAGCTGCTAACAGTGGTGATGTGTTATGCAGTAATAGAAAACATACACAAATCACGTGTGTGTGTAAATATATATAGATGCATATATGTACATGCAGGTGTGTGTATGTGCAGAAGTGTATACACGTGCACACAGACATAAACACAGGCACACATGCATACGATCTGTCTTTCCCCAGCAGGGAGGGTTTTCTTATGGTGAAACCAAGAAAATCACTCATAAAATTGTTTTAATTTCTTTTGAAAGAAGAAAAAAATGCACTTTGAAGCTGACAAAAATGCTTTAGTCCGTAACATTAATATATTTGTCTTCACACTAACATAGTTGTAAAATATAATTTATCATCTATTTTATGGGAGGACCCACAACAGCAAAAGTGCTTTGGGGGCCTATGAAACTCATAACGTGGCCCCAGTGAATGGTGGAAAGGAGTCCTGTCCTCTCCATGTCAATTTCCTCCTCCTCCTCTGTCCACTCCCAGCCCTGGGGCTGTGTGCACGAAGGTTTTATTCTCCCCCCACCCCAGCCCCCTGTTGCCCTCTGCTTCCACCCTTGGTTGGAACGTCTCCTATCTGGTGACCATTCCAGATGAAGGAGGAAGGATGAGAGAGGACCCAGGTCATGAGGCCAAAGACCTTGCTATTCACTTTCCAGCATTAGAGAGAGAGAGAGAGAGAGGAGAGAGAGAGAGATTGGGAGAGAGAGAGAGGCTTGAGCCTGGAGTCAGCTCTACCTCGTTCCTCCTTCCTTATCTCTGAACACCTTCTGCACAGTCTGTGACACATTTCAATGCTTACTCTTTCTTTGATTGATTCTTTGGTTGTGAGCCACATAAACTAATTCTAGGTGGAAAAAAATTCAGATGGCATTGGGGAGATTTCAGAGAATAGGAGAGGTGAAGATCCAGGCTTTGGAAAAGACTGGTGGTAGGGTAGCTTTGGCGGAAGCTGCGGCAGGGGTTGGAGTTGGGGCTGGGGGTGGAGGTTCAGACCAAGCCCTAAACAGCAAGGTGGTTGAGCCTTCCTCAAGCGCCTTTGGTGCTTGCACCCTGCAGGCCAGATGTGGCTTTCCAGGAATGAGGGTCCTCTTAGATGAGCTGCAGTCATGGGCTCGCCTATTCTGATGGGAGAGTGGACCCTGGATGGAGAGTCCCACCCTAGCTGCACATGATGGGCGAGGTATATCTCCCCAGAGAGAGGTAAGAATGACATTTGCCTGAAAGAGGCAGGGATGCCATGCAGCAGGAGTTGCCTCTGATTTGTGTTCTGTTTTGTATTTTCTGATGTCTGTGTCAGAGACCCCCGCTGGGACTCTAAGTGTCAGGAGAGGGGGGCTGTGTCCTAGCCTGGCTGGTATTTCCCATACTGTTTGGTGTCGATGGTAGGTGCTCAAAGATTGCTCTAATTAATGCTCATTTTCCCTACACATTTGGCACCCCTATGTGCCACGTGCTACATATTTAGAAGCGGACAGAATGGAAATATGCTACACATTTCTGTGTTCTTGTTGCTCAGAAAATAGCAGAGAGAATTAGACATTAACCAAATCACACAAACGTGTGTAAAATTACAACACAGAACATGTTATGAAGGGGTGGCAGAGCTGTAATTAGGGTAGTTGAACTACAGGGGGAGTTCAAGAGACCCTTTTTCCCTGAAGTGATGGCTGAACTGAGATATACAGGTGAACAAGATCCTCCAGGGAGCCACTAAAGGGCTTTCTAGGCACAGGAAGCCCCCTGTGGCTGGAGGCAATGTGGCCTCCCTAGGGGAGCAGAATGGAGACCCATGGTTGAGGGGAGTAAGCTGGGGGAAAAAGGGGGAGAGGAGAGATGGAGAGGCAGAGCTGCAACTCACAAGACTTTGTACACATGTGGAGGAAGCTGGCATGCTCCATGGGTAACCATGAAAGGTTTGAACAAAGGAGGAATGTCTTCATTTCTATCTAATTCAATTAAAAGAATTCTCGGGATGCCAAGATAGTCAGCCTTCCATTTCCCTTGAAGTGTGTGTGTGTGTGTGTGTATGCGTGTGTGTGCATGCATGCACACCCATTTGTGTAATACACATTTAATTAGTTTAATGTGCTCTCTACCCTACATTAGAGAAAAGAAGCCATTTCTATAATATAAAAGTTCAAGGTGAAGCAGCCAATATTGATGGAGAAGCTGCAGCAAGTTATCCAGAATATCAAGCTAAGGTCACTGATGAAGGTGGCTACCCTACACAACAGATTTTCAATGGAGATGAAACAGCTCTCTATTGGAAGAAGATGCCATTTAGGACTTACATAGCTAGAGAGGAGAAGTTGATGCTTGGCTTCCAAGTTTCAAAGGAGAGGCTGACTCTCTTGTGAGTGGCCAGTGCCACTGGTGATTTTAAGTTGAAGCCAATGCTCATTTACCATTTTGAAAATCTTAGGGCCCTTAAGAATTATGCTAAATATGGCTGGGTGTGATGACTCACACTTGTAATCCCAGCACTTTGGGAGGCTGAGTTGGGAGGATCACTTGAGCCCAGGGGTTCAAGAAAAGCCTGGGCAACATGATTTCTACAAAAATTTTTAAAAAATTAGCTGGGTGTGGTGGTGCAGCTATAGTCCCAGCTACTTGGGAGGCTAGGGCAGGAGGATCACTAGAGCCCAGAAGTTCAAGGCTACAGTGAGCTGTGTTCACACTACTGTACTCCAGCCTGGGTGACAGAGAAAGACCTGTGTCACACACACACACACACACACACACACACACACACACACACACACACACAAGCTATAAATGGAACAACAAAGCCTAGATGACAGCTCATGTTTACAGCGTGGTTTACTGGATATTTTAAGCCCACTGTTGAGACCTACTGCTCAGATAAGATTCCTTTCAAAGTATTACTGCTCACAGATAATGCACCTGGAAACCCAGTAACTCTGATGAAGACATACAAGGAGATTAATATTGTTTTCATGCCTGCTAACACAATATTCATTCTGTAGTCCATGGAACAGGGAGTAATTTAGACTTTCAAGTTTTCCTATTTAAGATGTACATTCTGTAACTCTGTAGCTCTCACAGGTAGTGATTCCTCTGGTGGATCTGGGCAAAGCCCACTGAAACCTTCTAGAAGGGATTCACTATTCTAGATGCTATTAAGAACATTCATAATTTATAGGAAAAGGTCAAAATATCAGCATTAACAGAAGTTTGGAAGAAGTTGATTCAAACCTTCATGGATAACTTTGAGGGTTCAAGATTTAAGGGGAGGAAGTAACTACAGTTGTGGTGAAAACAGTAAAAGAACTAGGATTAAAATTGGAGCCTGAATATGTAACTGAATTATTGCAGTTTCATGATAAAACTTAAATGGAGAAGTTTCTTCTTACAGTTGAGCAAAGAAAGTGGTTTATTGAGATGAAATCTATTCCTGATGAAGATACTGTGAACATTGTTGAAATAACAACAAAAGATTTGTAATATGACGTAAACTTAGTTGACAAAGCAGTGGCAGGATTTGAGAGGAGTGACTTCAATTTTGAAAGAAGTTCTACTGTGTACAAAATGCTATCAAACAGCATTGCATGCTGTAGAGAAAACTTTCCTGAAAGGAAGAGTCCATTGATGTGGCAGACTTTACTGTTGTCTTGTTTTAAGAAGTGGTCACAGCTGCTCCAACCTTCAGCAACCACTACCCTGATCAGTCTGCAGCCATCAACACTGAAGCAAGACTACCCCACCAGCAAAGAGTATGAATTGCTGAAGGCTCAGAAGAGTATTAGTATTTTTATCATTTTTTTTTTGAAACAGGTCTTTGTCTGTGGCCCAGGCTGGAGCACAGTGTCATGATCATAGCTCACTGTAGCCTTGATCTCTTAGGCTCAAGAGCTGCTCCCACCTCAGTCTTCTGAGTAACTGAGACTATAGGCGTATGTCTAATTTTTTCATCTTTTGAAGAGGCAAGACTTTGCCATGTTGCCCAGGCTGGTCTTGAACTCATGGGCTCAAGTGATCCTCCCACCTTAGCCTCTCAAAGTGCTGGGATTACAGACATGAGCCACTGCACTTGGCCTAATAATAAAATATTTTTAAATTAAGGTATGTACTTTTTAGAAAAGACATAATGCTATTTCACACTTAATTGACAATAGTATAGTATAGTATAGTATAAAACATAACTTATATACACCAAAAATTTCATGTGGCTTGCTTTATTGTGATATTTCCTTTACTGTGGTGGTCTGGATTTGAACCTGCAATCTCTCTGAGGTATGCATGAATATCAGAGCACCAGTTGTCCATGAATACAAATACAATTTTTATTCGTCAGTTATACCTTAATAAAGCTGGAGAGGACAATACCATTCTCCACCAAAAGGAACACAAAATGGAGACTCTCCTCATTGCTGTGACTTTCTCCCACCCTTTCTCCTCCTCTCCTGTCGGAGCTGCTTCCATCCTTGACCACTTTCAATTTGTTCTGCACTCAGCCAAACGAAAAATGAAAAACTTTCCAGGGGCTTCCATCACTTCTAGAATGTTCTCTGCCCCCTCCCCCATGCATGCCTGCCTACCTCCTTCTTTATGATTTCAGATGAGAGCTGCCTTGCTCAACCACCCCATCCAAAGTGGCACCCTCTGCCCCCACTGATTTATGCTCTAGCACAGGGGTTCCCAGTCACTAGACCGCAGACCTGGACTGGTCTGTAGCCTGTTAGGAAGTGGGCAGCACAGCAGGAGGTGAGCAGCTGGCTGGAGCATTACAGCCAAAGACCCACCTTCTGGCTGAACAGCAGAGAGGTTTGCTCTCATCAGAGAGCAAAACCCTATTGTGAATTGGGAACATGAGGAAATCTAGGTTGTGCGCTCCTTATGAGAATCTAATGCCTCAAGGCTGGAGGTTTCATCCTGAAGGCATCCCCATGTCTCCACTCCCTCAACTCATCCCTATTTCTGGAAAAGTCATCTTCCACCAAACCAGTCCCTGGTGCCAAAAAGGTTGGGGACCGCTGCTCCAGCACATTGACTCATCTCACCTTTCCTCACTCTGGCTGTCGAAGTTTAGTTGTTTCTCTTTCTTACCACTGGAACGCAGGCTTCCTGACGTCTTTTACATTTGCTGCTGTGCCCACAGTGTCGGGACAGTGGGTGGGGTGGAGCAGACACTCGGTAAACATCGGATGCCTGAGGATGATAATCCAGAGTTTCTGGGATCTCTTTCCAAGAACCCCAAATATATGAAACTTCTCAGTGGTTCCCAATGTCCATCTGCTGCAGAAAGAGAAACCCAAGGACAGTATCACAAGTACGTTCACTTAGCAAGTATTTGTGGAGTACCTACTGTGTGCCAGGCATTTTTGTAGGAGGTTGGAACATGTGAATAAACAAAAGTAGCTTGTACTCTAGCAGGAGAAATAATTAAAAAATAAGCAAGATAAGTAAACTAGGTAGCATGTTAGAAGGCTGTAAAGGAAAAGAACAAACAGAAGGGAAATTGAAAGCATGGGGGCGGGGGCAGGCAGTGGGGAGAAGTGGAAGGCAGGTGCTTTATTAGATAACAGCCAAGGCATGCCTGGCTGGGAAGGTGGCCTCTGAGCAAAGTGTGAAAGAAATGACGGAATGAGTGATGCAAGTATCTGGGAAAGTGCTTTCTAGGCAGGAAAACAAAAAACAATCAAAACCCCCCCAGCAAATGCAAAAGCCCTAAGGCAGGGGCCACCAACCCCTGGGCCCCCGCACAGGTACAGAGCCAGTGAAGCTTCATCAGTATTTACAGCTACTCCCAATGGCTCACATTACTGTCTGAGCTCCGCCTCCCGTCACATCAGTGGTGGCATTAGATTCCCATAGGTGTGCAAATGCTATTGTGAACTGCGCATGTGAGGGATCTAGGCTGTGCACTCCTTATGAGAATGTAATGCTTGATGATCTTTCACTGTCTCCCATCATCCATAGATGGGACCATCTAGTTGCAGAAAACCAAGCTCAGGCCCCTACTGGGCCCCCACCGATTCCACATTATGGTGAGCTGTAGAATTATTTCATTATATATTACAGCATTCATAAATTATGTACATAAAGTGCACAATACATGTAATGCACTTGAATTATCTTGAAACCATCCTCCCACCCCCTGTCCGTGGAAAAATCGTCTTCCATGAAACTGGTCCCTGGTGCCAAAAAAGTTAGGGACCATTGCTTTAGGGTATAGGGCTTCTGTTGTATTTGAGGGAAGTGGTATATTTGAGGGACAGTTGGAGATGAGGACAGACAGGTGATGGAAGTGCCTGTAGACCACTGTTAAAGACTTGGGCTTTTAATAAAGAGGAAATGCATGTTCGGAGTCCCAGATTTTAAAACAACACTCTGGGTTGTGTGTGGGGAATAGATCATAGAACAGGGATGCTAGTTACTGATTTTGAGTAATCTAGGTGAAAAATGATGGTGTATGTGTGCATCCATGCATACAGACACAAACACGGGTAATATGCACAAGATGCATATTACAACACCTGCCTTCAAGCAGAGAGTTATTAATAGCAGTGCAGGTGATGAGGACTGGCTGGATTCTGGAGATCTTTGGAAGGTAGTGTCGATACAACTTTCTGACGGAGTGGCTGTAGGTATGGGAGAGAGTAGCCAGATGTTACTCCAGGGTTTTTGATGTGAATTGTTGGATGGGTGGAGTTACTATCCAAGGAGATGTGAAAGCTATGAGTCAATGGGACAGAAGGTTGGGTGTCAATTTTGAACATATTAGAGTCAAGGTGTCTATTAGACATTCAAGTGGAGGTGGTGAGAATGTAGTTGAAGCACAAACCAAGGTGGGACACCAGGTCTGGGAACAAAAATTTGGAGTTGTGGGCATACAATGTTATTTATAGCTGCATTTAAAACTCTTTCATAAAGATAAATTTACTCAATTTAAAGGACGTTTTTATCCTGACATTTTTCTTCATGGACTTTTTGGTGTTCGAATGTTTTCTTTTTTCTTTTTGGAATAAAATTGAGATTAGAGAGTGGGCCTTCTTCATGTTCTTACTCAGCAAAGTAAACAATTAACAAACTTATATTTGTCCACACAGGGGACCATGAAACTTTAATTGAAGTACAGCATGTACCAATCAGGAGTGTAGCATGGCTCAGGGAGTTATCACAAGGGAATGCGTCTGTGGAACCACTGCTCAGCACATGAAGCGCACTGCACGTGTCTACTCTTGGAAATGCCTTATGGATCCTTTTAGTCATCTCCTCCAACTTCTCCCAAGCGTGACCGCTATCCTGATTTCTTCCAATATAGTGTAGTTTTGCCCGTTTTTGACCTTAAATGAATGGTTTCATAGAATATGCTTTCCTTTCTGTCTGGCTGCTTTTGCTCAACCCATTTTGGGATTTCTCCATGTTGCGTGCAGCAGGAGTTGGCTCTTTTTCATTGCTATATAGTATTCTGCTGTATGCACATCTCACACACATTTAATATTTCTACTGTCCGCTTAATGGTCTTTTGGGTTATTTCTAGCTGGGACCATTATAAAAAGTACATGATAGTGCATTCTTTTTTAAGTTTTTGGTGTACATGTGCAAATATTCCTAGGAGTAGAGCTGGATATTGGATGTACTTATGTTTAGCCTCAGATGTTGACTATCTCCCAGAGTGTTTGTACTGATTTACACTCTCATCAAAAGGATGTGAGAGTCCTAGATGCTCCACATCATTGCCAACACTCAGTATTGTCTGTCTTTTTCATTTAAGCCATTCTGGTAGTTAGGGAGTAGTTAAGCATTTTTGCTTTCATTTGCATTTTTCTGATGCCTAATGAAGCCACTTTTTCTGATGTCCAAATGGACAATTTAAAAATGTTTGTTCAAGGCTTTTGTCCTTTTCTATATTGTCAAGTGTTTGTTCAAGGCTTTTGTTCATTTCTGTATGGGGTTATCTGTCTTTTCCTTGTTAAATTTTAAAAGTTTATATATAGTGTGTATACAGTCTTTGGGGCATATGGATGGTGGATGTGGCTTGCCTTTTCACCTTCTGACATTGTTCATGAGCAGAAACTTCCAATTTTAATGTAATCCACAATATTAATATTTTTCATAGGCCACCACACCTAGCCTATGTTATGTTTTAGTATTGTTAACCTTTAATATTAGGATCTAAAATCTACCTGATTTGATTGAAATTTGCCTGAAATGTGTATGGTGTGAGTTAGGGGTCATGATTCTTCCATTTATGCATGAGTATCCTATTGCCCCAGAGCCATTGATTAGAAAGGTTATTTTTTTGCCTCATGTTCTGAAGTGCTCTCTTTGTCGTGAATCAAGTGTTCATCTATATGTGGTCTGTTTTAGACTCTATTCTGTTCTTTGATCCGTTTGCCTGTCTGGTACTCACACCACACTGTTTTAATTACTTTGGAGTATGAGGCTTGCTATTCAAGAGTGTAAGTCCTCCAGCTTTTCTTGGAATCTAACTGGTGAAGTTGGCAGGCTCGCCAGGTGTACCTGTTGTAAGAGTTAAAGAAGAAAGAAACATGAAAAGCAGCTCAACAGTCAAAGACAGGTTTATTTTGGAGAATAAACCTGAGAGGGGCTCTGGCTGGTTTAGTCAGGAGCCTTTCTCTCTTACAAAGGATATTTAAGGGTTTAGGGAGGGAGAGCTAATTGCAGGCTCTGAATATTTCTGTGTAGAGGAGAGTTTTATTGAGGGGTTGGAATGTCTCTGGTTGAAGGGAAGTTATCTTGGGGCTGGCATGTTTCTGGTAGGAGGGGAGTTTATCTCAGGGTTGGAATGTTTCTAGTCAAAGGTGTCACTTGTGGTTTATGATCATGCTGACATTGGCCATTAGACTGATGTTTTTGGGCTGGATTTAGGCTGTTTTCAATCAAGGGGAACTTAAAATGGTGGTGTTTGTCCAAGATGGCGATGCTCCCGAAATGTCACATGTCAGAGGTACAGCTCAGAGGAATGTGCACATAGCATCTGGAAAGGTAATAGGCTGACTTTTCTGTGTGCTTACTGTGTCCCAGACCCATGCTAAACCATCCATATGCATTGTTTCAGTTACTCTTTGAGGTCCTTGTTATTCAAGGATGGCTGATGTTTGAAAAGCTCTCTCGAACTTAGATTGCCTTGATTGTTCTTGGTGTTTTTTATTTTCATAATACATTTTATAATCAGTTTGTCAATGTTCACAATGATATCTTAATGTAATTTTATTGATATTTTATTGATTCATGGTCAGCCTGAGAATAGACATCTTTTCAGTATCAAATCTAGTGCAGGAGTCAGCAAACTTTTTCTGTAAAGATCCTGATAGTAAAAATTTCTGGTTTTGCAGACCAGATGGTATCTGTCACAGTACATAGTTCTGTCATTGCAGTGTGAAGGCTGCCATAGGCAATATGCAAGTGAATGAGTATGGCTGTGTTTCAATAAAACTTTATTTACAAAAAGAGGCAGGGGTCCAGATTCAGCCATGAGTTATAGTTTACTGACACCTGTTCTAATCACTAGCATGTCCTCCAAGTTCTTTCATATCTGTGAAGTCAAGAAGTCTGGGAATCATATATCCTGTTATCCTCATCTTTTGTAATCTTTCCTATGCTTCTGTCTGGCCTTGCACTATAGTTGTTTGCATTTTTATTGGAGTCTATGATCAGGTCATGAGCCACTGGAGACCAGGGACTGAGTTTTTTCCATGTGTCTTTTCCCTTTGGTGCTCTATACAGGGTCTGACACATGTAACGGTGCAATAAGTTACTAGGGTCTGAATCTGATGTTGAGGAGATACTGGGAAAGGAGGGAGTTTAGAAGCTCAACCTTAGGTGCCTGGGCCCTGGCTTTCTCTGCCTTTTCTGTAGTGCTTTCGGGAAAATCTATGGCATCAAGACTTGGCTCTGTCTCTTCTTTACAGATCATTAGTTACCCCACAACCCCCTGCCACCTCCTGCTCTTGTATTCTTCCAGTAAAGTTCTGCATCCTGTGAAGATACAGAAAGGCCATGTATGTATTAGACTTTGGGCCAACTGAAAGCTAGGTCTGTGTTTACTGATCTCCTGGCCTCTAGCATAGTACTCCATGAGTTTTGAATGAATGAATGAATGGACCGGCAGAGGGAGAAGGTTATTTCTGTTTTCTGTTGGAAATCCCTTGGAAATATCTTTTGTGGTTGCATTTCTATCAGGATGGCTACACTTTGTGTCTGGATTCCTAGGAGAAGGGTTTATTTAGGGCTACTTGTTCAGCACCACCTGGCAGAGCTGCTTGTGTTGGCTGTGCTTGGAGTTTTTGTTGTGGTCTGCCACTGAGTGGGAAGGATGGGAATCGTGGCTGAACACAGCTGGGGTTTCCTTCTCTCCCAGATTTACAGCTTTAAATGCACCCTGAGAAAGCATGACTCAGCCAGTCGCAGTCTTGGAGGCTGTAGGGGCTAGTCAGGGCAGCTGGTGTGAGGACACCCTGTCCAGCTTTAGAGTCAGTAGCAGGATCACTTTCCAGAATTCCCAAGTGCAGCTCAGAAATCTGGCTATTTGGGAGTGTGTTTTCTTACTTTTGGTTGTGTTTTGTAAAGCTGTACTATTTTATTTCTGTAGTTTAGTGCTTAGAACATTGGTCAGCACATAGTAGATGCACAAGAACTTAGGAACTAATTAATGAAGCTGGTGGGCTTGCCAGGTGCAAGGCCAGACAGCTCAGGGCAATGTGCACACAGCAGCTGGAATGGCCATACAGTTGACCTTGAGCAACATGGGGGTTAGGAGTGCTGACATCTTCCTTCCAGGCAAAAATACATGTATAACTTGACTTTCCAGAACTTAACTACCAATAGCCTACTGCTGACTGGAAGCCTTACAGATAATATACACAATTGATTAGCACATACTTTGTAGGTTTTATGTGTTATTTACTGTATCCTGACAATAGAGTAAGCTAGAGAAAAAAATGCTATTAAGAAACTCATAAATGAAATATAATTACTGGTTGTTAAATGGAAGCGGATCATCATAAAGGTCTTCATCTTCATGACCTTTGTGCTGAGGAGGCTGAGGAGAAGGAGGAAGAGAAAAGGGTTGGTCTTGCTGTCTTAGGCCCCTTGAAGAGGCAGAAAAGGTGGTGAGAGGGAAGGGGAGGTGGGAACACTTGACATAACTTTTATTGAAATATATCCTATATAAGTGGACCTGTGCAGTTCAAACCCTTTGGTGTTTGAGGGCCCACTGTAGTTACCTTTCCTAGGATTTGCTGATGGATTGAGTGCTGGGGAGTGAGGTCAAGAGAAGAGTGAATTCTGACCATGCGGGTCTCCCCTGGATGGCACCTAGGATGGAGTGATCATTGGCTGAGATGGTAGAGAATGTATGGGAGGGGCAAATGTGGGGTGGTGGAGAAGAGCAGCAATTGGCTTTGATAATGTTCTTTCTGTACCTTTGTCTTTTTCATGGCTCACTGCTTCCCAGAGCCATAAACTCAATCTGCAAGCACGGACTCAGTTATTCTTCGAGATTTTTATCAACCAAAGATGGCTAGAGCTGGAAAAGGCCCCTCAAGGTAAATCCTTGTAAATGAAGGCTGAATTTCAGACATATGGTTTAAAAGGTTGAAGGCTTAGCAGTAAAACTGTAATTAAAATTTTTTAAATAATTTTTTAATGTAACAAAATTTATGTGGGTATGAAGGGGACTTCAACTTCAGTAAGATTTTCTTTTACTGAAATAAACTGAAGCAATCAGTGATTATAGCTTACTCTTTTGTCAGCACAAAGTTATGTTTTAATTCTGCGTGGTATAGTTCTTTTTAAAAAAAGCTTCATCGAGATGTAATTTATATATTGTGGAAAGATGGCCGAATAGGAACAGCTCTGGAGTGAAGTTCCCAGTGAGAATGCAGAGGGTGAGTGATCACCGCATTTCCAAACGAGTTTTTGCCCACAAACCAGGAGATTCCCGTGCGGAAAAGCACCACGAGTCTCCAACAGAGCTGTTTCAGCCGGTGCAGTGGGTGTCCACACAAAACCTCACACAAATCTGGGTGGCCATTTCAACTGGTGCCTGGAACACCTGGGAGACAGGGTCACGTGACCCATTCAACTGAAAAAAAGGGGGCTGAAACGGAGCCAGGTGATCTGGCTTGGTAGGTCCCACCCCCACAAAGAACAGCAATCTGAAATGCTCTGGATTGAGAGTTTCACAGCAAGCACAGCTGGACCTGGGACAGTCCAGCTCTGTGGGGGGAAGGGCAGAGAAGGCCTTCAAAAAAATTCAACAGCCCTTTATGCTAAAAACTCTCAATAAACTAGGTATCAATAGAATGTATCTCAAAATGATAAAAGCTATTTATGACAAACCCACAGCCAATATCATACTATATGGGCAAAAACTGGAAGCATTCCCTTTGAAATCTGGCACTAGACAAGGATGCTCTCTCTCACCACTCCTATTCAATATAGTATTAGAAGTTCTAGCCAGAGCAATCAGGCAAGAAAAAGAAATAAAGGGTATTCAAATAGGAAAGGAGGAAGTCAAATTATCTCTATTGGCAGATGACATGATTGTATATTTAGAAGACCCTATCGTCTCAGCCCAAAATCTCCTGAAACTGATAAGCAAATTCAGCAAAGTCTCAGGATACAAAATCAATGTGCAAAAATCACAGGCATTCCTATACGCCAATAACAGAGTTAAAGAGAGCCAAATCAAGAACGAACTGCTATTCACAACTGCTACAAAGAGAATAAAATACATGTGTATATATATATATACATATATATATATATATACATACATATGTATAATACCTATATATATATAAAAGAAAAAAGTTATATATTGTGAAAGGAAAATAAATATTGGGGCCGCAGTATCACTAATCCAAAGGGAGAAGTCAGGCTGGGAACTGCTTAGGGCGAAATTGCCTCTGATTCTATCAGCCATTCCTCTGCTCACTGAGATAAATACATATCTGATTGCCTCCTTTGGAGAGGCTAATCAGAAACTCGGAAGAATGCAACAATTTGTCTCTTATCTGCCTATTACCTGGAAGCCCCCTACCTACTTCGAGTCATTGTGTGTTTGCTTGGAGTCCTGCCTTTCCAGACTGAACCAGTGTTCATCTTACATATGTTGAATGATGGCTCATGTGTCCCTAAAATGTATAAAAGCAAGCTGTGCTCTGACCACCTTGGACACATGTTGTCAGGACCCCCTGAGGCTATGTCATGGGTGCAGGTCCTCAACCTTGGCAAAATAAACTTTCTAAATTAACTGAGGCCTGTCTCAGATATTCAGCATTCACAATATCATACAACTCACCCATTTGAAGTGTACACTTCCATGGTTTTTAGTATATTCACAGATATATGCCACCATCAACAAAATCAAATTTAGAGTATTTTTGTCATCTCACATAAAACCCCATACACTTTAGGTCTCACCCACTCCATCTGCCCCGATGCCTTCTACCCCAGACGACCACTGACCTGCTTTCTGTTTCTATGTATTTTCTACTGTGGACAGTTCACAACGATGGGGTCATAGATTATGTGGTCTTTTTGGGACTGGCTTCTTGTGCTTTGCATAATGTTTTCCAGTCATTTTAGACACCATCCATGTTGCTGCCTGTAATAGTGCTTTATTCTTTTTTGTGGCTGGTATCGTTCTTTATACTTTGCTGTAGTTTTGAAAGAGTCACCGCTTGGCAGGATCATCTAATGTGGTTATGTTGAAAGTGTGTTCTTATTTGTGAGAGCTAAAGAAAGTGTTGAAGGGGAATGGGAGTGTGGGTGGTTGGGAAACGCTTCCACGTGGCGGGGACATTTGGGCAGAGATCTGAAAGAGGTGGGAGTACCTGGGAGGTGGTGTTCCAGGCAGTTGGGATGGGAGGTCTAAAGATCCTGTGTTAGATTAAGGAATGTCAAGGTGGGCAGTGAACAAGGAGGAAATAGAGGGAAGTGAGACCCGAGGGATACAGAGCTGGGGTGGGCTATGGAGATGACTCAGGTCCTTGCAGACTATCGAAGCGAATTTAGATTTCGTTATGGGTGAAATGGGAAGCATGGAATGCCGAAGTAGCTTAACTGACATACAAGTTCAAGGACCTCTCTGGCCACTGGTTGAAAATGGACCATAAGCGCCAGGGGACAGAGGCAGAGAGTCCAGATTGGGAAGAGCGGGTGTGACCATGAATTGGACTCAAGCACTGGGAGTGACAAACAGAGTTGGGATCCATTTCAAAAATAGTGCTCACAGGATTTGCTGATGATTGAAGTTGGGGAGTGAGGGCAGAAGAATGAAGGACCTCCCCTTCGTGGCCCATAGGATGGGGTGGGCATTGACGGGGATGGTAGAGACTTGGGAGGGATACCTTCAGGGTGGTTGGGGGGAAGAGTGTGATTGGGTCTTGATGATGGTTTCTCTCTCCCTTTGTTTTTTTGTTTTTGTTTTTTCATTTCAAAGGCTCTAGTTCTGATTTGAGTCTCCACTAATGAGTCACTTCTCCCAGGAAGCTTTCACCCATTCTCTCTGAAACTGGGCTGGGGTCTTGCTGGAGCCAAACACTTTGTGTTTCCCTGTGCCCTGGCTCACCGTGCTGTTACTACCCAGAGTAGGCAGGACACACCAGGCTGGCTCTCTGCCCTGGCTGGCTGAGACCGCCGTTGAACACTGCACCTCCCTGTTGGGACGACAGAGGCTCACTCTTAGTTTGGTGGCAGGCGTCTCTGCCCATGTAACCTGGAGGCACTTTCCTTTCTCTGAAAAATTTCTTCTGAAATTTTTGAATTCAATGTTTACGACAAGAATGAAGCAATGAACAATCCCCACTGTGTTTCTGAGTTACCGGATGCTTCCCTCCCACACTTCCCGAGCCTTTTCCCTATTTTCAAGCCCCCTTTGGACAAAGACATGTATACATATAGCAAGTGACATTGGGTCCTGATTACAGTGAAACTTACAGGTCCTTGTTATTAATGAGTAAAAATAAGGCGATGAAAATGAGAGAGGAAGGTTTATCTTTGTTTTAAGAGTTAAAAAAAAAATCTCCTGGGAACTTCAGTGCATGACTGCAATAAATGGTTGTAAATTTTCCCAAGCACAAATCAGTATCTTAAGGTGACAAAATGCTGGCTCTAGTGACATATCATATTTAATATTGGGGTGACAGTTAAAATGGCATCTTCTATATTTGCTATTTTTTTCCAAGTTAGGGCTTCAAAGGGAATAGCTAAGGAGACAAGAAACATTTATCATCTGTGATTTTCGCTTCCTTTGAAAGGTTAATATCGCTATGGTGTTCCAAGAAAAAAAACTGCAAACATATGTGTTTTAAATATGCATTTGTCTTAAAGTGACTAAAATCCCATGCCACTGGACCCTTTGTTTTCCATGAAAACCCTCATGCAAGATTCTGTCATTGTAGTGTGGCAGCTATGCTAAAAAAGAGATGTCGCATTTTCAATTTCATCAAGTGGGATTCTTGTTTTTGTGTGTGACCCAATTTCCCTCTCCTACAAAGCCCTTTCAGAAGTTCTTTTACGATCACACGTAATACAGTCCTGGGTTTTGTTAATACAAGTATGACGTCAAGGTGACTGTGGTCCCTGGAATGAATCTGGTCCTAGTGCCGTTGGAGACGCAAGACCCTGAGGGATTGGAAGGTCACTCAGGGACCCTTAAGCAGGTTTGGAAGCCTTTGTGTATAAAACAGAGCTGAGCACAGTGGGGCATTATGGAGAGGACTTAAAATGGGGCCTGGGAGCTGTTTACAGACACCTAAAAGGATTTGAGCAGGAGGAAGTATTTTTTCTCCCCATCACATCAGAAGGTAGGGTTAGGAATAGCTGGGCAAAGAGCCATCAGAGGTGGCTTAGGAGTTTGGTCTGTGTACCAGGCAGACCCATGTCCAAATCCCAACTTCACTTTCATCCACTTGGACCTGTGTTCGAATCCCAACGGTACTGTTGCGTTCTTCCATTCAGTGGCTCTTGGTGGGGGATCTCTTTTGAGCCAGGTGTGTTTTCAGGCATAGAAAATACAGCGGATATAGGATGGAGAAGCTTCCTTCCCCAGGAAGCTTACATCTTAGTGGGAAGGCAAACGACAAACCCATATTCTGATGTCTAGAAGGTTGCATAGCAATTAAAACAGAGAGGAAAATGGGTGTGTGGAGTGGAAGAGACAACTGTGTACAGGATGCTAAGGCTGCTCTGCAAGGGGCCGCGTGTGGGCTGAGACCTGAGTGATGAAAAAGATGTGGCCACATGAACACCAAGGCGGAGGGCATCCCGGGCAGTGGCAGGGCCCCAGCAAAGATGCTGCGGTGGGAACAAGCCTGGCAGTGGGTTCGAGGAACAGAGAGGGCTGAGTCAATGGCAGAGGTAAAATTCCAACCTGGCTCCATCCAATTTCACAGTTGAAACTGTTAACCACAGAGCTGAGCTGCACATACTGGGGGAACCAGAGGGTGCGTTCGTATGCAGGGGTCAGACATTTCATTGCTCAGGTTTTGGGGAGAAGATCAGGTTCTTGTAAACTAGTAGCCTGTGGCTTTAAAAACATGCAGCATCTGTGCTTCTCCTGAAAGGGCTTTCTTATATAGTTAAGAAACTTGGCTGGCACAGTGGCTCACGCCTGTAATCCCAGCACTTTGGGAGGCCGAGGCAGGTGGATCATGAGTTCGGGAGATCGAGACCATCCTGGCTAACATGGTGAAACTCCATCTCTACTAAAAATACAAAAAGAATTAGCCAGGCATGGTGGCATGTGCCTGTAGTTCCAGCTACTTGGGAGGCTGAGGCAGGAGAATCACTTGAACCTGGAAGGCGGAGGTTACAGGGAGCTGAGATCGCACCACTGAACTCCAGCTTGACAACAGGGCAAGACTCTGTCTCAAACACTTTAAAAGCTAAAACTAAAACAAATATAGTCAAAATCCAATAGATAAATTAAAAAAAAAAAAAAAAAAAAGAAAAGAAACTTGGGTGGAAATCCCATTGTGTTACTTCCTTTTGATGGGTCCTTCTAGGTCATGGATGATAATGAAGATGATGACGATGGTGACACTGATGATGACAACTGTAACCATGGTAACAGCTTCTCTGGGAACTTGCTATCCACCTGGCACTCTGTGTATTATCTCCCTGAATTCCTGTGTTCCCTTTCTGATTATTCTGATAACACTGAAGCTTAGAAAGGGTAAGTGACTTGCCCAAGGTCACACAACATCAGTATGGCTTCTGGAATCGTGCTTGTCACTAGTTTTCTGAACTGCAAATCAGGAGGATGAGTTCAAAAGTCGAGTTTAGAAACTCACTCTTCCCAAGACACCATTGCCTGTACTATCTATGCGTGATTAACATAATAAAAAAACTCAGGACATGATTTCTGTCCTGAATAAAATATTCACCCAGCAAGGCTCTGCATGGGGGTGATGGTCAGAAGCACACATGGGCATAGCTGGGGGGAAGAGTGACTTCTAGGTAGGAGAATTCTTTAAAGCATTGCCTTTTCATAAAATAGTTTGATCTTTAATTTTGCAGAGTATATGCCTTGGAGTGAAAAACAAAATGCTCTATTTGAAGAAATCTTTTTTTTTTTCTTTTCCCTGATATCTAATTTTGGAGAAAGAGCCCTAGCAGGGGATAGAGTCTAATCTTTGTTCTGTGCTCAAACAAGTTATGAATTGGAGAGACTTCTCCTCCTGGGAATCAGTGGCTTTCTGCTTTGTAAACTAGAGTTGAGAAACCAGAGCTGGGCCAGCTGAGGGCCAAGGTCTGTCTCAACTTCAAGGCTTTTTTTTTTTTTAAGAGATAGGATCTCACTCTGTCACCCCAGCTGGATTGCAGTGGCATGATGGTAGCTCACTGCAGCCTCAAACTCCTGAGCTCAGGCAGCCTTTCCACCTCAGCCTCTGAAGGAGCTGGGATTACAAGCATGAGCCATTGTGCCCCGTCCAGGGGTCTTTGATTCTAGGGTGGAGTTGGGCCCCTTAGACCCAGGCGTGGCACCTGAGAGGCACTTATCTGTGTTTTGTCTTGAACGTCTTTGTCTTGATTTAATCCAGTCAAAAACTCAGGCTGCTGGCGGGAGTACCTTATGCATTCATTGGAGAGTGAGGTTGACTCCCACTGTGCGCTCTTTATCTTCGTGACTGCATTCTGGCTCCCGAGGAAGAGATGGATTGTCTGGGAGGCACACTGCAGCTCAGAAGCCTGCAGCCATCCATCACTGCGACACCTTCTTTATGGGCGGAATGACTTTGGTGATGCTCGCGTCAATGTCAGCCTGGGGCTTTGGTGCTAGCTCTGAGCCTGACATCTGGGGGCACTTTGAGCAGCTGCTAAAGATCTACTCATGGTTAATAAAGGGATCACATGAATGAGATAAAATATGTGAACTAATTGGGAAGAAGCTGGGGAGTCTAGCCACAGGGGGTTGGCAGAGGAAAGGGATGGGGGCCGGGAAGTGTTTGATATTTTCCAGGAAAAGATCCAAAGCAGAGAAGGGAGAGAATTAAACTAACAGGTATAATGTATTAGCATTTGCTAGAACCAGACGTTGTGCTAAATGCTTTGTGTGGGCCATTTTCATTAAATCCTCATAGCAACCGCCTGAAGTAGGTATTACTGTTATATCCATTTGATAGATGTGGAAGCTGAGGCACTGGCTGTTTGAGTCACTTCCTCCTTGGTCACAATCTTGGCTGGGTGGAGCCAGAATTTGAACTCAGGCAATCAGACTTCAGAGTCTACCTCTTAACCATTTCCCCCTCCTGTTCCCTTAGGTCCGCCTCCCTGTATATTATATAGCCACACTGTTTGCCTTATGACTTTGCTATGCATCTCAATAGAGAGAGGGAACACCCTGCCCTCTATCCCTACCATTTCATGTTGGACTTGATCAGGAGTCAGATGTGGCCAATCAAGTGTTGGTGGATGTGATTCAATTACAGGCTTTAAATTGCGGGCATGAGTTAGCTCCGAGTCTTCTGTTTCTGCTGTTATGAAAAGGACAGGCCCCAGGGAAGCTGCTTCTCCATCCAGTAGACCTGAACCCAACCTGCAGCCTGAAGCCAGAGTGAGCTACCAGCAGAGTGTACCCTACTTATAGACCCAAAAATGAGAAATAATTGCTTCTTGTAAGCCACTGGGCTTGGGTATTGTCACATGTCATTATTACATTGGGACACAATGGGATCCCTGATACAACAGGATCTGCTAAACCATTTCCCCTTCCTCCCTTTCTCTTGTCTCCTGAGATGTTCACTGAGCATCTACTTTGTGACAGGTGCTGTGCTAGGGCTGGGGAAACAGTCACAGACCCAGTCCTCATAAATCCCAGTCTTATGAGGAAGTTTGTTAATAGACAAAGTGCTATACTTGAAATATAAGAACAGCATAAGAGTCATTGACTTAGCCATTGGAGAAGGTTTTACTAAGAAATCCATGAATTCTCATATCATCACCATGAGACAGGCACCAGTTTTGTCCCCATTTTATAGATGAGGAAATAGAGACCTAGAGGAGTGAGTTAGGTCACGGTAACACAGCTAGTAAATTCGATTCAAACTGAGGCAGTCTGGTTTGGGCCGGTGCTCACAATCAATCATCAGCAATATGGGTTTGTTGCTAAATGTTTGACATTGAAATATTTTACAAAGGTAGGAACATTTGGCCTGGGTTTTGCAGGATTCATAGGAGTTTACCAAAGCTGATATTCTGAAGGAAGTGCTGGATTTAATAATCTCTGAATCCCTGGTTATCCTGTAATAGCCACTCAGTCTTGGGTTGGAGAGAGAAAACTCCAGGGGTCCTTAGAGGGTCTTGGACTGACCCCTCATGGCCTGTCAAGATAATGCCCACAGATCTGCCCCAAGGCCCTGTGGGTCCTGGTTTTATACCTCCAGTGTCTTACCCACCTCCTCCCACCCCTACAAGTCTGTCTTATGTATCTGGACGTGAGTAAAACAAGAAGCATTTTCCCCAGGTTCCCAGTAAAATCTTGTGGTCAGAGCATCTGTGTACACAGTCCTTGGTTTTTCTCCTGATTAAATAATGAAGTGTCATTTATCTCTGTTCGTGCTGGAAGAATTCAATTTTGCCAATTAATGTTAGTGAATTGCAAAATCTAAGGAAATGATAGTTTCTGCGAAATAAAAACAGTCACCACATTTTTATTACACAACTGTAATAGTCCAAGTACATGGCTATGATTGGATTTATAAACTGTAAACATAAATTAATAATTCTCCCTCCAAATAGCAACGCAGCTTCTCTGACATGTTTTAATTGCTGTGCTTTGCTGTGTGGGAAAACCTGGCTGGGTGTGACTGCAGCAAATTGCCTCTTTGGGAACTGCCAATGTTTTTCAGCCAGAGGGGTGTGTGTGTGTGTGTGTGTGTGTGTGTGTGTGCATGCATGTGTGTGTGCACAGACACATGCTTTTTTCTAGAAAGGTGCTGAGTTGAGGCTCAGCATCACAGACTCAGGGAAGATTAAACTAGAAGCAATCATGCCTTATACCAGTGTCTGGACTTCCCTGTTATCCAGACTGATGAGAGAAGATAAAGGGCGTGGATAATCAAAAACATGGAGAATCCCCAGTGATTTTCACATATGTGCGTGTATTTGGCCCCTAGCATATTAAAATTAATTCTTATATGTAGCTTAGACTGAGCTATTTCAGGACCAAAAATCATGATGCAAATGGTCATAATTACATTTTCTGATTGGTGAATGTATTCATATAAGACACCTTACAAAGGTGTACAGCTTAAGTTTTTCTTTTTGGAATAGAGTCTTGCTGTATTGCCCAGGCTGGAGTGCAGTGATGTGATCTTGGCTCACTGCAACCTCCACTTTCCTGGTTCAAGCAATTCTCCTGCCTCAGCCTCCCAAGTAGCTGGGACTACAGGCACGTATCACCAGGCCTGACTAATTTTTTTTTTTTTTTTGTATTTTTTTTTTTAGTAGAGATGGGGTTTCACCATGTTGGCCAGGCTGGTCTCAAACTACTGACCTCAGGGGATCCACCTGCCTCAGCCTTCCAAAGTGCTGGGATTACAGATGTGAGCCGTCATGCTCAGCCAAGTTTTACATTTAATAACTCATATGTACAAGAAAGGATAAGTTATTAGCTAGTTTACTTTCACTTATATGAATGGGGTACAATTCTCAGCTTTTTAAACATATTAAATCCATGAATTCTCATATCATCACCATGAGACAGGCATCATTTTAATCCTCATTTTATAGATGAGGAAATAGAGACCCGGAAGGGATGAGTTAGTTGGCCACAGTAACACGGCAAGTAAATTTGATTCAAACTCAGGCAGTCTGGCTTGGACTGGAGCTCACAATCAATCACCAGCAATATGCGTTTGTTGCTAAATGTTTGACATTGGAATGGTTCCAAAATCTGGGGAGTCATGAATATATCCTTTTTTTTTCTGAAAGGCTCACTTAAAAATTTTCTAAAATGATTTCTAAATTAAAAGTTTATATAAAAAATAGATAATGAAAAACAGATACTTTTTCTAAATAAAATTTTTTGGGTGAATAATTTTAGATTTGCAGAAAGTTTACAAAAATACTAAAGAGAATTCCTCCACACCCTTTACCCAGTTCCCTGTTTCCCCTAACATTAATATCTTACATTCCCATGGTATATTTATCAAAACTAAGAAACCAGCATTGTACATTACTATCACATAAACTCAAGGCTTTATTTAAGTTTCACCGGTTTTTCCATTAATGTCCTCTTTTTGTTTCAAGGTCCCATTTAGGACCCCACATTATATATTTTTTTCATTTAAAAATATTCATCAAGTCTAGTAGGGTCTGGTACAAAGTCAGTAGTCATTCATTCATTGGACCAATGTTTGCTGAATCTTTGCTTTATGCCTGGCTTAGTTCTAGACCTTGTGGGCATAGCTATGGCAGGCTAATATTTTCTGAATGATCATTTTAATGGTAAGAATAATAGCAAATCATTCATTGAGTACCTGGTATGTGGCAGGCACTGGTCATGAAGGCCCTGTGATCATTTGATTGATATTATGACTCAAAGAGGTTCCTGAGGTTCAGAAAGGTAGACTGACTTTCCTAAGCCACATATCTGGTTAGTGGCAGGTTCGTATTCTAACTCAGGGCTGTCTGCCTCTGAGGCTGACTCCCTTATTTTTTGAAAATGAATGAATGGATGGATGAATCCTTAAAGGAAACTGTCAGAGACAAAAGATGTGTTGGATAAGAAAAGAAAGCCAGTCTGAAGTCAAGCAAAGAAAGATAAGATTACCAAAAATACCTCCATGCCTTTGGAAAAATGGAAATAGCCGGCACCAGTCCTTTTTAAAAACGTAGACATTTCTCTCTCTGAGAACTAGTATAGAGTAGATGCATAAAATGTAAAAGAAAATATAAAAGAAACAGCAATGAATGATCGCCAGACTCACAGGAGCAAAGGCAGCTGTTGCCTCTCTGCCAGATAAATTGTGACAAAGAGTAAAGTGAGGTTGAGTGTCTGTAAGGACAAAGTGTGCCTTGGATTTTCTGTGAGCCTCCACTGGGAAGTTGGAGGTCGGGGGGTGTGAAGAGCCGCCACCTTGAGATGGTGCTCTCCAAAGAAGTGTCTGGAAAGAGATGGCTGGAAAAGGCCATAGGGGTAGATAAGCCTGCCACTCTCTACAGGCAAACACTTACCTGTAAATTTAATGTCATTGTGATTTTGCCAAAGTCTATGAAATTCCTATATGTAAAACAAACGAACACGGGCAACAGACATGGCTGGAAGATCTTCACTGATACCCAAGAGGATATGGGATTAGTGGAGAACACGTTCTCTCTTTCCAAATCTTACTTTCCTCTCATGCTGGACTCTCACTGGTCTGTCCAGATAGGCAGTTTCATGTGACTATGACTTTTATTATTGTTATTTGAGACAGAGTCTTGCTCTGTCACCCAGGGTGGAGTGCCGTGGCGTGATCTCGGCTCACTGCAACCTCTGCCTCCTGGGTTCGAGCGCCTCAGCCGCCTGAGTAGCTGGGACTATAGGCACGTGCTACCACGCCAGCCTAATTTTTTGTATATTTAGTAGAGATGCTGTTTCACCATGTTAGCTAGGATGGCCTTGATCTCCTGTCCTTGTGATCCGCCCACCTCGGCCTCCCAAAGTGCCGGGATTACAGGCGTGAGCCACTGCTCCCAGCCGTGACTGTGACTTTTGTTTACTGTTTCTCACTTTCTCTTTCTCTCTGCTTGTTGCAACCATTTGTACCCTTTAAGATCCAACGTTGGAAGGGGTTCCTCTGACCACTGGAGTCCCAGGCCTTGTATTTTCTCCTTGGGCAAGACTCACTCTATTCAGTTGGGTTGTGTTTACTTGTCCATCTCCTCCAAGTGACTGAGAGCTCTTTGAAGGTGGAAACTGGGTCTTACTCATCAATCTAACCCCTAACCCCAGTGCAGGTTCAGTGAGTGTTTTTACCATGAGATGAAATGAAATTGAATTACTATAATCATAAGCCTACAGGGCCGGGCATGGTGGCTCATGCCTATAATCCCAGCACATTGGGAGGCAAAGGAGGGTGGATCACCTGAGGTCAGGAGTTCCAGACCAGCCTGGCCAACATGGAAAAACCCTGTCTCTGCTAAATATAGAAAAATTAGCTGGGTGTGGTGGCAGGTGCCTGTAATCCCAGCTACTTGGGAGGCAGAAGAATTGCATGAACCCAGGAGGCGGAGGTTGCAGTGAGCCAAGATCGTGCCATTACACTTCAGCCTGTGCAGCAAGAGCAAAACTCCATAATCATCATAATAATAACGTTAATAGGCCTTCAGAACTTACTAAGCATTTTACATATATTGTGTTGTCCTATCTTCCTAACAAGCTGAACGATTTTAATTCTCATTTTATGATGCAGAAAGTGATGCAAGAGACTTGTGTAAGGTGACACAACTGGGAAGGGCAGAAACTGGGATTCAAACCCCGGCAGTCTGACAACTGAGCCTGTGATCTTGACTGCTGTCTCATGCCGCCACCATCCTACTTAACAGAACTTTGGCTGTTTTCCAAGAACCTGGCCTTTGGGGATGCCACATGATGGCTTAGAACTGTGGGAGTGAAGAGGTGGGAGAGCTGGTGCACCGGTCTCCAGCTCACTGCTGGGAGGTTGCGTTTCCAGCAGAGAATTCCAGGGCTGGCCTGTAAGCAACAAACACATGTGTAGGTTCACCTTGAATTAAGAAAATCCATGCTACAAATATTACAGTTTACAGCACTGGGTAGTAGTCCGAACATGAACTTCGTAGCTTGGTTTGAATTTAATAGCTGACCAAGCCACTACTGACTGAAGCTTTGGGTAAGCCACTTCACACCTGTGAGCCCCAGATATCCCATTTGTAGAATGGGGATAATTGCTTTTACATCCTAGTGTGTGTGTGTGAGTGTGTGTAGAATCAGATAAATTATTTAATATGCATATATCATCAGCAAACTCGAATATATATAATAGAATGTATACATATGATTTGTATATATAGTTACATATCTGGTATGTGTATCTTAGCCTAGTATTTATACTGTATATTCTAGTTTCCTTATAATTTTTATTTTTATAGATTTAGGGGATACAAGTACAGTTTGGTTATATGGATATTTTATGTAGTGGTGAAGTCTGGGCATTTAATGTACCTATCACTTGAATAGTGAACATTGTACTCAATAGGTAATTTTTCAAACCTTACCTCCCTCCCACTCTTCCACCTTTTGGAGTCTCCAAGGTCTGGTTTTCCACTGTGTATGTCCATGTGTACCTATTGTTTAGCTCCACTTGTAAGTAAGAACGTACACTATTTGACTTTCTGTTTCTGAACTGCTTCACTTAGGATAATGGCCTTCAATTCTATCCTTGTTGCTGCAAAAGATATGATTTCATTCTTTTTAATGGCTGAGTAGTATTCCATGGTGAGTCTGTGTACACACTTAGCCTATGTCGATTTCATGACTTTGCTATTGTGAATAGGGCTGTGATGAACATATAGCACAGGTGTTTGTTTTTTATCAAATAACTTCTTTTCCTTTGGGGAGATAACCAGCAGTGGGATTGCTGGGTCAAGCTGCTCTGACTGTGTAAGATGGTATCTCGTCGATTTTTAATTTGTATTTCTCTGATGATTAGTGATGTTGAGCATTTTTACCTATGTTTGTCGGCCACTTGTATATCTTTTTTTGAAAAATGTCCATTCATGTCCTTTGCTCACTTTTTAACGGTGTTATTTTTTTTTTTCCTTGATGAGGTGTTTGAGTTCCTTGTAGATTCTGGATATTAGTACTTTGTCAGATGAATAGTTTGCAAATATTTTCTCCCATTGTGTAGATTGTCTGTTTGTTGGTTATTTCTTTTGCTGTACAGAAGCTTTTTAGTTTATGTCTCATTTGTTTTTGTTTTTGTTGTATTTGCTTTTGAGGACTTAGTCATAAGTTCTTTGGCCTAGGCCAATGTCCAGAAGAGTTTTTCCTAGATTTTCTTAAAAACTTTTTAGAGTTTCAGGTCTTAAATTTAAGTCTTTGACCCATCTTGAGTTAATTTTTGTGTATATTGAGAGATATGGGTCCAGAGTTATTCTTCTGTAAATGGCTATCCAATTTTCTTAACACCATTTATTGAGTAGAGTGTCTTTCCTCAGTGTATATTTTTGTTGACTTTGTTAAAGATCAGTTGATTGTAGGTAGGTGGCTTTATTTCTGGGTTCTGTATTCTGTTCCATTGACCTATGTGTCTATTTTTATGCCAGTACCATGCTGTTTTAGTTCTTATACACTTGTAGTATAATTTGAAGTCAGGTAATGTGATGTTTCCAGTTTTGTTATTTTTGCTTAGGAGTGTTTGGCTATTCAGACTCTTTTCTGGTTCCATATGAATTTTAGGACTTTTTTTCTAATTAAAATATAAAAAATAATGTTGACAATTTAATAGAAATTGCATTGAATCTGTAGATTGTTTTGGGCAGTATGGTCATTTTAACAATATTGGTTCTTCCAGTCCACGAGCATGAAAGGTTTTTTCTGTTTGTGTCATCTATAATTTCTTGAATCAGTGTTTTACTGCTGTCTTGTGCTGCCACCATCCTACTTAACAAAACTTTGGCTGTTTTCCAAGAACCTGGCATGGTTTTATAGTTTGTGTGCATAGAGATGCTCATAGTAGTCTCTGATTATCTTTCAACTCCTTGGTTAAATGCACTCTAGGTATTTTCTTTTTACCTCTTATAAGTGGGATTGAGTTCTTGATTTGGCTCTCAGCTTGATCATTATTGGTATGTAGAGATGCTACAAATTTTTTTACATTAATTTTGTACCCTGAAACTTTACCGAAGTCACTTATCAAATCTAGGAATCTTTTGGAGGAGTCTTTAGGGTTTTCTAGGTGTAAGATTATATTATCAGTAAACAGAGATAATTTGATTTCCTCTTTTCCAATTTGGATGCTTTTTATTTCTTTTTCATGCATGATTTCTATAGCTAGAACTTCCAGTTTAAGTCCTGGGCATTCAGGCAGAAGTCTGCTGCAGAGGTGGAGCCCTCATAGATAAGCTCTACTAGGGCAGTGCAGAGGAAAATGTGGCATTGGAGTCCTCATACAGAATCCCCACTGGGGAACTGCCTAGTGAAGCTCTGGAAAGAGTACCACCCTTGCAGCAGGCTTCTGCCTGGACACCCAGGACTTTCCATACATCCTTTGAAATCTAGGTAGAGGAAGCCAAACCTCCTTCACTCTTGTACTCTGTGTACCTACTGGCTTAACAACATGTAGAAGTTGCCAAGGCCTATAGCTTGCATGTTCTGCAGCATGAGGTGTGCTTGGGGCCCTTTGAACAACAGCTACAGCTGGAGCAGCAGGAATGTGGAGAGTATCCTCTTGGAGTGGCACAGGGCATTGGAGCCCCAAGCCTTGCCCACAAAACCATTCTTTCCTCCTAGGCCTCTGGCTTATGATCTCTAGGCTGCCTTGCAGATCTTTGGAGTGCCACCCAGGCCTTTCCCCATTGTCTTGGCCATCAGCACCTAGCGCTTTTTTAGTAATGCCGATATCTCTAGCAAGTGGTTGTTCCACAGCTCCCTTGTATTCCTCTTCTGATAATGCTTTGTATTTCTCTGCCATTTAGCCAGGCTGCAGTTTTTTAGAACTTTTATGTTCTGCTTCCCCTTTGAATAAAAATTCTAGCTTTAAGTCATTTCTTTGCTCCTGCCTCTGAGTGTAGGCCACATTTTGAATGCTTTGCTGCTTAGAATTTTTTTCCACCAGATGCCCTAAGACATCACTCTTAAGTTCAGTCTTCCACAGATCCCTAGGGCATGAGCCCAATTTCTTTGCTAAGGCATAATAAGAGTGACCTTTGCTCAACTTCCTAATAAGTTCTTCGTTTCCATCTGAAACCTTGTCAGTCTGGACCTAATTGTCCATATCACTATCAGCATTTTTGTCACCGTTTAACCAGTCTCTAAGAAGTTCCAAATTTTCCCTCATCTTTCCATCTTCTTCTGAGCCCTCCAAACTCTTCCAGACTCTGCCTGCTACCCAGTTCCAAAGTCACTTACATATTTCCCGGCATCTTTATAGCAGAGCCCCACTCCCATGTTAGGCTATTCTTGCACTGTTGTGAACAAATACCTTAGACCAGGTAATTTATAAAGAAAAGGGGTATAATTGGCTCACAATCCATGAGCTATACAAGCATGGTGATGTCATCTGCTTGGCTTCTGGGGAGGCCTCAGGAAGCTTTCACTTATGGAAGAAGGCAAAGAAACAGCTTGCACAGAATTTGGTGAGGGTGGGAGCAAGAGGGTGGTGGGGGAGATGCCTCACACTTTAAACACTCATTCACTATAGCGAGAATAGTGCCAAGAGTGTGGTGCTACACCATTCATGAGAAACCTGCCTTGTGATCCAATTGCCTCCCACCAGGTCCCACCTCCAACAGTGGGGATTAAAATTTAATATGAGATTTAGAGGGAAAAGCATCCAAACTATATCAGGGATACTGGCCTGTAGTTTTCTTTTTATGTTGTGTCCTTACATGGCTTTGGTATCTCGGTGTTACTGGCTTCATAGAATGAGTTAGGGAGGATTCTCTCTTCCTCATTCTTTTGGAACAGTTTCAGTAAGATTGGTACCAGTTCATCTTTGTACATCTGATAAAATTCAGCTGTGAATCCATCTGCTCCTAGGAGTTTTTCTGTTGGGAGATTTTTTTTTTTTTGATTACTGATTTAATTTCACACTTGTTATTGGTCTTTTCAGAATTTCTATTTCTTTCTGGTTCAATCTTGGGAGGTTGTATGTTTCTATGAATTTATGCATTTCTTCTGATTTTCTAGTTTGTGTGCATAGAGATGCTCATAGTAGTCTCTGATGATCTTTTGTCTTCCTGTGGTGTCAGTTGTAATGTTACCTTTATCATTTTTGATTGTGTTTATTTGAATCTTCTCTCTTCAGTTCTAGTTTTCTGATGACATATACAGATCACATAATTTACCAGAGAAACAGAATACATGAAAAAGAATCAATGACAACTCTAAAATTGAAAAAATGACTGTAACTGAAATTAAGTCAATATACAGGTTAGACACAGCAGAAGAGATTAGTGAACTGGAAAATTAATAGGAAAAAATATGTAGTGCCTTGTATATGATAGGGGTTGAAAAAATTTTGGCTGCTACCCTTACTGGGATGTTACTTGGGCTTCATTTTTTAAAACTTTACAGTGAGCTGTTGCAAAGATTCTTAAATAAAATTAATTTAAAATATCTGAAGAATATGAATTCTATTTGTACCTAAAAGTTCTGAAATGTGTCTATAATATTAAATGGGAAAAATCTGTGCTGGGCATGGTGGCTCACACCTGTAATCCCAGCACTTTGAAAGGCCAAAGCAGGAGAATCACCTGAGGTCAGGAGTTCAAGACCAGCCTGGCCAACATGGTGAAACCACATTTCTACTAAAAATACAAAAATTAGCCAGGCATGGTGGCATGCACCTGTAATCCCAGCTACTCGGGACACTGAGGTGGGACAATCTTTTGAATCTGGGAGGTGGAGGTTGCAGTGAGCCGAGATTGCACCACTGCACTCCAGCCTGGGTAACAGAGCAAGACTACATCTCAAAAAAAAACAAACAAACAAAACAAACAAACAAAAAAAACAAAACAACCAGGGAAATATCTGCATAATCAATGACTGCTACATAGAAAAGACTAGTCTCTTTCATACCTCCTCACACATTCTTTCAAACAGTTCACTTTCCTTTATCAAATATTTATTGAGTATCTACTGTGTGCTGGAGATGAATAGGAAACAGCTCAGGAATCCTGTGGTCCTCAGCTACATGTGGTCTCCCACGCCATGTCTCACATTTAGTTTGGACAGGCCTCCTCTCTGCTTACCTCTCACATCAGCAACCCCATACCTTGGCAAGTCAAGTCAGGAGTAGTGATTTTTTTGACAGGTGCCCAAGTAAAGCAAATGGGATTGGTGGATTCTATCCCAGGAAGCATCCTCCCCTGTGGGCTCTTTATCCTGAAGTTTCAGCAGTAAGTAGCACTTTAGAACACACACAGCTGTGTTTCAGATTTTCTCTCTGGTAACAGAAGAGAAAATTGTTGCAGAAAAATGTTCCTTTTGACACCAAGTGGAAAACCTGGCCCCAAACAAAACAACCACCACCATCACCACCACCACCACCAGCAACAACCCAACTCATGTGTTTGAGAACATCAAAGATCTACCAAGGCAGCCAGAAGTTAGGGAGGCAGCATCCCAGAGGGAGGAGAAACCCAATGATGTTAGTCAATTTTCTGCTGTTTCTTCTTCCTTAAGGCACTTGACAATTGCAGACTGCATGGGGTTAACAGTTAAGAAGTTGAACAGAACTCAATAGGCAAAAAACAAAACAAAACAAAACAGGGAAAGCAGGAATTTTGGAAGCCTTATGGGTCTGAGGAGGCAAATATTGAAATCAGGGTCTGTCAAGGAGGAAGGTCCCTGTTAATTTCAGTTACTGTCCTGAGATGACTATATTGTAGGAGTGAGTGAATTGAAAAGAGAGCATCCCTCAGAAAAGATTAAAGCTCAGTTTCAAATTTCTCATTTCTCAAGCAGATTGAGGTGATTTGCCTCCACTCTATTTCAAAGCAAAACAATTTTTTTCTGGAAAAAAATATAATTCACCAACACCTCAAATTATCTTTATAATTGTTCATATACAATATCTGGCATTGAATTAAAAAAATCTCAGGCATGCTAGGAAATAGGACAAAATAACAAAAAACCAAAACAAAGACTTGAAGTTATTTATACATGTACATTAAAATAATTGTGATTAATATGCTTAATACAAACAGATGAGAAGACAGATAGTTTTGTCAAAATAACTAGAATCTATAAAAATCAGACAACAACTCTAGAACTGAGAAGTACTTTAGCTAAAATGAATTCAATATATGGGTTTCACAACAGATTAGACACAACAGAAAAGAAGATTAGCAACCTGGAAGACTAGAAGTAACCTATACGGTGAAGCATAAAGAGAAAAACCGATGAAAAATACAGAAAAGAGGGTAAGAGACATATGGAACATGGTAAAAAGATCCAATATAGTATCACTGAAGTCCCAGAATGAGAAGAGAAAGGCAATGCAGCAGAAACAATATTTGAAGATACTGGCCAAGATTTTCCAAAATTGGTTAGTATCATCAAGCCATAGGCCCATGAGGTTCTATAAACCACAATCCAAGTAAGTATAAAGAAGAGTACTGTAGGCAGATCATCATAAAACTTATGAAAATTAAAAAAGGAAGTTAGAGGGAAGAAGACATTGCCTTCAAAAGTCAAGACACACAATTGACTTACCTGAGGGCCTGATGAAAGCCAGAAGACAGTCAAATGGCATCTTTAAAGGGCAGAAATAAGGTAATAGTGGCCGGGCACCGTGGCCCATACCTGTAATCCTAGCACTTTGGGAGGTTGAGATAGGAGGATCCCTTGAGGCCAAAAGTTCAAAACTAGCCTGGGCAACATGGCAAGACCCCATCTCTATGTTAAAAAAAATTTTAAAAGCAGATAATAGCCATCTAAAATTTCATATTTATAGAAAATAATCTTAGAACACAGACGTTAAATAAAGGTGTTTTCAGACAAAGAAAAAAATCTAGAGAATGTATTCTAAAATACTAAAAGAAATACCACCAAAGGGAGTTTTCGGGTAGAAGAAAGGTGATCTCAGAAGGAAGAACAAAAATGTAGGAATGTTCAAGACCAATACAAAGAGTAGTTATTGGCAAATCTAAATATTTACTAATTTTCTAAAACAAATAATACATGTAAATAAAAACGAAGCCTATGTGGTAAATGCATTAGCTAATAAGCCCATGAAGATACTCAACATCATTAGTCCTTAGGGAAATGCAAATTAAAATCACAGCGATATCCTATTTCACATTCAGAAGAATGACTGTAATAAATAAAGCAGACAATAACAAACTTTAATAAGGATACGGAGAAATGGGAACCTTCGCACCTTTCTGGTCAGAATGTAAAATGGTCTAACCATTTTAGAAACGTTTGGCAGTTACTGAAAAAGTTAAAGGTAAAACTATCATAGGAACCAGCAATTCCACTTCTGGCTTATCTACCCAAGAGGAATGAAAACCATTGTCCACACAAAGACTCTCATGCAGATGCTCATAGCTGCCTTGTTTATAATAACCAAAAGGTGGAAATAGCCTAGGTCACCATCAGTTGGTGAAAGACAGGGAAGTGTGGTGTATCACACAATAGAATACTCTTCAGCAATAAAAGAGAATAAACTACTGACACATTACATCATAGATGAACCTTGAAAATAGCGTGCGAAGTGAAAGAAGCCAGACACAAGAGTCCTACCACACCTGTGATTCCATTTATATGACATATCCAGAAAAGGCAAATTTATAGAAACAGAAAACAGATTAGTGGTTGCCTAGGTCTAGAAATGGGAATGAAGATGAACTGTAAATGGACATGAAAGATTTTATCGGTGGATAAACTGCTATAAAATAAATGTATGGTGATAGTTGCAGCACCTGGTAAAATGTATTAAAATCATTGACTTGTACAATTGAGATGGGTGAGTTCTATGATATGTAAGATATACTTTAATAAAGTTGTTTAAAATGTATGTAGAATTAAAATACATAACCACAGTAGCACAAAGCAGATGAAAATAAATGGAGTTAGTGTTATAAATGCCTTGAATGGCCACGAAGCGATAAAAGTGGTAATTTATATTAGACTGTAATAAGCCAAGGATGTGTGCCATTATCTCTATGGTAACCACTAATAGAAGGGTGAAAAATGTGTAATTAAAAAGCTACTAGAGGGATAATTATCATAAAAATACTTGATTAATCAAAAAGAAGGCCAGAAAAGATAAAATAAGCAACATAAAATAGTTTGACAAATAGAAAATAAATAGTAATACAGTTGATATAAACCAAGATATATCAATAATTATATGTAAATAGACTAGATGTTCTCAGTAACAAAGAAAAAAAATCCAACACTATGCTCTTACAAGAGAGGTCCCTTAAATATGAGAGACAGGCAGATTTATAGTAAAAGGAGAGAAAAGAGATGTCATTGTAAGCACTAGTCAAAAGAAAGCTGGTATCATTTAAAAAATATAAAACAAAGTGGACCTTAAGGTAAAAGATGTTACCAGATGTAAAGAGAAACATTTCATAATCATAACCATAACAGGTTCAATCCACCTGAAAGATCTGGAAGATATGAATAAAAAATTTATGTGCCGGTTGGGCGTGGTGGCTCATGCCTGTAATCCCAGAACTTTTGGAGGCCAAGGTGGGTGGATCACCTNGGTCAGGAGTTCAAGACCAGCCTGGCCAACGTGGTGAAACCCCGTCTCTACTAAAAATACAAAAATTATCCAGGCGTGGTGGCGTGCATCTGTAGTCCCAGCTACTCGGGAGGCTGAGGCAGGAGAATCTCTTGAACCTGGGAGGCAGAGTTTGCAGTGAGCTGAGATCATGCCGCTGCACTCCAGCCTGGGTGACAGAGCAAGACTCTATATAAAAAAAAAAAAAAAAACCCAGCAAAAATATAAACACACATACACACACACACACACACACACACACATACACGCACACACATTTATAAAAAAAAGAATTGATCAGGGATGTAAGACTCCATCTCAAAAAAAAAGTTACCTGCTAATATCGCCTCACAATATATATAGCAATAAATGATAAAACTAAGATTACTCACAATCACAGTGGGAGATTTAACACAGCTATTCCTTAGGATGATTTTTTAAAAAAACATTTACTCACAGTAGTGTGTGTGTGTGTGTGTGTGAGAGAGAGAGAGAGAGAGAGAGAGAGAGAGAGAGAGAGAGAGAGAGAAAACCTAGGTCATTAATACGTTTTTTATGAACCGGTTTCCTGGTAGATGGGGTGAACTGGGACATTGGAAACTAGAATGCTGGTTCTGGCAAGGGCCACCTGAGTTGGGGAAGAGGCAGTGGTGTGGTTACAGAACACCCGAGATGGGTCCTGTGCCTGCTTGCCTTCTCTGCCTGAGTCCCTATTGCTGGACTCCTGAGGAAGCATAGTGATGGGTCTTGGATGTTTCCAAAAAGGGCCTTTCTCCAGCAGCAAGTACAAGCTGCCAGATGGCAGTGATCGGACAATCTGGGCTTCCGAGTCCTCGGGAGAGTTACTCAGACCGATGAAGCTATCTTCCTACTTTTAAATAAATCCAGAGTTAGCTTTTCTATATTTTTTCCCTGGTCAGCAATTTCTGGTGCTTTTCTATTAAGAAATGCATTATTTTGGCTAACCTGAATCCCTCCTGTCAAGATTTAAGTGCCTTTATTCTAATATGCTTACCACAGTCTTACTGATAGAAGAGGAGAAAGCTCACACAGCTGCCTTCCAAAGCATGGTTTTTGTTTTCTCAGTCACAGAATGCATAGAGGCAGAGTCTGGATTCTGGAGCCAGTCTTTCTGGGTTTCAAAACAGGATTTTCCTCTTGTTATCTATGTGACCTTAGACAAATTACTTTTCCTTCTCGCCATCCATAAAATGGAAATAAAGTGAACAGTTTTGAGGATTAAGAATAATCAAGAGTAGAGAAGTCTGCCGATATAATCAATACCAATCATTATACTTATACTCACTGCAGAAAACTGGAAACTTCCAGGGAGTACAAGGAAGTTTAAAAATCCTCTACAATGGCCAGGTGCAGTGGCTCATACCTGTAATCCCAGCACTTTGGGAGGCTGAGGTGAGTGAATCACGAGGTCAGGAGTTCGAGACCAGTCTGGCCAATATGGTGAAACCCTGTCTCTATTAAAAATACAAAAAACTAGCTGGGTGTGGTGGTGGGCACCTGTAATCCCACTTACTCAGGAGGCTGAGACAGGAGAATCTCTTGAACCCAGGAGGTGGAGGTTGCAGTGAGCTGAGATTGTGCCACTGCACTCCAGCCTAGGTGACAGGGTGAGGCTCTACCTCAAAAAAAAAAAAATCCCCTATGATATTGTCTCACAACTGCCCCTTGCTGTAGTACCTAGGACAATCCTTAGGATCCTTAAGAAACACTTGTTGAACTAATATTCCAAAAGGGTCATGATCACCTGCCTATGCCCTGTAATGTATGTCCAAGATGCTAGATGGCTAAGGTCTTATGTTCCTGAGGTGACCTGATGCTTTCTTTATCTGTGTTGCTCCATAACCCTACTTTCTAGGACTGCACCTGAAACCTATAAATGATGCCTCATATTTTAAAATTAGGTAGTGTATTTTTGTGTGTGTGTGGCTGCTGTTACAAAACTGCAAACTTAGTGGCTAACAACATCAGAAATGCATTCTTTCATGGTTCTGGAAGCCGGATGTCCAAAATCAAGGTGTCAGCGGGGCTGCATTCTCTCTGGAGGCTGGAGGGGAGAATCGGTTCCTTGCCTCTTCCAACTTCTGGTGGCTATTCCATTCCCGGACTTGTGACTGCATCCCTCTGATCTCTGCCCCCTTGGTCATTGTGTCAGTTCGTTTTCACATTGCTATAGAGAACTGCCTGAGACTTGGTAATTCATAAAGGAAAGAGGTGTAACTGACACACAGTTCCTTAGGGCTGAGGAGACCTGAGGAAACTTACAATCACGGCCGAAGGGGGAGAATGCACCTTCTTAGATGGCAGCAGGCGAAACAGAGCAAACGAGAGCAGGGAAAACTGCTTTAAAACAATCTGCTGTCATGAGAACTCACTCACTCAGTAACTTGCCTAGAGTCTCTCCAGTAGCAAGAGGCAAAATCGTGACTGGACTCAAGATACATGTTGTCACTCATGAGAATAGCATGGGGGAAGCTGCCCTATGACCCAATCACCTCCCACCTGGTCCCACCCTTGACATGTGGGGATTATGGGGATTACAATTTGAGATGAGATTTGGGTGGGGACACAGAGCTAAACCATATCAGTGACATTGCCTCCTCATCTGCAGTGTGTCTGTGCCAAGTCTCCCTTTGTCTCCTTATCAGGGCACTTGTGATTCCCTTCAGGGACATATTAGTCTTCTTCAGCTGCCATAACAAATACGACAGGCTGGGGGCTTAAACCATGGAACTGTATTGTCTCACAGTTTTGGAGACTGGAAGTGTGAGTTCAAAGTGTCAACCGTGTTGGTCTTCTCTGAAGCCGCTCTCCTTGGCTGTAGATAGCTGTCTTCTCCCTGTATCTTCACATGATCTTCCCTCTGTGTGCACCTGTGTCCTAATCTAACCTTATAAGGTTACCAGTCATGTTGGATCAGAGCCCACCCTCGTGACCTCATTTTAATGACCTCTTATCTCCAAATACAGTCACGCTCAGAGTTAGCTTTTCTGTATTCTTTCCTTGGTCAGCAATTTCTGGGGTTGGGATGTCAACATATGAATTTTGTGGAGATACAATTTAGCTCATAACAAAGGCCCACTCAGATAATTCAGGATAATCTTTCCCATCTCAAGATCCTTAACTGCAAAGACTGCTTTTTCATTTAAGGAAACAGTCGCAGATTCCAGAGTTAAGAACTGATTTCTTGGTATGGTCCTTGTTCATCCTACTACAGGTAGAGAAGGACAAGAGTGAAGGTGTCTGGAAATGTTAGCCTGCTGAACCACCTTGATATGGGTTGGCTCTGTGTCCCCACCCAAATCTCACCTTGAATGTAATAGTTCCCATGTGTCGCGGGCAGGACCAGGTGGAGATAATTGAATCACGGGGGCAGTTTTCCCCATGCTATTCTCCTGATAGTGAGTGAGTTCTCACAAGATCTGATGGTTTTTTAAGGGGGCTCCTCCCTTTGCTTGGCACTCATTCTCTCTCCTGTCACCATGTGAAGAGAGGTGCCTTCCGCCATGACTGTCAGTTTCCTGAAGCCTCCCCAGCCATGCAGAACTGTGTCAAGTAAACCTCTTCCTGTGTAAATCACCCAGTCTCAGTTATTTCTTCATGGCATCGTGAGAACGAACTCATACATGTCTCATGTGGGGAGACGGGGCAGTGGGGAGGCTTCTGCAGGATGGAGCCTTCCTGTGCTGAGATCCAGTGTTGGCTTCTCAAGCCTCACCCCCAGACCCTCTTTGTTGCCATGAACCATTCTTCTTTTTTTTTTTTTCCTGCAAACCATCTTTTTCCTGTTGCAATGATGCTCTGTCCACCATCTCCTGGTTTTCGTTCCGTATCTCTGGAGGCTTCTCCTGGGAAGCATCGCTGACTCTTGTTTTCCATTATTTTAAGGAATGAAGGTGTGGCTCAAGGTTCTGCCATAGGCCCTGTCCCATTTTACAGACATGGAAATGGAGGCTTAGAGAGCTAAGTAACTTGGCTAAGATCACTCAGATAGCAAGAGGCAAAATCATGACTAGACTCAAGATGCATGACTCAAATGTCCCAGCATCAGCTCCCTGATAACACCCAGCACCCAGCGTGTACTCTGTGTTCAATAAATACACTGATAAACACTGAGCAAAACAGACCTGAAACCCAGGGTTTCTGGATCTAATCTGTTATTCTTTCCAGCCAGCATTCTGCTAAGAGCATCGCTTCCTCTCCTCTGCGCCCAGAGGGAGTAACTGTCCCAGAAATTGTAGTTACTCTCAAGATTTTTATTTTCAGCAGCTCTGATTTTTATGTTCAGGGACCACACTTAATTATTGCAAAACATCTGCTGGCACAGAATGCCGTTTTGTTTCTGAATCATTCCCAGGAACATCCCACGAGCTCTTGTACTTAGAGACACAATTTCTGCAGGGGCCTGGGCCAGCAGAAATACCTCCTGTTTAAGAGGCAGCAGGGGAGACTTAGCGTTGACTGGCTTTGAACACAATCACTAATTAGATTGTTCAGGGCTTAAAAAATGATAAGGCTTCTGAATATCAGACAGCGGTCCTTATCAAATATTAAATAGCCTCTGCATGACTTTCCGTGAGCCTCTCTGTATGGGGAGGCGTTTTTAGGGTGAGGTTTTTTCCCATGGCTATGAATTGCATAATGGCGATCATAATAGCTCACACTCACTGAGCCATTTTTCTGTGCCAAGCAGAGTCCTTAGCAGTCCTTGGACTTCATCACATTCAAACCTCACATTATCCTACAAGGTCTCCTATGATGCATATGAATATACCTTATTACAGAGAAGTAATCTGGGTCACCTAGAAGTTGACTTTCCAAAGGCTGAGCCTGCTGGAAAATGGGGGACAGGCTCTAAACCCAGGCACATCCCAAGGTCCCATTCTCAACATCCATCCTCTGAGGTCGAAGGGGAAGCTGCTGCTCAAAACGCAGTCAAGGCAACATCCAGCTGCAGACCCCGGAGAATTCCCACCGCAACTGTTGACTGTGAGACTGGGTTTTATGTGGGGAGGAACTTCATGGCTAAGATTTGGAGACACTGGGGCCAAGTCAGATTCAAAGGCTTTGGAATGGCTGGTAGGAGCCTTCCAGACCTCACCCTGCCTTGCTCTGCAGCCCCCTCTTCCATGACATCCCCACACCCCAGGCTGAGCCTGCTCCCTCCCAGGCCTCTTCCTTGGCTTTTTGATTCGCCCGTTGCTTTGTTTGGGCTGCACCTCCTCCCTCTTGGGCTTTGCCCTTGGGCTGAGTTAGGTGCCAAGGCTTTTCCCTGTCCCCCACTTTCTCTGATGGACCTGCACAATGCTTCCATGGTGTCCCTTATAGCTCCCTGGCCAGGTCTGTGCCCTTCCAAATCACCTCTCCTGGCATCCTGCATTGCCCGCACAGAACACGTCCAGCTGTCATTTTGCACCCGTTTCTGGGATTTGATTGTCTCCCCCATCAGACTGTCAGCTCCATGAGGACAGAGACTGTGTCTGCTTCTCCTTATTGTATATCGCCAGCCTTCAGTGTACTGACTGGCAAATAGTGCATGCTCAGAATATTTTTTGAATGAGTTGCCTACTTGCTTGTGGGTTTCCTTAATAGATCATCAGGAAACAGGGTCCGACAGGTAGTAGTCGATGTGTTCACATTGGGATTTTAGTAAAGATGCAGTTTACAAAGTCAGCATCAGGATAAGCCACTGCAGGACTGCAGGAGTTAAAACCCTCAGGCCTGAGCAGATCCAGAGAGGGAAGGGCTGCCTAGAAGGAGCTGGGTCTGGGAGAGAGAGCAGAGGAATGAACACTTCATCTCACCAGCCACTCATCCTTTGACTTCCCTATGTGCCTCCCATTGGCTGAGCCCAGAGGGCAGCCAGAGGTCAATAGGGTTCAAGGATGCCGTTCCCACAGGTCTGTCTCTTGGGGCGTTTCAGGGGCAAGGTCATCTATCCAGAACTGTGTGTTAAATAGGTATACAAAGGAAGGAATACCTTCCCCAAAGATGTGATAGTGTTGCAGTTCTCGGGAAACTGTCAAAGGAGAAGACAGAAAGGAATGTTCCTAGTCTTGCTGGGAAATGACCCCGCCCAGAGTCCATAGGATTCCTCTTCCTTTCAGCCTTTTATTTTTGGCCAATACCCAGCCCTGTATTAAGTTGAGGATTTGGAATTAGCAGGTGATACCATTGCATTGTCAGGTAGAGATTCTTTGAGCAAAGACTTTAGAGAGGAGAGACTGGGGGGCGTCCAGTGCACAGTGTTGGGGGTCAGCACATTTGAGTGGACATCCTGGCTCCTGGAGAGGCAGCATGGCTTAGTGGGAAGGGGCGTGGGGCCTGGAGCTAAGCTGCTCAGGTTCAAATCATGGATCTAGGGTCTACCACTTCACAGTTGTGTACCTTGACGTTCCCATCTGTGAAATGGGGATAAGGGTAGGGGAGGATAAGATCAGATAGTTCATGCAAAGCACTTAGACCCATACCTGGCTCATAGTTTGGGGACCACACTTCCTTGTGAGCTCAGGATGGCCCCCAAGTATGCCTTTCGTCCCAGCAGAATTATTACTAATGCCCCCTTTACTCTCAAAGGGGTTCCGTTTTGGAGATGACACACGTGGTCTTACACACTGTAGGATGTTGTTGGATGATGCTGAATATTTGGACAAGCGACTTCTCTGCTTGGAGTCTTAACTCTAAAACAGGGGTAATAATAATAATACTGCTCTTTTGGGCTGATTGGGGATGATAGGATGAAACAGAATGGCCGGCACAGCGTTGCTGTCCATGATGGTCATGCTTTTTGTGTTTCTTCAGGCTCTGAGTCCAGGCAAACCATACAGACATAGATGGATCCCCCAACACCCGTACCACCCACTTACTGCTTCTGTAAAAATCTCTCAAGTAAAAGTACCTTGAGAAACATGATGCCAAGTTATGACCCACAGTGCTGTTGTCCCGGTGGTTATCTGGCCTGCCCTCGCTGTGCTGTTAATTATCAGTAGGGTAGTTTTGGTAACGGTTTCCCAGGGAAACCTTGAACCAGGCCAGGCCTGTTTGCAGTAAGTAGAGGGTGGTGTCTTAGCCCAGATTCCTGCAGGGCTATGGGAGCTGTTGATTGTTTGAGGACTGTTTGTTGCATCATCTCCTTCCTTCTAGCAGCTTCTTATCTGAGTAGGAGAAGTGGTTTCAGGGCTCCTTAGAGCTACTCCCTTATTTGTTATGAATATTATTACTATTTACTGTGTCGCCTTCTTGTCTTCTAAACACCCTGTGCTGAGCCTTTTAAAGGGGAGGGAGAATGAACAGCAGCAAGCTGGGGCAGTGTCTTCTGGGAACTGTTATAACCCCCCTGATCCCTTTCAGAACACCTTATGAAGTCATCCTCTGCGCCACAGTACAGCAACACATGACCTTGAAATGTTGCCCCCAGCAGATCACCAGGAAAGCTCCTCATGTTTCAAGGCCACTGGCCAGCCAGAGCTCAAATACCAGTCGTATCAGCTGGACTACAACTGTGCTGTGTGAACTTGGGATGTCCCTATACCTCTCTGGTCCTCCACTTAGTCAACTTTAAAAGGAGGGGACTGAATCAAAGTTCTCTATGATTTTCCTCCTAATTATACTTTTCTTTATTTCCTAAAATACAGGGAGATACATTTTTAGCTTATCAGAAAGGGTACTCCAACAGCCAGAGCTGCCCGATGATCAACAGAATGGGCCGGCCTGGAGTAGTGAGCAGCCTGTGGTTCAAGGTATTCAAGTAGAAGCAACAGAACAGGCTATGGTGGGAACTGCAGAAAGGCCCCTGAATTCAATGGACAACGGGCCTGGGGGGCTGAGAGCTTCCGCGATTTTTCCAGGCACTGTCTCATCTCCCCTCTCACCCCTTACATGTTGGAGGTGAATTTTGAGTTTATTGACTCAGGGAGGAGTTATGGCTACTTCTAGGGGCCTGGAGTGATCTAAAGTAATACTTACCTCTCAGAATCTGAAGATTCTTTTTTTGGCCAGTGGGGTATTTCACGCCGTAGAAGTCAATCTTGGTTCTGGACTAAGCCTGACTAAGAGAGGCTTTTGCAAAGATTTTGCAAAGGACCTCAGGATGCTCTAAATGAGTAGTTCCATGTCCGGGTTTTATTTTCACCCCAAAATTGAATGATAATTTGTCTGATTAAAGAATTCCGGATCCTAAATAACGTGTTCTCAGAATTTCTCCCACCGGCCCTTTTCTTCTAGCGTGTAGTGTTGCTAATGAGAGGTCTCATCTCAATTTGATTCTCATTTCCACGTTGGTAACCCTTTTTTTCTTTCTTTTTATGTTTTTCTTCCGTGGAAGCTTTTAGAGTTTTCTTTTTCATTTCTTCTGAAAGTTCACTATTGTATGTGTAAATATGGGTCCATTTTCATGGGCTTAGTGGGCTCTTTTAATCTGAAGATTCATGCCTTTAGCTTGTTTCTTATTTCCTCTCTTACATTCTAATCATTTTCTTCTAAAGCTTTCGTTAGAGTTGCACCATCCAATATAGTGGCCACCGGAACGATACCAATCATCATCCTGAAAGACACAACTCCAAGTGTCATAATCCTGAATACTGAAATCCTGGAAGATCAAAATTCCTAAAATCGAAATCCCTTAATTCTAAAATTCCTAATATTTAATTGAATCCCCAAACCGTGAGAGGTTTGCAATTAGGTGTGGTCAAGCCTTTGAAAAGTGAGTCTCAAGGTGTTGCCAATCAAGTTGGTTTTTTCCATTCAGCCCCATGCATTTGTTGGAAAATTCTAATGAGTGAAGTGGCCACACGACACAGCAACAACAGATACTGCAGTTTAAAAACGCATCCTGTGTGTGCGTTGGCATTCCTTCCAGATGAAGACATTCCAGGAGCTTTGCTGTTGAATTAAAGCCACATTTATTTGCCTGAAGAAGGCAGCAAAGCCACTGACTGGTTCAAAAATAATTTTGTGCACGACGGGATAAGAAGATGTGATGGTGTGGCTATTTGATCACCAGGATTATTTCTGCCAAATCCGAGGTCTGTGTATGCGTGCATGCAGAATGGATTTTTATATACTCAAAATGACACAGAAGCATGGTACAGAAGATGGGAAAATTTAATAGGGAATGCTCATGTTCAGGTATGTCAACTCACAGAAGAATTTCAAAAAAGCAGTGCCATGTAGAAAATAAATGTGAACATATTCTCCGAGGAGAGGCATGCCCTAAAAGAAAAAAAGCAAGCATTCATCATCATGCAAGACTTCAAAAGTCGGCCAGCTCTTATGCGCTACCTCCATGCATTGTCCATAATTTATCACTGTAATATACCCTTCCATATGTTGAGATTTCTTTTTAGCTTTTTTGAGGGGGTTGGGCTTTTTTCTTTTTTTACTTTCTTTCCCACTCTTTTAAATTGTCAGCATTATTTTTTACAACTGGCTCTGCTGTGTTTTTCATCTTCACACTCTTTCCCATGCTAGAAGTATAAATTGTGTGAAGACTCTTAGAGAGTTCTAATTCATCTTAGGCTTTATTCGTCGCAAATTTGACTCTTCAAAAGTAACATTTTCACATTGACTGTGTAGAAGGCACCGTGTGTGTATGTAAACATGTTGAAACTTCCTCAGTAAATGAAAAGATGTCCTTTTCACATATCTGCACTTGAGAAAAATAAATTTTCTTGACGTCTCGGCTCTTTGAGCGACTGTATATGGCTGGTGACTTGTGGTGGTTTTTGATTGATCTCATCAAAAGACTTAGGTTGTCTGTCACAGTATTTCAGATTGACAACAGATATATAAGCTATTTCTTTATTAATATAGTTCAGCTGCTCATAAAAGTTAGACCTGTATGACTGTCATTAGTATACCTGAGTGTTTATGGTTGCAAAAATATTTATGTTTTCATTGCCTATTTTACTGTGTAAAGTGACCTAGGAAGTGTTCTATCATGTTTTTATATAAATACATGTCCTTTTAAAGTATAAATAAATGTCCTTTTAAAAAATAATTTTAAAATTATTACTTTTTTAAAGTATATTTTTGGGATTATGATTTTCAAGGTTTTAGACTTTATGGATTTTGGTCTTTCAGGATTCCAACATTGGGGACGACGGCATTTGGGGTTGTGTCTTTTGGGATTATGGCTCAAACTCTTCCCAAAGACGTTCTCCACCTCAGGAATCTGGGAAGGAGAGCACAGCTGGTCAACCACTGGTGTGTGACTCTTAAAGCCAGTTTGCTTTTTCTAAAAATATTCTTACCCTTTTGGGGTTCATTAAAAATTCTCTACTATTAGATCTTGAGATGACTAACATTTTCTCTTAAAAGAGAATACATTCCCACTACATAAATATGACTTGCCTAACTCCAACCTTTAAGGATAAATGAAAGAAGAGGCACTGAGGAAAGTCCTTGGGTCTTCTGACTACTCCTCTCCTGAATGGGCCATGTTCTCCAGGGAGTCACAGTCATGCAGCCTATGATTGTAGGGTCACACCAGTCATTCTCAGAAGCGTTCTTGTACCGGACTGGTGTCTGCTCATCATGAGTGCCCATCATCCCAGTGCCTCGTGGGACCTGTAGTAAGGATTCTGTAAAGGCTGCTAGATGAATGAGTGATGTGTGCATTAATTCATCCCAATTAGAACGGGAAACTCTGTTCCCATTTTTTATAAACTGAGATGACATTGTTTGGTATTAATTTTCTCTAAATCATTATTCTGTTACCTTGCTCATGCTCCCTCTTTGTCATTGTCACTAATGTGTACAATCTTCAAGTTGAGTCTTCCTTACTTGGAGCGTCAACCTGCCAGAATTTTGGGGGATGTCTGTAGATGTTACTCCATCATTTCTCTCTCTCTTTTTTTTTTTTTGTTTATCATTTATAAAAATGTCAACTCGGCCAGTTCCAGCCCCAAGTCTCCTGGTGGGCTTACTGTTTACATTTTTGCATCCAGAGACATGTCTGTTTGTCTCCATCTTTAATTCCTGCCTGTTCCTGACCTATGACAAAAATTTCCTCCAATTTTCTGCCAGCTCATGTTTTAAAAGGAACTTTGAGGAGAAATATTTCTTAGGAAGTATTCTGACATGCACATGATTATTCTTTTCTTTCTGGGCATCCCTCCAGGAATCTCCTGGCTAAGTTTGCGTACTCCAAGCGTGGCCCACCTAATGATATGGTAATCGGTTTGGCTCTCGCAGGAAGTCTGTACTCATAATGTGGTTGTGCATATGCTTGGAGCATGATATGCACCCACCATTTTGTTGTTGGAGAATTAAATTATTACTTTCAGATTAAAAACCAAAAACTGTGGACTTGAAGGATGTATAGAGAAGATGTAGGAAGAGATGGAGGGAGCTGCTCATCTGTGTTTTGCTTTTTAGATGAGTAAATAAAGACCCAAGGAAGGGAGGAATGTTTCCAAGGACATGAGCATTGTTGGTTAATAAGTGAGGCTGTGGCATCCCTGGTCAGGAGTCCAATTGTATGAATTGTATCACTTTTGTCTGTATATTGATGGGTAGCTGAGGGCATGACGAGGTTGGGGAGACCAGTGTGAGTCTTCTTTACAAGATGATCTTGCATTTGCTCTAAGCCTTGTAGGGAAGCTCCAGGAGTTGGGGCAGAAGAAGAAATCCTGCCTGGTGCTGGAGCCTTGTGACCTGCCAGGATCCTGGAGAAGGTTATGAATCCGAGAGCAACAGACTCAGATCACACTTGGGAGGCCAAGGTGGGAGGATCAGAAGGTCAAGAGATGGAGACCATCCTGACCAACATGGCGAAACTCCATCTCTACTAAAAATACAAAAATTAGCTGGATGTGGTGGCACGCGACTGTGGTCCCAGCTACTTGGGAGGCTGATGCAGGAGAATCACTTGAACCCAGGAGGCAGGGGTTGCAGTGAGCTGAGGTTGCACCACTGCACTCCAGTCTGGGTGACAGAGCAAGACTCCGTCTCCAAAAAACAAACAAACAAAAAGACTCAGATCATTGCGCTACTTGGCCAAGGACTAGCCTGACCTAGAAGTCAGGTGGCCTCCCCAGGCTTCTGTCACCTCACTTGTAATGTGTGGAAATGAAAAAGAGAATGGTAAGGGCAGACTGTAAGGCCAGTGCCCCTGGATGCGGGCAGTGACCAAGAAAATCCAGATCCCTGCTCTTCTGGGAGAGGGAGACGGGAAACAGCTCAGCAAGCAACTAAGATAATTTGGTAGTAACGAGTGCAGTTCAGACAGTAAGAGGGTGATCAGACGTGGAGCAACTTGCGGATGGCTTTGGGTCGGGTACCTCTGTGTTTTAGTCCATTTAGTGTTCCTACAAGGGAATATGTGAGGCTGAATAATTTGCATAGAAAAAAAAATATTTGGCTCCCAAATTATAATGGTTGGAAATTTCAAGATTGGGCATCTGCATCTGGTGAGGGCCTCAGGCTGCTTCTACTCATGGCGGAAGGCAAAGGGGAGCCAGGTGTGCAGAGATCACTGGTGAGAGAGGAAGTGAGGCAGGGATGGGTGAGACGTGAGGTTCTTTTTAACAATAAACAATTTAACTCTTTCTGGAACCAGTGAGTGAGACAGTGAGAACTCAACCTCTAGGGGATGGACTTAATCTATTCATGAAAGATCCATCCCCATGACCCAAACACCTCCCACTAGGCCCCAGTCTCCACACTGGAGATGAAATTTCAACATGAAGCGTGGAGGGGACTAACATCCAAACCACAGCACTTTGTTTCTAACAGGACAGGGGTGGCTACTATCAGTAGAAGTATGATGATGACAATGATAATGACATCCAGGGAACAGGGAACAAGGACGTTCAGTGCTGGACAGTCAAGAATGGGAATGTGACAGTAGTTCAGGTTACTGGTTAGGCATGAGCATGAATAGTCACTTCATTTGTTCATTCATGTATTTATTAAGCATTTACCATGTGCTGGGCATTGCTCAGGCATTAGGTACACAACAGAGAACACCAAAACCGTGACGTGTGCGCCCAGAACTTATAGTGGAATGGGGAAGACAGAAGTTATAACTATGCACAGATAGATACTCAATTGCTAAGTTTTCATATTTAGCCTTATGCTTTTCCTTAATTCCACTTTACTTAAAAATTAAACATTAACGTAATGGGGGAGAAACTAATCTGAAGGGTGGGTTAGGGAAGGCTTCTCTGGGGTCATATTTAAGCAGACACTTGGGGGCTGGGTAGGGATCATCCAGCCTGGGGGAACTCGTGGTGGCGCGGACCCATAGGCAGGTAGATAAATCTATGGGAGGTGGACCCTGAAGAGCCAAAGGACATGGTAGATTTCAGAACAGAGAGGAGACCAGTGTGGCTGGAGCAGAGGAAGGACCGGAAGTGAATTGGAGGAAGAGATGAGAAATGCAAGGGCCAGACTACTCAGGTCGTTGGTAAGAATTTAGGCTCTACCAGAATGGTAAGAAACGGTGAGAAAAGCCAGGCATGAACATCCGTCCCACCCATCCTGGCTCACACCTGCCCTGTGGATCTTGCCCGTGGTCCAGGCCCACTCACAGCCTTTCTTTCCTTTTCACTCCCACCATGATGAATCTCGGCCCCTGATTCCACCATGTCCAGGTGATTGCAGGTGTCTCCCAAGTGATCTCACTAGAAGCCCCTGGGAGGTGATCAGGTCATGGGGCCTCTGCTCTCATGAATTAGTTCCCTTACAGAAGAGACCCCAGAGAGCTAGCTAGCCCTTTCCACCAGGTGAGGATGTTCCAAGAAACACTTCCATGAGTCAGAAGACAGTCTTCACCAAAACCAAATCTGCCAGCACCTTCATCTTAGACTTCCCAGCCTCCAGGACTGCTGTTTATAAGCCACCCAGTGTGCGGAATCTTTGTGATGGTAGCACACAGGAACTAAGACAAGAACCATACCCGATCTCACCTTGAGATGCTCTGGGATGGACTGTAAGTTGGCAGGGAGGAATTAGCAGCCAGGATCCACATCTAATCCTCTTTATCCTCAGTTCCCAGCACACTCGGAAATGCTTCAGTAGAGTAAGGTCATATCGAATGTGAATGCCAGAATTGATTGGCAGTCCATCCCTCTGATGCTATTTGAACATTGCCCTGTCCTGTTGCACCCTCAGTCCCTTTGCACTTGTTCCTTTTGGCTGGGATCATTTCCCCATCCTTCTCACTGCGTTAGCACCCATGCATCCTTCAGTTCTCAGCAGAGATCATAGTTGCTTTTTTTGTTTTTTCTTAGATGGAGTCTCGCTCTGTTGCCAGGCTGGAGTGCAGTACTGTGATCTCAGCTCACTGCAACCTCCACCTCCTGGGTTCAAGTGATGCTCCTCCTCAACCTACTGAGTAGCTGGGACTACAGGCGTGTGCCACCATGCCCAGCTAATTTTTTATATTTTTAGTAGAGATAGGGTTTCACCATCTTTGCCAAGATGGTCTTGATCTCTTGACCTCATGATCCACCTGCCTTGGCCTCCCAAAGTGCTGGGATTACAGGAATGAGCCAATGTGCTGGGCTCACGGATGCTTCTTTCAGGAAACCTCACCTGACCAGGTGCAATATCCGCATCATACCCTCAATTTACTTACCTCCACCCTGGGGAATTATCAAATTAAGGCAGCCTTTCTTATTAGATTGTGAGCTCCTTGTGCACAGGGCCTGGGTCTGATTCACTCTCTGGGCCTGTTGCCCAACACCCTCCTTGGCTTATAAATAGGTCCTAATAAATAGGTCCTAATAAATAGACATCATTGTCGGAGGACCACAATGCAGTGGGCTCTGCATTTGGAGCTGGGGAGGGAGGCAATGATGAATAGAAACAGACACAGACTTTCTATTTTCATGTATATTTGAAGGTTTTCATAATAAAAAGTCTCAAAAACATGTAAACACCATCCCCGCGCACAAAGGCTACAGTCTAATGGGAAAAAAGCCATTAATGAAATAATCACAAAATTTATCATTATAACTCATGTTTAGCCATATGGAGGAAAAGGAATAGTAAATAATTCACTGCCACAATTCTTGAGTATATGCATTGTTCTAAAAGTTCTAAAAAAGTTCTAAAAAAAGCATTGTTCTAAAAGTTCTGTGTGCATGACTCACCTAGTCCTCGCAAAATCCCTACAAGGAGGGCACTATCATTATCCCATTTTGCAGAAGGGGAAACTGAGGCAGAGAGCTTTGCCCAGCATCACACAGGCAGGCAGAGCTGGGATTCTAACCCAGATATAGCCCAACTCAGAGTCCATTGTTTGATTGTATCTATGGCTTTTATAAGGACATACCCTAAGTCATGTATGTCCTAGTAATGCCAGCATTGGTCCCAGAGTTGTTGTGAGGAGGTGCCGTTTTCCCACTTGCTGGGACACAGAGAAGGTGAAATCAAACTGCAAACTCACACCTAACAGGGGCCATCTTGGAACGTTACATGAAGCCACAGTGACCTCTGGTGGTCAAAGAATGAATGGCATTAACTCATCGCATTAACTTGGGTGGACCAAACCTCGGTATGATTTCCTAAATTGGATTGTATTTGCTAAGGCCTCATCTGAGTCCTACTTGGGCTGGTGTCTCCCAGGACACGAGGCCGGTTAGTCTCCAAAGGCGGGCTGTCAGGGCTTGGTCAGGGGCTGGGGGCTGCTGGGAGTCTGTGCTCCTGTGCTTTGTGCAGGCCTTTGGAAAACCCTGGCCTCAGCTCCTTCCAGCTCCCCTCTCCAGGGGCTTCAGGGAGGGGGCTCTGTGGCTCTATCATCCAGGTTCAGTTGGTAGCGCCTTTCACAGGCACCGTGTCCCTGGCTGAAAAGGGGACAGTGACTCATTCATTCATTTGATCAAATATTTATTGAGCACCTACTATATGCCAGGCACATTCTAGGTGCTGAAAAGAAAGCAGAGAATAAAAGAGACAATATTTCTGCCTTCCTTCTCCCCCAGGTCAAGGGCAGGCCCTTTTCCCCACCTCCATTTTTCTGCTCCTGACCCCACCCTCTTCTTCCAACTTATGGGTTAGCGTAATGATTTCATTCCTGGGGTTTGCATGTGTGTGGAGTGTGTATGTGTTGAGCAAAAGGAATTTGACTTCTACTGAACTCAAAGAATAAACCATAAACCAAAACAGACAGACACGCACACACACAAACACACACTCACTCACACACTTACAAATTCCTGCCTTCATGACATTTGCTGTCTAGTGAGGAGAGACAGACCACACACAGGTGATCATAAATGTCACAGAGAAAAAGTAAAGCCACAGTAAGTGGGTGGTGAGTGGAGTGGTGGATGGGGGTCATTTTGTGTGGGCTGGGCTGGGCTGCCTTGATGATACTTAATGAAGGCCCAGGGTGCCTTGTGGGGTGCCACTGGTTTGTTCCCTTTCCCTCTGCCTCTGCCTCTCCTCTGGAATTATCCAGAAGTTAATACACACGGTGGTACAAGTAGGTGTTTTCATGTTTGGAAGTCAATGATTCTAGAGGCAGTCACTCGGTGAAATTGAAGTAAGAATTACCCACTACGTTGTGATGGTAGCCCACGGAGACTCAGACAAGGAACATAGCCGACCTCATCTTGGAATGCTCTGGGGCAGACTGGAAGACAGGAGGGAGGAATTAGTAGCCAGGATCCACGTCTAATCCTCTTTAACCTCAGTCCCCAGCACACTCGGAAATGCTTCGATAGAGTAAGGTCATATCGAATGTGAATGTCAGAATTGATTGGCAGTCCACCTGTCTGATTCTACTTGAACACGGCCCTGCCCTTTCGTACCCTCAGGGCCTTTGCGCTTGTTCCCTTTGGCTGGCATCATTTCCCCGTCCTTCCCACCGCGTCAGCTCCCGTGCATCCTTCGGTTCTCAGCAGAGATCATAGATGCAGGTTCTTGGCTGGAGCGTGGGTCATGCGGGAACAAATATATGCCTCCTCTCCTGTTGCACTGCACACTTGAAAAAGTGCATGTAGGGAGGTGAGCTGTGTGGATATCAGGGAAGAGCATTCTGAGCTGTGGGAAAAGCCTGTGCAAAGGCCCCGGGGTGGGTGCTTGAGGGACAGTGAGGAGGCAGATGTGTCTACAGGTGCTGTAGGGGGATCGGGGTGGAGCAGGAGGCGAGGCCAGAGAGTGGGGGAGGTGACTGTCACATGGGGCCTTAATAGTACCTGGTCCTTGTCTCTGGCAGGACTGATTTTGGCCTTGACTGTGAAGTTAACACCTTCTGAGAATGCTGAGCGACTTTGTCCACACCGTGGAGGGAGCAACACCATGTGGAGCTCTCGGGGGCCAGCCATCCTCAGGGGTGCTCGTTTGCATCATCTCTTGTTTACTTTTACAACAACCCCCGGGTGATGGGCATTATCCTACCCATTTTCTTTTCACTTTACTTTTTTGAGATGGAGTCTTGCTCTGTCACCCAGGCTGGAGTGCGGTGACATGATCTCAGCTCACTGCAACCTCCACCTCGTGGGTTCAAGCGATTCTCTTGCTTCAGCCTCCGAGTAGCTGGGATGACAGGCATGCACCACCACGCCCGGCTAATTTTTGTATTTTTAGTAGAGACGGGGTTTCCCCAGGTTGTCCAGGCTGGTCTCAAACTCCTGACCTCAGGTGATCCACCTGCGTCAGCCTCTCAAAGTGCTGGGATTACAGGCGTGAGCCACCGCACCTGGCCCATTCTACCCATTTCCTAGATGAGAAACTGAGCTGTAGAGAAGTAGGGAAGAGAGATTTGGGGGGTCAGGACAGCTTGCTCGAAGCCGTGGTGAATGGAGGATTTGGGGGTGTTCTGGTGATCGAGAAGTCTTGGGAAAGCTAAAGAGACAAATTGGGGCCAGCTTGCAGGGACTTGTGTATCATTGTAGGAGGCTGGAGCTTTATCTTGGTGTTAGCAAGATAATAATGGGATATGATAGGAAGGGGTGTGATTCATTCTCTAATGTCTGTGATGATGGGCGGTGGGGAGGGAGGAGTTGGAGAGTCAAGGAGATGGGAGATTTTGTTGACAATCTCAAATAGGCTGAGGGCTACTTTCAGCGGAGAAACAACTTGATTTAGAAACATCAGAAGTTGGAAGTGAGGGAGGGAGATTAAGGGAAAGTATGAATTTTTTATCTTCTATCTTTTCTTTCTTTTCTAGAACATTCAGTGCCACTTGGGGACTGTAGTGGGCACCACAGAAGTACGTGTTGCCGAATGTTCATTGCAGCACTGTTTACAATAGCAAAGACCTGGAACCAACCCAAATGCCCATCGATGATAGATTGGACAGGGAAAATGTGGCACATATACACCATGGAATATTATGCAGCCATAAAAAACGATGAGTTTGTGTCCTTTATAGGGACATGGATGAACCTGGAAACCATCATTCTCAGCAAACTGACAGAAGAGCAGAAAATCAAACACCGCATGTTCTCACTCATAGGCCGGTGTTGAACAATGAGAACACATGGACACAGGGAGGGGAGCATCACACACTGGGGTCTGTCAGGGGGAAATGGGGCAGGGACAGCGGGGGTTGGGGAGTTGGGGAGAGATAGCACGGGGAGAAATACCAGATATAGGTGAAGGGGAGGAAGGCAGCAAAGCACACTGCCACGTGTGTACCTATGCAACAAGCTTGCATGTTCTTCACATGTACCCCAAAACCTAAAATGCAATAAAAACAAAAACAAGCAAACAAACAAAAAGAAGTACGTGTTGCATCAGAATCCTCTAGCTCTGTTGCTGGCTGTGTCCTTTGCTAGTTCCTCACATGGGTGGTGCCTCTGAATGGACCACAACCTCTTCAAACCTAAGAAGATAGCATCTTTTGTATACTGGGCATTTTGTGTAAGATGATGTTGCTTTAATTATTGTTCCTCTGGCTCCTTTATAAATGAGTCTATCATCCAGGCAATTATAGAATTTTCTAAGTAAGCAGCAACTACTTCTTATTGCTCTTAAAATTCTGTTCATGCATCAAAGCCTAGCTCAACCATCATCTCCTGCATGAAAAAAAGAATCTTCATCTCCTTCTGTGCTCCTTTAAAAGTTTAAATGTTTCTGCTCTTGGCTGTGTGTGTGTGTGTGTGTGTGTGTGTGTGTGTGTGTGTGTGTGGTGGATGACAGGGCAGTATTCTGGAGATCATAACAGGCTTTGGAGTTAGAGCTCATACCTGCATTTTAATTCTACCTCTGCCACTTGTGGGCTATGCTATCTGGTTCCTTAAACACTCTGAGTCTCAGCTGTGTCATCAGTAAAATGGAATAAGAGTGCCTACCTCCTAATGCTGTTGTGAGAGGTAAATAGGCTAACTGATGGCAGAGCTGGGCACAATGTCTGCCATTTACAAGTGCTCAAGTCATGGTGGTAAGGATTGTTGACACTATTCATCCATTTGGAAAAACTGTTTTGAAAATTATTTATTGAGCATCTACTATATGCCACATACCATCCTAGGCACTTTTATGTGCATCAATGAACAAATTGCATGTCTTCCCTGGAGGGAATAATATAATTCTATATAGGCTAGATGGGGGAGATAGAAATAATAAGCACAACAAATATGTTGGATCAAAATCCACTATTTTATAGTGTATTAGAAGGTAATAAGTGCTGTGGAAAAAAGAAGAGAGGAAAGCTGGCCGATGGCACTCGGGCAGGTAAATCAGTCAGCTACTGCTGCGTAACAAACAACCACTCAACCTGATGGCTTAAAACAACAACTGCTGAGGCAGCCCTAGTCCTGTAGTTTTGTGAGTCTGCAGGAGGCTGGGCTCAGCTGGGCAGTTCTGGTTGTGACTCATCTGGACTGTGTTCATTCGTGCATCCGTGGTCACTGGTTGGTGCAGGATGGCCTCAGGACAGCTCTGTTCTGTTAAATGTGTTCTCTCACGTTCCAGCAGGCTAGCCAGGCTTGTTCTCCTGGTGGAAGCAGGGTTCTGAGAGAGGCAAGCATCCCAGACTTCTTGAGGCCGTGACTGGGAGGCAAGCCTTCCCTTTTGCTGCATTCTCTCAGCTAAAGCAAGTCAAAGCCAGCCAACTCTTAAAGGAAAGAGCTAAAAAGCTTACATCACAAAAGGTGTGGCTATGGGATGGAAAGTGAGGGGCGTTTATTGTGGTCACTCTTGCAGTCAATCCACCACAGTGAGAAGGGTGCAGGCCACGGCGTTGAACGGGCTGACGAGCAAAGCTCTACCTGAGAAATTGACAGTTGGAGAAAGACCCGAAGTGGATGAGGGAGCTGGTGAGGCAAGTGGTGTCCATAAGAGGGCGCCAGGCAGAGGGCATGGCTGGAGCAAAGGTCCTGGGGCAGGAAAGTACCTGGGGCATTCCAGACAGAGCAGGAGAGTGAGGCTGGAGGGCAGAGTGAGAGCAGCAGGGGAGGACAGAGAGGCCACCTGATGCGTGTGGGTCATCACAGGGACTCTGCCTTCCACCCTGAGTGACAGGGAGGGGTGGGTGCTAGAGGGCTTTGGGCAGGAGGTCCGGACCTAGCTTGCATTTTAAAAAGATGATTCAAGTTCTATGTTGAGACTAGATAGCAGGGGGCAAGGGTCCAAGCAGGGAGGCCCGATGGGAGGCTCTTTCGGAGGAGATGGTGACTCAGACCCTGGGAAATTCACAGCACCTGCCCATAAATGCGGTGGGACATCACATTCTAGGGCTGTTTTGAGGCTTGAATAACATGCTGATGCCAAGTGTGTAGCTCGGTGCTCAGGATATGACAGATGTTCAACAACGGGAAGTGGGTGGTGGTGTTTCGTGAAGGTGGGTGCTTTGAATAATTATTACTCCAGAAGGAATCATTTCCTGATTATTTGGGACCTGCCAGTGTGGCACTTTAAAAAATTGTTTTGAAAATTATTTACTGAGCATCTACTATATGCCACATACCATCCTAGGCACTCCTATGTGCATCGTGTATTTATTTGCATTGCTATTTCCCAGCAAGACTGGGTGCTCCCTGAAGCCAGGGAATACATCTGCAGCCCGGTATTCCCAGCTCCCGGCCTCATGCCCGGTGCACAGGTGAGTGGAATGAATTCACTCGGCTGTGAAGTCAAGGAGGGCTGGAGCTGCGTCTTAATTATCTTTGTTTCCACAGGGCAAAGTCTAGTGTCTTACAGCCCGTGGGTCCGTCCGGTTGAATTACGTCCCTTCCGTGTCATCACCTGAATGTAAAATGTTTCCCTCTGAATTAGGAAGATCTCATGGGCCCTCCAGGGTTTGTGATTCCAGCTGGTTTCCTGCCAAGCTGAACGTCCTCCCTGATTTACATGATTATTGGAGATGGAGCCCAGGAGGGGGAGGCAGAGTACAGCAAAAAGCTGCACTTTTTGCAAGAGGGCGCCTTGCAGTCCAGGCGGCTCTCCAAGTCCTTTCCCAGCAGATCCTTCACACCCAGGCGGGGCTGCTCTGTCCTAAGCCTTTCCTGCTCCTTCCCTTCCCCAAACCCTGCCGAACCCTCTCCCCTTCCTCCTGCTTTCTCTCCCTTCTCTCCCCACCTCCTCTTCCTTCCCTCCCTCTCCTTCTTACCCTCCCTCCTACTCCCTCAACACACCTGAGTGACTGGCAGCTCAGGGACCAGGGAGGAAAACAGCAGGAGCAATAGCCAGAGGAGGCAGGGAAGACCGACTTCCAGGGACAATGAGGGGCAAGTGGGGGGCGCCTTTTGGACCCTAGAGCTCTTTGCTTGACCTTCTCAACGCTGGCTCTGACCTGTCTTTACCGTGGCAGCAGTGGGTCCTCACAGCACTTTCTAGGGGCAGAGTCCTGTGGTCTTAATGTGTGAAGCTGAGCTGACAGTCCTTGCAAGGACTCCATGGGGTGGATATTGTCACTGATGAGGAAGCCCTGGCTTAGAGCGGTGATCTGACGTCTCTGGGGCCACACGGCTGGTGAGTGGTGAAGTCGGGATCTGAACTCAGGAGGACCTGGTATAGACTCTTGATAACTACCACAGTATCCGCTTGCCACAGGAGGCAGGCTTTCGGGCACGCCAAATGTGGCTCTCTGAGTTGAGATGCGCTGTAATTGTGAAATGGACACCGGGTTTTGAAGTGTTAGAATGAAACACAGTATAATGTATGGCATTAGGAATTTTTTATATCGGTTACTTGTTGACATGACGGTTTTTGGTATATTACATCAAATAAAGGTTGGTGAAATTCATTAGACCTTCTTCTTTTTACTTTTTAAAATGTGCGATCCGAAAAATAAAAATTACATATGTAGTTTACCATATAGTACTATTGGACAGCACTGGTCTAGAATTTATGTCTTAAACCTCTGTTTTCTACTGTGTGAGTAACTGGTCCCACCCTACCCCTCAGCCCCAGCTAGACTTTAAATTCCTTGAAGGCAAGAGTCAGGGCTTACTCACTGTTTTATTTTCTATCACACAGTAGATGGGATGTAGCACAGATTAAAGTTTTTTTTTTCCAAACTTTTTAATTTTGCAGTTATTAAACTCTCAGGGAGTTGTAAAGATAGCACAGAAGGCACCTGCCATTCGGCTTCCTTCAGTGCTGACGTCTTACCTAACTGCAGTTGGCTGACCTGGCTTTGGACAAACCTGTGTGGACCGACTTAAGAGTGCAGTAAGGAGGTGCCCTCTCTTGCCTATGCTGGGAGGAATGCACGTCTTCCAGAGCTGGAAACTGAAGGACCGATTGAGAAGGATGACTTCAGTGAACTTTTGGAGTCTCCCCACACTTCCCCAAGTGCTCGCCATAATCCATTGACGTGACCCTGTGGGAATCACTGGTGGCCAGCATCCAGTATTGACATGCTGGATGGAGGCAGTGTGGCCTGGGGGGAAATGCAGAGGCCTGGGGGTCAGACTGTCCCAGTCCAGTCCTGCCTTCACCACTGAGGACTGGTGACCAGTGCCCTTCACTCCCCAAGCCTCACTCTCCCCATCTGAATGGCGCCAATGACAGCGCCTCACCTCTGGGCTGGTTGTTGGGATTGACTGCGGCAGAGCAGGAAAGTGCCTTCATACCTTCCATGGGTGGAGACCGGGATAGGGGAGCAAAGTGGTGGCTCACACAGCCCGCCAAGCCTTAGGATCTCTGTTCCGACCCCAGTTCTCATTTTTGTAAGACCAGAGGGTGGCTTTGCCAGGCAGGGCTGGGTCTGCCGTCAGCTGCCAAGAACAGATGCAGCGGGACCCTGCACCTGCAAAGGCTGGCACGGCGTCTCGCCCAGGTGGCCTCCAACACAGATGGGCAGCAACCTTGGCACTGGAGCTCCTGCCTCTTTGCGGCTGCAGTGGGGACAGAAACCATGGAAACCACAGAGTGGGCAATGCCTCTCCCTTGGTCTCTGGGGACCTCTTCCTCCTGCTCCCCAGCACCGTCACCCCGGGGTGGTCATTTCCCACTGATTTCTTGGGAGAGGAAATGGTTAGTTTGAGAGCTGAGTTTTTAAATGGTTCCCAGGTGGCTCCTGGTCCTGGGAAGTCAATGCCTCTGTGGGTGTGCAGCTCAGGCAGCCAGAGGGTGTGACCGTTTAGGGCACTCTGGGGCTTCAGATTCACTTCTTAGAACATCTTCAAGGCCACCACTGAGGGAACTGAGACCGACTGAAGGAGTGATCTAAACCAGGGCACTTTCCAGCAAATAGCCTCTGACTTTCCCGAACTGGGGGACAGGCCTGCTGGGTTTGTGAGAAGGTCCAGATGGAACAATGCCTTGGAGCTTCCACTGTGGATCCCTGACAGGCAAAATGGGCTTGAAGCCGTGAGCAGCTGCTGAACCCACCTTTACCTCAAGCTGCTAAACATCTGACTTTGACCCAATCTGCTATTGCCCTCTTTTCCTCCTTCCATGCAAAAATCCTCACATGATGGGTCTGCATTTTTTGTCTACTTCCTCATCGTCCATTCTGTCTTCCATTCCTTCCAGTTGGGTTTGTCCCTGCTGTGGAGGCCAGCGAGGACCTTCCTTTTACCAAATTCCATGGTCAATCCTTTCACGTGACCTTTCAGCAGCATTAGACCTCTTTTAAATGCTTTCTTTTCCTAGCTTATAAGACACTAAATTGCCCTGTTTTGTTTTGTTCTGTTTTCTTAACCTTACTCACCACTTCTCAGTATCCTTTGCTGGCCCCTCCTCTTCCATTTGAACGTCTATTCTTCATGCTGTCTCTCCAATTGATCTCCTCCAGTCTCATGTCTTTAAACACCATGCGCTTGCCGATTCTGGTGTGTGCTGCATCCTGCGCTGCACAAGCGTTCAAAGACCTAAGAGGGAACAGTGGGGGATGAAGAAAAACACAAAGACATACAGAGAAAAGCAGGGCCAGGCGGTCTGGGAAAGTGAAAATATCAGTTTCTCCTGCCCCATCCTGCCTCATAGCACTTTGTTTCATGTGTTCACAAATCACATAGCAGAGGGAGGGTGCAGTTACCCAGAACAGCCTGTGGTTATAATTCTCATACTTCAGTTAACGTACCTCAGCTAACAACTATCTTGCAGCAAGGTCAGTGAAAGCTGGTTATCTTTTGCTAGGTCCGACTGCTCTTCTCCGAGACGATACACATTCCCCTATTATGGTTTTGCTTCTCTGGAGTTCACCCAAAGTTCACAGAAGCCTTGCTGCTGATCCCCCCAGAGGGCGTGGGCTACTCTCTGCAGCTGATGACTCCCAAATCTACAAGTACAGCTGTGACCTGCCTGCTAAGATTCCATATTCAGTTGCCTGCTTGACCTCTCTGCTTGAGCTTCTAATAAGTATCTCAGCCTATGAAGTCTAAAATGAGACACTTGATTTGTACCTGGACAGATTATTCTCCACCAGTTTTCCCTGTTCACTCATCTATTCAGCAGATATTCATTCAGCATATGCCACGTGCTCAGGAGTCTTCTAAATACTTGAGATATGACAGTAAACAAAAAACAAGTTTCTGCCCTCACGAAGTTTATATGCTAGCTGGGAGATGTTATGGGTTAAATCATGTTCCTGAAAAATTTATACGTTAAAATAGTAGTCCCCAGCGCATCAGAGTGGAAATTTATTTGGAAATAGGGTCACTGCAGATGTCGTTAGTTAAGTTAAAATGAGGTCATATTGGAGTAGTGTGGGCTCATAATCCAGTAAGTCCTTACAATTGGGGAAGATTTGGACACAGGCATGCTCATGCAGACAAGGAGAAAACCAAATGAAGATGGAGACAGACCTTAGGATGATGCCTCTACAAGCCAAGGAATGTCAACCATTACCAGCAAACCATTGGAAGCTAAGTGAGAGGCATGGAACTGATTCTATCACAGTCCTCAGAAGGCAGCGACCCTCCTAAAGCACTCTTCTCCCTGGTCACTCTGCTTCAGCCACACCAGCTCACTTGTTGGGTGATGAAGCCTGCTCCTACCTTGAGTTCCTTGCACTGGCTGTTCCCCTTGCTTGGAGTGCCCTTTCCCCAGCTCTCTGTGGGACTCAGTCTTTTGCCTCATTCATGGCTCAGATGCTACCTGGCTGAGGTTTCATGCAGCACCAGTCTTCACTTGGAGGATAGAAAACTGACTAGGATACGTGCCCAGCACACACTACAGATAATTATTTTCAGGTAGGCTCCATGTGTGATCTGAGAATTTTGGACTGCATTATCTTTTGAATTCAATGATAGAGACCTATAACAACTAAATATTATCGATTCTTAAACTGATTCTGTGAGGTAGGCATCAGCCATTTTATAGAAGAAGAAACCAAAGCTGAGAGTGTTTAAGTAGTTTGCCTAAAGGCACTCAGTTGGTGAATGGAAAAAAAAGTGCAAACCTTGGTTTATTCGATGCCAAAACTCATGCTATTTCCACTCCACTAAATGCATTAACATTCCTGTACCTTCTACAGTCATGTCTTAGACTCCAGGAATATCTAATTTAGAAAAAAGAGGCTGAAAGGTCAAACAAGTCTATTCTTGCTTTTTAAGCAAAAGGAATATTGCAAATACCATCTGTTCTCAGCCTCTCTTCTGATGGCAGAAAGTGATATCTCTCAGTGAATGATTAAGGCATTAAATATTAGCAAAAAGTGCTGACAAGGACTAATAATAGCTCACATTTATTGAGGGTGTACCATGTGCTAAGAACTGTGCTGAGCCCATCTGTACTTTAATTTTATGACAACTCTGGAACAATATGCTCTTATTATTCTCACTTTACAGGCAAGGGGAGATAGGATCAGAAGCAAAGTCACATGTCTGTGATCATACAGCCTGGCCATGGAAGAGTTAGAGTTTGAAACCTGAGGGTCTGACTCCCAATTGTTAACTCATTAATAATGAAACAGATGGGCTTGGCACCATGGAAGCATCTGACACTACCTACCTGTGATGGATCAGATGTAATTCTGCTCAAAGGCAGGGGGATAAATGATTTGATCTCTTAAGATGATTCTCTTTTAAGAGAATTCTATTTCTCTTCACCAGAATGTGAAAACATCTCTTTTTCCAGAAATAATGCCCATTCTTCACAATGACTTTCTTTGGGAGACAGTTAGCTTTGTCTGGTTCATACTTCTATTCTGATTTACTGGCATGGACTCCAAACCTGCTTCTGCTAATCTTTATCTAAAATATGCCATCCTAGCTCTTTCATGGAGTTGTGGATTTTGTCTAAGCTGATCAAAATACTCAACAATAAAGAAAAGACCTTTGAGCATAAATGTTTTCTTATTCTGATTATTTTAATGAGAACTGAAAATGAGAGTGACATACGTTGTGTATTAATTATCTACTGCCACCAACCACACAAAATTCTGTGTCTGTCACTCAGCTTGCTTTGGGTGGCTGATTTAGGCTGTGCTCAGCAGGGAGGTTCTTCTGCTTTGTGCTAGACTCTTCACATGACTGGGAGTTGGCAGGGTGGTGTCTGATTTAGGATGGCCTTGGCTGGAAGGACAACTCAGTTCTCCTCCACATAGCTCTCACAATTCTCCACCACCCTAGCTTGGATGTGTTCTTATGGCCTTACAGAGATGTAACAGTGAGCAAACCTAATGGCAAAAGAGAGCAAGTGGAACTGTTTATATAATCTTGAAGTCTCTGCTTGCTTCACATTTACTAACATCATTTACACCATAGCAAGTCACAGGACAGAGTGAAGAATCAGAATAAGACTGTGTATGTATGGGGTAGACTACAGAGTTACAGCTCAAAGGGCATGGAATTGGAGGGTCAATAATTGGGGTTACTAATACAATCAATCTACCACATTTCATGGTTTCATATGCATGCATTTTCAATGTGGGTCTAGGCACTGTGCTGGATTTTGGGTGTAGAATGGTAAGAATAGGTGGGGACGCTGCTCTTGGAGATTTTACGATGAGAGACTACAGTAGGAAGACAGATCACAGCATGTATCAGGGTGGTGCCTGAGTCAGCTGCCCAACCCTGCCTCCACATGTATTTGGATTGAATTTGCCACTTTCTGTCTTACTTAGATGGGGTCTGGGGAGACCTTCGATTGTGTGGCACATCAAGGCCGCTGTTCAGAACACTTGGTTACTTCATCACAGCCCAGACCAAGCATATTAAAAATGTCTCTTTATTCTAAGTGTATCTTTGAGTGAGAAAGGAGCTCCACCTATCACTGGGCTGAGGGGTGATGCTTTAGAGAATCTAATCTTTCCTTTGCACTTAGAACCATGTGTAGCAGAAAAGAGCTGCATGTGCTTAATTTGCAACTTGAAACACAATTGGACTTTATCTATGTATTTATTTATCGTATGTCTGTTAAATTATAGCTACCCAAACATGCTCCTGAGTCCCCAGTGCTGAGCGAGAACTTAGGACAGAGTAGATACTCGTCAAATATTGATCGAATGAGTGGATGAATGAGCCATGCATTTCCTTATACAAAACTTAACACACCAGCAGGCAGATAGTATTGACTCAGTTGTCTCCCCTTACCAGATCATGTCGTAATGTTTTTGTGGTCCTGGCACATTGATGGGGTCAATCAAGGTCTGCTGAATGAATGAATGAATCAAAAATAAATGAGTACATCCACAGTAAACCCAGCTTCTGAAAGGCATTTGGATGAAAAAGTAAAGCAACATTTCTCAGAGTGTTTGGAAAGTCTCTCCTAGATTTAGGCCACTTTTCCTCTGTGATTTTGGTGTCCAGGACAATTAATTTTGTTCAGTCCAACCTGCCTTGAATTCAGATGCCTGGGTGATTTTTCTAAAACTTTGCCTGTTTATCTTGTGAGGCTGGTTCTCCCATTAATATACCCCATATGTTCTACTCACCGAAGAGTCTTTGTGAGAATTCTTAAAGTTGGCCTCTAGAATCTTAGTTTTCAGATAATTTCTCCATTTATAATAATGACCATTCTCTCTAATTTTTATTCTTAATATTTTCTGATGGACCTTCCAAATGCATCCATGCTTTTGATTTTTCAAAGAGAGCATATGGGAAACAGACTAATAAAAATCTGTAATGTAACGGTTTTAATAAGTCAATCTGTCCTTTGCTGTCATATAACCAAGCTTCCATTTCACTGTTCAAGAACTCATCAGATGAAATGACCTCCTTGTCAAGAAAAATTACTCCGTATGGTAATGTAATCACAAAGGAGAAACATTATTTTCCTATATATTATTCCCTGCAGAAATTGCAGTAAGAAAGCCATCATATTAAAAATATCTAGGATGCTGAGCTTCCTGTTTGCCAGGCTGATGGAGTTCATTTTCTTTATAGGAGAGGCACACTCAGTTCTCATTGGCAGCATTTTATTTTAAGGGTTCATTAGGCAATTGTACATTACACTGGAACACCTGTGGAAGTGCAGATTATATCTACATGAATATAAATGCATTTGTTATGACTCATGCTATTACAGTCAATAACAGATGTCTTTTTAAGAACAGGCACTTAAAAAGAAGTGTGTATCGATGCATCCACCTGTCTTCCTTAAGATGCTAGTGGCAGCGCTGTGTTTTTTTTTTAATTTAGGAAGTCAGTATAAGGAGAGATTAAAGCATCTCTACCCTATTAAGCATCACCTTCCCTTAAAAGTGCAGTACTAGTCAGAAAAATGTGTATGTTTAAATAGCATCTTACTTAATGAATCCTCTCCATGAACCACATTTATTGCACTAGGAAAATATTTTTCTTCATCTTGGTAGGGCCATAGAGACATAGAGACAATTCATCCAAGACTGAGTTGAGCTGGGAGCCCTCCTGTCTTATGAATTATTCAACAGCTTCTCTCTGTTGAATACAGGTTGGCCCTCCATTGTTGGTGAGGATCAGAGAGATTCTTACCCGTGCAGGAAGAGAGCTCAGTGTACAGAGAATTCAATCTTTGTCCTTGTTTTTTGACTGGGTTCTTTTTTTTTTTTTTTTTTTTTTTTTTTTTTTTTTTT